>NC_142342.1:6857500-7205000 GCF_054954075.1 Amborella trichopoda | reverse complement strand
CACAGGTCTTTTTCACTGGTTTCTTTTCCCTTCCCTCTTTCTCTTTGATTTCAACAATGGAAAAGGATGAAAACCCCAAGAATTACAGTGGGGAAAGGGAAAACTCTCAGAACTGAGAGATGCATCTCCTGTGACAGGCATTGAACTGTTTGGTTTGTCTGGTTTCAGCTTTCCACATTTTGCCAATGTCTTGAGCTATTTTCATGGCGTCCACTGATGCACCAGAGAGTCCTATCCTCGTGAAACCCACAGCATACAGACCAGACTTTCCCTTCCAACCATTGGGAAATGGATTCTTTGGAAACCCATTCTTCGAAAAGAAATCACATTCCTGTAAAAATCAAATGAACCCAACAATGTCAATACCCACTTGTCAATCCAAATTCAAATAACTGTTAGAGAGGGAAGCAAAATATGAGATCATTTTGATGGGGTTTCTAACCTGTAGCCAATAAGGCACATTGCTGCGGTATCCGGTAGCGAAGATCACGGAATCGACCTCCACCCTCTCTCCGTTAACAAACTCGACAGAGTTCGAATCCAATCGCTTAATAGCTGGCACCACCTTGATTTCGCCGGACTTTATCTTGCCGAGGGCCCCAATGTCAAGAACAGGGGTCTTGCCCATGGCGTTTTTGAGCTGAAGGGGGCCGATTTCCGGGCGTTTCAGACCGTACTTTTCGACATTTCCGAGCACTAACCAGGCCAAAATCAAGAGGAGTTTATCAACGAGCCAGAGTGGGAGCCAATTCTTCAAGAAAACTGCGGTTTCAAACGTTGATTTCCCAAGGATTTCTCTTGGTAACACATGAACCTGATGAGAGAGAGAAGAAAGATGCATCAGTAAAGTGTATACTCTCTCTCTAACTTATAGTTAAACTAAATTACCAGAAATAACTGAACCCAGTGAAGGGACCTTAAAGTCAAAGGAGGAGAGAGAAAGAAAGAGAGAGAGAACAGGGGAGAACAAACAGAACAAGACAAAGAGGAAGAATCCAAAGGCAACTGAAGTGCTGAAAGAAACTTAACAAAGCAGCGAAGCGATGAATCCACTAACATCACCAAAACTAAAAAACAAAAAACAAATAAAAAAGCAAAAGAACCCAATAAAAAGATCCCAAATTTCTCATTAAAAAACCAGAGTGAAACAGAAAGGAAGCCAAGTGATTGCAAAAAGTAGATGAAAAGGAAAAATAACTAAAGAGTACAAAGAAAAAGAAAAAAAGGTCTAGAGATAGAAAGCACCCAACTAATAGAATAAATTTGAATAAAAAGAAAAAACTCAACACACTCACAGAAAAAGAACAGAGAGAGATAGAGCTTTGTCCCTCTCAGCAAAAAAAAAAAATTCCCCACAAATCAAGAGTGAGAAGAAAGAAAAACCCCAAGAATTAAGAGAGAGAACTTTTTCAAAAGAACCAGAGGGAGATAGAGAGAGAGATGTCAAGCTTACCGATGATCGAACCACCATGACCGGCTTTGCGTCGTGGTTGCAGAGGTCCAAGCACACTTCCATCCCTGAATTCCCACACCCGACCACCAAAACCCTGTCCCCACCATACACTGCCCCCTGCTTGTACTCGCAAACGTGTGAAACCTTGCCCTTAAATCCCCCTAACCCTTCCAAGTCTGGCACCACCGCTTCCGCATTCTCCCCGGTGGCCACCACAAGCCACCTCGCTATATACTCCACCTCCCCACCATATGAAGCCTTCCCCTGGTTCGCAGTGCACACACGCCAGAGCCCGCAGGTGTCGTCGAACCTCGCCCACTGCACGCACTCGTTGAACTTTGGTGCGAGGTCGAAATGACGAGCATATTCCTCAAGATAGGAGATGAACTGGTTCTTCGAGGGGTATGTCGGGAAATCGTCGGGGAATGGGAGGCGGGGCAACTGGCAGAATTGCTTGGGGAGGTGGAGCTTGAGGCGGTCGTAGGTGCGGCGCTGCCAGAGGGATGCGATGCAGTCGCTGCGCTCCAAGATGACGAACGGGACCCCCTGTTCCTTCAAGCAGGCACCCACTGCCAGCCCAGACGGCCCCGCCCCAACAATGATCGGGCCGTTCACCCACACGCACCGTCGGTTCGAGATCGCATGCCCGTGACGATCCATCTCGTCTTTGCTGATTCTACAGAGAGAGCTTGTTGATTCTAGAGAGTGAAAAATGCTAGTCTTCTTTGTTTTGATACTGGTTTCAAATTTTTTATTGCTGTTAAGGCTTAAGATTTTTGTGAGAACCAGGCACCCTGGTACTTGGGATTCTGGGATTTTAGAGAGAGAGAGTGAGTGTTTTTTGGTTGGGATTCTAGAGAGAGAAAGTTCTTGAATCGTGGAAGTAGGAAGAATGAGTGTTGTTTTCAGGAAGAGAGATTTCAGGGATTCTAGTGTTCTAGAGAGAGAGAGATTCATTCTTGGGCTTAGAATAGAGAGAGAAACTCCTGGTACTTGGGTAGAGAGAATATTTTCTCTGAGGCTGGAATGAAGTTTCTCGGGTTTCTTGAGTTGAGTTTTAGGCTCAAGATTGAGAGAAGTTAATATGAACTGATCCAATGAGAACACGGGAAACAAGCTTTTTGCTAAAATGATGATTATGTAGAGATAGAGAGAGATAAACAAGTAGATAATGAGAGAGAAAGTGTGCGTGTCCATGGCCTTTCGTTTGAAGGGGAGCCAATGAGAGATGAGAATCAGAGATAGAGAGTTAACAGAGAGAGAGAGAGTTTTAGAGAGAAAAAGGAAGTCTTGAATGAATGAGTTGAAGAATGAGTTGAAGAGACTTTGATTTGATAGTTGCAGGTTTGGAATGGGGAGTGGGGTTTAAATAGGCGTAGCATGTGCTTGCTGGATTGTTTTGAAGTTGGTGTTGGGGCCGCATCGGCAAATGATCAGCCGGGGCCGACTACTTTTATTCTCCCTATTTTTTTTTCTCTCTTTATAATTTTTTAATATTTTTTATTAGGAAAAATAATTGGCCTCTTATGGCAATTGGGGATTTGTTTTAGAATATATAAAATTAAAAAAATGACGAGTGCATTTTAGAGTTCACCATCCGATCAGAAGGACTGATTGTCGCATTGAAGTTATAGTTTTTAATAGAGCAGAACGACGAACTAAGATTCGGATAGTCAAATTCAATTAATTGGTGATATAGTTTTTAGTAGAGCAGAACGACGAACTAAGATTCGGATAGCCAACTTCAATTCATTAGTAAAAATTATGCAAACTAAAATTCATGTAGTTTATTCCAATTAATTGATAAAAAATTATGATGAGCATACTGAAGAACTAAAATTCATGTAGTTTACTCCAATTAATTGGTAAAAAAGCTATATGAAAATGAATCCAAATGCCCTTTTACTTTTCCATTCCTTGTATTCTCTCTATCTACACCTATCTAGAATGGCCTCCAACCCAGCCTAGATAAACAAGCGATTAGATTAATTACACACCCAATCTCACTCTCTATCTCTCTTCGGATAAAGAAGTGACTGGATTAACTACACACCCAATTTCTATCTATCTCTCTTTCACTGTGTAGGAAAGTTCCAACCGGAATGGTTAACCCGACATGGGGTTGGAAGCGGTTCAACCGACCTAACTGGTAAACCGGCTGGTTCAACCGGCCTAATTGGGCAAGTCCTTGGTGGTAAAAAATGTGTTTAAAAGAAATACACAAAAAATTCTAATAAGATATAAAATATATTTAAATTATGATTAAATAAAATACATCCAAATGAAGTTGAAAATTAATGAAAAAATGGACTTTAAAGAATCAATTTGTGCACATGGGTATGTTTAAAATTTTTCAAAAAAGATGGAAAAATGTAAAAATAAGTGTTAATGAGCAAATCAATTTTCAATCTTCACGAAAATGATGAAAAACATTAAAATTACCATAAAAACAAAATATTTTATTTTTTGTGATTTTATATATTTTTTATTTTTAAAAATACCTGATCGGTTCACCAAAATTAATAAAACCAAATTGGCTAGTGCCGGTTCTGATATAACTGATCGGTCAAAATTTG
This sequence comes from Amborella trichopoda, assembly GCF_054954075.1. Taxonomy (NCBI): domain Eukaryota; kingdom Viridiplantae; phylum Streptophyta; class Magnoliopsida; order Amborellales; family Amborellaceae; genus Amborella; species Amborella trichopoda. The sequence goes on along the minus strand of NC_142342.1, from coordinate 7,200,971 downwards.
AATATGGATTTTTCTTACACTGCTTTCTCTCTCTAGATAAAAGAAGTGATTAGAGAATAGACCCAACTCGCTCGGTCTCTCTCTCTCTTCTTTCTCACTCTACATTGATTATAGAGACCTAAATTCCGGATCCCGCTCTCCCTGAAACACTCTCTCTCTCTTAATTGACTAGAGACCCAAATTCCGGATCTCCCTCTCCCTGAATCTCTCTCTCGCTCCATTAATTAGCAAGAGACCCAAATTCCGGATCTCCCTCTCCCTAAAACTCTCTCTCTTTCAATTAATTAACAAGAGACCCAAGTTCTATCTCTCTCCACATTAATTAACTAGAGACCCAAATTCCGGTTTTGTCTCTCCCTCTCTCTTCGCGTGCTTCGTTACTTAAATTCTATCTCAATTATGACGTACCTCTCTCCCTTGTGTTTTTCTGCTTCCTAAGTTACGAGGTAATTATTGTTTTATAAGATTTAGATGTATTTGAAAAAGATTGGTGAGAGTTTTTTTTTTTTTCTTTTTTTGCCCTAATCACTATTTTTTAAATATCTCAAATTGTGAAAATATATTATTAATTTAATTTTCTCTACTTTTTTTAAGTTTGTTATAATTTTTTAAAGTTGTTTTAGGTTTCATTTCACTTTCATTATTTCTTCTCGAGAAATGTTTCCATCTATTTATTATCAAATGAGTACATTTTCTGCATATATGACCACCCCTTTGGCCGCCCTGCTTTTTTTTCCACAACTGCCCGCTTCTTTGACAATTACAGCATTGGAGAGGAGGGAAATACATATGTTTTCAAATGTTTTTTATACATTGCATTGTTATTTTTATTTATTTATTTATTTATTTTACGGAACACGTTGTGTATCTATTTCTCTATCAAAAAACCTAGATACATTGTTTTTTTCGTTTAAAATTTCGTGGACCGTGTAGCAATTACTAGATGATTATTTTTAAAAAGAAAATGTTGAATTTGAGTTTTATGGCACTTTGATCTAGCCCCTTAAGCATTGGATGGTCTCCATTCAATCTTGAGGCATTATTGTTTTTAGTACGTAAAAAGTTTGCTTCTAAAATGTTTTTTGCTGAAATTATTCTCTAAGTTATAAAGTTTATATCCCCAAAATTTAAGATCTAAAAGGTATCCCTAACATGTATTTTAGCTGAGGGAGTAAATAGATAATGTATTTTAGCTGAGGGAGTAAATAGATAGAGTACTCCTACATGAATAAATAGTTGTAAAAAAACATTTGACAGCATGTGTATTTTCCCCTATCCGTCGTGGGGCAGTTGTATGAAAAGAAAAGGGCTTGTCATGGTAATTAATGTAGAAAATGTACTCATTTGATAATGAATGGGTGGAAAAAATGTCTGTATGTAATTTTTTTTTTTTTTTTTGTTTTTTTAATATTTTTTCTCTTTTCCTAAATTTTTTGAACCCTTTTGGCTCTATACAGAACCTGCTGAGTCTTAACTACTCAACTGTGTAACTCAACTCGACCAAGGGATGAGTCCTACCGTTGGTCGAGTTCCAGCACACTGAGTAGTATTGATCTTAATTCCATTTCCATTCGTTGCCTAATGAAAAAAGAAGCTTAAAAGTAAAATAATGTTAAAATTAGGAATCAAGTTTGGGCTTGAGCTGTTAGCCATGGATGATTAGCATCGTTACCTTTCAAGTTCGATTCCTACCACTAAATATACTAAAAAAAAAAGAGGTACATCTCAAGTTTGATTCTTACCACTCAAAGATACCAAAAAAGAAAGAAAGAAAGGTAGTGGTGAAATTTTGAGCTTCATCATATTTGAGTTTGCTCTAACTCATTTACCAAGCACGCAACCCACAACAACCTTAGGAGAAAAAGTGAAAGTCAAAATTCATAAATAAAAACAGCTCGTATGCGTTGTGACTCATTTGAGAGAGAGAGAGACAGTATGTATCAAATAAATACAAACTTTGTCAATAAAAAAAATGACGTTCAGAAGTGATGTAAGCTAGATAACGACTAAAGGGATGAAGAGTTAAGAGACCAGAGATGGAAAGATTAGAGCTTTCCATGCTTCGCCTTCAACATAAAACTCGTATATTTCTCCCTATCCAATCATTCATTCTGAATGGATGGCGGACATAGCTCCAATCTCAATATCATATCTTTATAATATTTTATTTTTAATTTGTTTTATAAAATATTTCGACACCAAACTTTTGGACATCCACTCCTCTTTCAAACTCGTACACCTGTTAAAAAATAAAATAAAAAATATTTTCAATAAAATAAAATGATCAAAGTACTTCTAAAAGTTTCAAAGGATATTTTGATTATTATATATTCTCAAAAAATTCTTTTTAATATTTTTTTTAAATGCACCCCATTGAGACGATGTCATATAACAAATTTCTTATTCATATAATTTGTATAAAAAATAAAAATATAATACTTTGAAACATCAGATCTAGATCAAACGGCCAGTGGCTCAGTTGATCTAAATTGAATGGTTGGATAGGGAGAACCATATATCTTCCATACAGTAGGGGAAGTATAAAAACCTTTAGCTCTAAGTCACTAAACATCATTATCGCATTATCCTCAATGGCCGAAGAAACAATAAGCGAAAATTGATGAGAGAGAGAAACAATAAGAATATAATGAAACCAACAATTGACAAGGGAGAGAAGGATTGAGAGAGGGGGTGGGGGTTGGGGGCCATTAAAACTTGAAACAATAAGAGAAGGGTAAGAGAAGGGAAATGAAAAAAAGAGAATGAGATGGAAAGTTACACTTCAAAAATAATAATAATAATAATAATAATAATAATGAGAAAGAGTCCATCTAGAGAGAAAGAAAGAATGTAGAGAGAGAAAGAGAGAATAAGAAGACTGAAATGCACATGGAAAGGGACCCCTCATCCTGATCCAGTTCGGGAATAAAATAAAAATAAATACACAACTAGGGGAAAAAATTTGTGAAGTGTGGACCCAGGAGTAGAGGATCCGGATGTAGGACCCACGGCCGTTAATAAGGTGGAGAGGGGGATACAAATATCCGACTTGGCGTCTTCCACGTGGCAGGCTTGTGAATGGAATGTGCTGACTAAGATCAAGGGTGATGTGCCCACGTGGAGTAGGTGAGCCGAATTGGGCTCACAAAAGCCCCAACTATGACAAAAAGGGGTCAGATTTGACACCCCCTAGCCCCCACCACCCATCCTTCGCCAGCTGATTTTGACACCGTACCATTGATTTATTACTGTCATTTTTTTTTTCTTTTTTCTTTTTTCTTTCGCTTTTGGAGCACTAGAAAACATTTTATTTCTTCATTTGGTTTTAATTTTTGGAAAAAATATCAATTTATCGATCAATTTAACGATTTAGTAAACTTCTAAATAAAATCATTAAAGTGGTCAAATCATCCCAGTTAATATTAAGCATAGTCTCTTTTTAAATTTGAATGTCAATTGATTCGAGAAAACTATCGTAAGCCTTAGAAGACGCATTCCTACAATTACATCCCCCAAGACATGAAATATCCATATTAAAGATAGACGCAAATAGGTGGTCCCTCCATAAAAGTAAACACCAATGCCAAATTTCTTCATAAAATTATCATTTTTAATTCTTGAAATTTATTTATTTTACTAATTCATGATTTTCATGTTAGATATTATATATTTCTAAAAAATTAGGTAAAAAAACTCCATATAAAAAATCGAGTTTCAAAATGGCATTCTACAAAGGAGTCCTCGTATTCGTAGAAACCACATCCTTGAACTCAAGTACTTTTTTAAATAAATATAATAAAAATGACCAAATTGCCAGTGGCCACTAGTGGGGACCTAAATAAATTAAGGCATTTTTTTGCTATTTAATCCCCACTTAAATAGGCCAAAGCATATAGAACAAGGTCTAACAATATGGAACAAGGGTTTACAACTAAAAAAAAAAAGTGAGTTTTATGTAGCAAAACCCTAAACAACCAGGGATATTTCATCATTTGGTATTTTCATCATTGACTTGGCAAACTCGAGTAATTATCGAAGTGCATTTGCCTGTTTGGAGTTCCTAATGCTGAACAAGGATAATTTAGTTAGTTTTAGTAGTTCATTTTTAGAAGGTATTTTAGAGAAATGGAATTTAGGGGTAGCTCTAATAGATAATAAAATGAGGCAAAGTAATCTTAGGTGGACTAGCTATGTATAATTTAGACCTAATACAACATTGGTAAAGAAGGCCAATTTAATACAAGTGAAAAGCTTTTAAAGAGTAAAAAGAAAGCCTAAAAAGATATGGATAGAAGTAGTGAGAAGAGATAGGTGACTTATGGTATGACTAAGGGTATGACCATTGACAGTTCAGAATAGCCGACCCCAAATAGTTGGAACAATGCTATGATGATGATGATGATAATGATGATGATAATGATGATGGCCTGAGTAGAATGAGATTTTAAAAGTACCACTCCTAATGTTAAAGGCAATGATTTGATCACATTAATTATTTTGTAAAGTGGTTTGATCATTTAACTGGGATTTTCTTGATTTTTATTTTGTTTTTTTTTTTTTTTTTTTTTTTTTTTGGGTAATGAAGGAAATAATGGTTTCATGAACATATTTCTCATTTTGAGTCTAAAAATCATAAGAACTAGTTTATTTGTACGCAGATAAGAGTCTTCATTTGACTAAGTTGCTAGGACTTTAACATTCCAAAAAAAAAAAAGAAAGAAGAAGAAAAAAACACAACTATCTAGGATTGCAAAATTCAGCTTTAACATTGCGAAATTCGCAAAATATAAAAACAAAAATAATACTGATGAGACGAGTCTAAAAGTTCAGCAACTCCTATAAAACTTGTCTAAGCAAATTTGATGCTTCCAAACCTGAAAAGTGATCGAGCTATAGTCAAGATATTCAAACGTTTTTTGCTTTTTGAAAATGTTAAAGTCCCTCTAGAACCCTAACTATTAGGGTACTTCCTAACTATATTATATAGTCATCTTTTCTCATTCTAAAGTATGAGCATGACCATAGACCACTTCGACCTCATTGAGTAATTTAGTAGGTCAAGATGAAAGCCTCTATTTTTTCCTTGCTTTTCTAGGGTTTTAATATTAGAATCTAGTGCTTGAACAAGGTAAAAAATATCACCAAAAAGGCAAAATAAATAATGAAAAGACAATGCTTTATTCTGATTTATCTAGTACAGTGGCTAATCATTGTACCCTAGCACTGATGGGCTGGTCCTGATCAGAGCTCCAAGTGTGTGAGCTTATTAGTGAGGCATGTGCATGGCCTGCTTCATAGGGACTCTCCTTTTCATGTAAAGTGAGAAGTGGAGGGATATGGTGGCTTTAGGGTTATTTTAAGAGCATGAGAGGGAATAGACACATCTTAGCACCCTCCATTGCTCAAAAAAAAGTCCAAATGAAACATACAAAAGACTTTTTTGACAACCATTGCCCATGCTCATGCTTGAAAGGATGTGTGTGATTGAATCATGGCTGGCTATCCAAAGAGCCCAACTATCTAAAACCTTGTAAAAGTTGAGAGATGGTGGCTCCTTGCCAGCTAAGTGAGTTGCCTAGGGCCATCCCTCTTCCTTTACAACTTTGGAAAGGGTCTGTGCTCTCATTGTGAGGCCTTCGACACTCTTTACGCGGTTAGCAATGATGTAAGTGCTTATGCTTCCTTAACCTTAATCCTTTTAAAAAAACTTTCTTTTGGGTTTAGTGTGTGATTAGACTAATTACACTGAGAAAAAGTAGGTAAATTTGGTAACGGGCCCCGTTCACGCCTAAAGATCCATTAAGAGGATCTTATCAGTGTGAACTTGTGCCAAGTTGGTTCCCAGTGAGTTCCTAGTTTAGGGTTTCTTGGGACTCAGCAAACAACCATACATAGAGAAAGTGGCCAAAAGTTGCTCCTTTTCACAAAAATGTTATGCTCCATCTCTGTGGAGGCATCTTGAACCACAACTAGGTGCTGAACACACAAGCTTTCAAGTTAAAATATTACAATAGCATAGAGTTGCATGCTAGTGACAAAAGTGCTTTATAACTTAAGAAAAAAAAAGCTTGTAAATCTCAACTTCTAGGAAACTGGCTTGATTTAATGGATGTACCCATAGAATCCCCAAAAGTATATGGGCTGGATCCTTGTGGAGCCACTAAGAACCCCTTAGGGTTTAGTAAGATTGCCCCCACATTGCTTTCTTTCAATCTTCTAGCTGAGGGTTACCCTATTGAGTAAGGGCTTTATTGTTGCTATTCTCTATTGGGAAAGGGGATTTAATTTAAAATTTGAGGTCCCAAGCCATGAAAAAGAATTGGGTTTAGCTGAGTTTCATGATTAGTGGAGGGTCCCAATGGATTTGAAGAAAGGGGATTTTGTGTTTCTATTATGTTGTTATCTTATTTTTTTTCACCAACATGCATATTTTTTTGCAAACCACTAAGGCTTTCACTTTGTCAAATCCAATGTTTAACTACCCTCATAATTGGTTATAATTAAAAATAAAATAAAACAAGTCCTAGATCAGGTCTACCCTCTTTCTCTCCATTGAAACTACAAAGCCAAAAAATAAAAATAAACAATGGGGTTCCACATCAGACTACAAGGGCACACCCCTAGGCTGACTCCCAGATTGAGACCTTGATTTGGACGGTCAGATTCTGGGGATTCTTTGGGTTTGATCATTTTCCAGCCGTCCATTTGATTTCCCAACCCTATAAGATCTGTGGTGTGGGGTTGTTGAGAAGTTGTTGGGAAGGGCAAATGGAGAAAAAAATCTATGAGAAATATTCCAAAAAAGAATAAAAATCTTTGATAAATATTCAGAAAAGGAATAAAAATCTATGAGAAGGTATTGTATCCCTTAGAAACTGCATATATGGAAATCTTGAGAAACCCCATTAATTCAACTTCATCATAGAAGCAATAAAGTATTGATCAAAGCTAGGGTTAGCATGATAGATTGCATAATAACCTCATGGGTTCCTCGTGACTCCTCAAACCACAAGAGTTTCAAAATATAGTCCTTGATTCAAGGGCTCACTCACCACGATGCCGAAAGAGAGAAAAACTTTAAGAAAAATGGATTAGAATATGAGCCTTACCCTAATTTTTTTATCATACAAACATGATGGAAGCAAGCTTCTTGGTCAAATGGGAAGGTGCTCACATGGGTTCATTAGAATTTATGAAGGAATAATAATGAATGCATCCCCTCCTTCAAAGTTATGTGGGGATTATTTGTGTGTGTTCAAATTGTGATAGACCCGATAAGAAATCTCACTTGATTTAGGGTCACAAGGTCCATGTTAACTAACCCAAGTCCTAGATTGACTAATCCTAGGAAAACTAGAGACATATGAATGACCACGTAGCAATATTCCTCTCATTATAAAGGGAGCATTTGTATAATACAACTAGGGCAAAATTGTTGTGAGTTACATAATTCAACAATATGGTCTTGGCTTCAAATCTCTCAACTTACCCCCCTAAAGAAAACAAAGTTTAAAGAAATCATTTTTCAAGAAATTAAGGCATAATGGTTATAAATTACAAATTAAAGCAATATGGGCACCCAACATACACACCTAGAATGGAAAAATTTAAAACCAATTATGAGATGTCATGGTTTAAGAAAACTTGCCATTGGTTGTTATAACACTTATTATTTGTTATTCAAAGTTTCATAATATGAGACCATTTACCTCTAGTAAAGAAGGCCACAATCACATATAGCCATTAGATGGGAAATCTGACACCTTGGATGCATCACAAGGTTTGAAAAAAATTTCATTTTAACTTTGAGCCTTGTAATTGGGACAAATGTAACTGCCCAATAGTAGAGATTAATTTTGACCTTCATGTACAAATATAAATGATCTTATTATATACTTTTTCAAATTAAATAACAGCATTTATCATCGTTATAAATGTTATTATAAGAGTAATGAACCTTGGTGGTCATCTTTGCAAATAACATTTATTATCAAAATTAAATAAAGATTTAACTAACCACAAAATATTCCATATTTATTAAATAAGAGATCATGGTGTGGCATTATTAGGAAACATTATGAAATTAATGGTGGGTGACTTCAATTTGTGGTTTCCATCTATGTTCATCTTTATGATTGCCAACGCCTGTGGACGTTATCATAACTATAACGTGTTATTTGGATATTTTTCTCTTCCCCAACCAAAAAACATTTGCCATTGTCATTTAAACTTTATTGCAACTATAATGGAAATTTTTCTAAACAACATTTCTCACTAGGTGTACTCTAATAAATATCAAAACCCATTTTGATGTGTTGGGCTGTTTGGAATTTTATCAAGCGAATGATTGGATATTCAAAGAAAAAATATATAAAGAAACCATTTACTTTTCATACAAGGAGGTTACAATTACTCTTGTCTGTCATATTTTAAATTGGATGGTTGTAAGAGTGTTATTGACTAGATTCAAAGTTCAAAAACCATTTCTTGAATTTCATGAAACATCTCAAGTTATAAAATTTAACATCTAAGTACTAGAAATGATTGTGACTTCCTCATAACAAAGATAAATGATCTCATAACATACAATCCCATATTTAAAATTAGATAAAAAAAATGAGAAAGATATTAAATAGTTCAAATCAATCCCATACTTAAAATTAGATAAAAAAAATGAGAAAGATATTAAGTTGTTCAAATCTTCGATGCAGTTTGATAAATTTCCCCAACTGCCACGACCATTGACCACTATCATCACTGCAAATAAGGCCTATATAGAGTTAAAAATTCAAAAGTGAATTAAAAACTTGACTTAATCACGAACTTATTCCATATTAGTCAAATAAGGGACCATGGGTATGTCATTATTGGAAGAATTAGGAAATCATTTTGAAATGAAGGGTGGGTGACCTAAAATTTTAGGTTTCCTCCCTCTCATTGACCAGGGGATTTGAGCTTCTCCTATGTTATGAAGTGGTTTCTTAGTGACCCAGATTCGATGTAAGGGGCATGCACCTGGCCCTACCTCAGACCTGCACGTGGCAAACAGCACATTGTTTAAGGTCTAGCTAGGCACCTCCCATCATGTTGCTCACTTGAAGTGCATATATTATTAGGGTTAGGAGTCACTAGAATGTGGCCTCTCCTTTGAAAACACTTGACTAGCTCGACTTTCAAATCCTTGGAACATGAAATGGTGGCCCTAAATAGAGAGAGAAAGAGAAAGTAGAGAGAGAAGAGAGAGAAAGAGAAAGGAGAAAGCAAAGAGAGAAAGAGAAAGAGAAACAGAAAGAGAAAGGAGAGAGAAGAAAAAGGAGAGAGAGAAGAGAGAGAAAGAGCGTAGACAGAGGAAAGAAAGAAAAAGGAGAGAGAAGAGAGAAAGAAAAAGTAGAGAGAGAAAGAGGAGAGAGAAAGTTGAATGGCCTATCATGTGTTGGTTTCAACGGTTTGCGACACCTTGGGTGGTTAGAAAACGGTGCTATGGCCAACTAACGACCATGTGTATGTTTTGGTTCTAGGGTTTTATTTTCTATATTATGTGTGTTAGAATTTAGAAACCCTAGGTAATGGTGCAGTAAACATCACATGGATATATAACGTGGGTCTTGTAAGGAAATAGCCCTAGATTTATATGCACATAAACGCACGAAAATATTGAAAATGTGGGTACAGTATGGTCCTGCGGGGGCAAGCTATATGCTTGCTCCATTAGGTTAGGAGTATTTTCTTAATTTCAAAATTTGAGACCCACTTTAGGATCAATTGGCTATTATTTTCCAAACGAAGAAAATGATATTGAATTTCTCAATAGGTAAATCCGACTGTCTAAAAATTGGAAGATGTTTATTTTGCCGGGATGCTATTTTTCCATGCACATGTAAAATGCATGTAATTATTTTATGGGAAAACATATAATGAGGCTGTTTACCTTTGGTATAAGGTGGTCACAATTAATCTGGACCATTGGATGTGAAATTGGGTGGCCGCATTTATTTCATTGACCAAGCTCAAAGTTCAAAAAACATTTCTTGAACTTTATGACACACCCAAGCTATCATATTTCACATTGGATAGTGGTAAGTATTTGTGAACTCCCTATACCATAGGTAACTCTGGTCTCATTGTATACAATCTCTCATTTTATTTTTTTATTTATTGGACCAGGTTTCTCTGCTGGTGCCCGCATATGTAAAAATGCGGGCCGATTAATAAATCCATTTTTGAGATGGATTTTTTAACATAATTTTTAAGGACATGTAATCTCTAACATGGAGATCATGAATATGAAAAAATAAGTAAATTTTAAAAATTTAAAATAATAATTCTAATAAAACAACATTTGGACCGATAGTTTTCATTGTTTTTAGACCAACTTACATCAATCTTTAAGATGGATGGTTTCCATTTTTGACCGCATATGTAGTCATGAGATCCAGCTCTCATGAGACAACTTTTCTTATTTATTTATCTTTTCTCCTTTGGAGTGTGGCCAACATATAGAAGAGGTGACATCCCAGCAAAATCAAGATCTTTAAGAGTACTCCTATATAAAGATTTCACCTGAGGGAGCAACCCGAAAATTTGAAGTCTTGAGAATACTCCTAAATAGGGTCTTACCTGAGGGACCGTATACCGGCGGGAGCAAATAAGCTTTTGATAAAGGAACCACTCTTTGTTTTATGAGCATCTAGAGATAACTACCCTAGATGGCTTCATTCCTTCTTACCCTTAATAGCTTTATTGATCACAAACAACCACACCCCCAAAGGTCTTACCTAAATTAGGTAAAGAAGTTAAATAATGGAAAAAACTAGTATTTTAATCACATTCCTTGCTCTTATAGAACCATTCATCACAAGACACATTCCCAAAAAGCTCAATAAAGTTAACAAGGATTAAAGAAAAGAAAAAAAAAAAAAAAAAAAAGTGTCCTAGGGTTTTTATATGATCCGCGTGCTTGTGAATGCTTGATGGACTGAAATGTCATTTGTGTTTTGCCCCATACAGGGTTGGAACTTCCATAAATGGGTTCATGCATTTTAAGGGAAGGGAGTTACAAAGCTTTGATGGTTCCAAGGAGAATGGTTTGTATTAAATGTTTATTTTTCATGCATTAGTCACATGGAATGTAATAGGGGCACATTGCTTTGATTCAAGAACAATCTCCCCTAGTTTTATCTAATTCTCTTTAAATGATCCTTTAGTCTTTTATGGAGGCATAAACGCTCAGCACCATGGTCTTTCTTTTGAATCCGGCTTATCCACCCATAGAGGGACCAAAAAAAAAAAAAAAAAAAAAAAGAAAAAAAAAAGAAAAGGGAGGGTGGGGGGGGCGGGCACGGAATTAAGCAGTGATGATATGCTCCTTTGGGAGCATCTCATGGATTCGCTCTCTCAGGTAAAACCTTCGGAGTATTTTTAGGACCTCAAAATTTGGTGATGTAATCTCTTCACCCATAGCCAACCTAAAAAGAAATAGAAAGAGGGAAAAAGAGAATCATACGTTGAATCGTCAAATTAAGTATTTAATAACTCAAAATCCAATTTTTTTTTTTAAAAATGCTCATCTGACGGTTCTAAAGTGGATTCCAAAATTTCATATTTGAGAAAATCCTCTGATACACATCTTTTATCCAAGGGAGTAGGCATACCATATGCTCATGTGCAAATATGCTAGTCGTGCGCGCAAAAACAAAATACTATAATCTTGGATGAAGTCATAATCTTGGATTAAGTCAAAATTAGTATTGTAACTAAAATGGCTAAAATACTCTCAATTATGTCAAAATATTATTAAAAGGAAGTCATTTCTTAGGTTGGAGCATTGAAGAATAATTGTAAGGACAATGGATCAACACAAAGTCTCTCAAGCTCTCAACATTAGTTAAATGACAAACTTGTTTAGTAACTAAGAAAGGGGGCATTATATTTATTCTTTAGTTAGGGCGGCAAAATCACATTCCTTCCTTGAAAAGGAGGAAAGCTAAGAGAAGATCACATGCCTTTTGTTTCCCAATGTAAATTTCCTTTTCTTTCAAGTATTAGAAATGCGCTAATGCTTCTCTTATGTGTTCCATTATGACCAATGTGCATTTAATCATCTTGGAAGAATATAATTAATCTTACATAAGCTCAATTTCTTAAGCATTTTCATTAATTGAGATATCTTTGGTTTTTTCAAAGATGTCCAATTCATGCATAGGCATTCTGAGCTTCTTTTTCTTTCTTTTTTCTTTTTTAAATTATTTTTACCTCAAAAGAACTCTATGGCGCTCTGTGCTCCTGCTGGAGCAACCATCCACTAACTCCTTCAGATAAAACCCAATCTATGATTATTTTCTTAGGACCTCATGATTTGGAAATGTAACCTCATCAATCTAGATAATAAAGAAAGAAATTTTCAATTGTCACTCTCTGAGTGCCTGAAGAAATGAATATCCCAATATTCAACATGTATTATCCAATTTTTGAATGGTGAGATTGAAGTGTTGGAGAACTCAAAATCCAACTTTTAAAAAAAATTAATTATGTAGTGATTCTTAGGTGGATCTCAAAATCTCAGCTAAAAAAAAATCCTCTCAAGTGGGCATCTTGCTCAAGCGGAGTACATGCACAATATACTCCCATAAGACCACAGTATATGTGCTTTATGCCTCTCTCTTGACAATTATGCGCGGAAGATTTCTTTTTGCCATCTTTTTATGGGAAAAGTTTATATAGAGGCAAAATTCTAAACAATCAAATTAGAGCCTACCTCAAAAATTTCACTGGAAGAGATTGTTTTGGTACCCTAATATTCTCAAATTGACCATCTCAACATCAAGATGCATGGACATAAGAAAAAAACGGATTTCAAGTTTTGAAAATAATGTATTTTTTAATGCATTTTTGGACTGTCAATTTTTAAGATTTTCAAGTTTTCATAGATTACACTATTTTTCAAGCTTTAAACTTTATAAATAAAAATGAATCATAGATTACACTATTTTTCAAGCTTTAAACTTTATAAATAAAAATGAAAATATATTTTAAGGCTATCACATAGATTTCAAGTGTTGAAACCACATTTCTCGATGCTATTTGAAGGTAAGTTCTAATTTGATTGTTTAGAGCCTAGGCTCTATACAAACCGCACCCTCTTTTTCTTATGGATCGAATGGACATGACACGAAAAATAAAACATAATACAAGAAATATTGTTCTTCATGTCACTAACATGCATTGCATCTTTTCTTAATCTCTTTATCTAGATGGACACTCCGGACCATGGGAATTCGGGCAAGTGCAGATCATCTAGACCATCAATCTCACATCTGCAGGAACACATGACTCATCCACAAACCACGCTTTGGCATGAGAAAAGATGAAGGGCATTATGAGCTATAAAAATAGGGTTTACTGTGTGGCCAATAGGAGATAATGAAAACCTATGCACAAGGCCACTTTCATTTAGTCCACTATTAAATAATTAGTAGTGGTGTTAAATCATATAGATGCAGCCACAAATACCAATGAAACAAAGCAAAGTCAAAAGCAAAATCACTAATACTTAGAGGGATAGGTTTGCTAAAGAAATTGAGCACTTGTTGCAAAATTATATAGTTTTTTTTTAGTAAGTAAGTGGGACGGTCCCCTGCTTATTTTTTATTAATAAAAATAAAAAAATACAGCTCATAATTTTGTAACCCAGAATCATGAAGTAAAAAGAGAAAGAAAAAAATCTAGTGGTCTAAAACGCCAAATTGTAGTATCAGAGAACGCCAAAGCTTTCTTATATCGGCCACCATGTTGGCCTCAAGAAATAAAAATACCATTTCAATCTCATCTAAGTAAGAACAAGTTTTATTGTTAAAGTAAAAACATTGCATGGTTTTCACAAATTGGAATCAAGTGCATTGTCATGAAGTAGAAACATTGCATGGTTTTCAAAAATTGGAATCAAGTGCATTGTCATGAATTGAACCAAGACCATTATTTAGCCCACTTGAAAAAATAGAGAAATATATGGAGAGAGAGAGAGAGAGAGATGAGTTCATAATGTCATAACACTTACAAATCTTTAAGAATATGTGACACACTTTGCTATTTGTTTTTTATTTTCAAATTTCTAAAATAGGAGAATTTATGTAAGGAAGATACTATTAATTCCAATTTCAACTGAATGCATTTCTCCTCGATAAAATGGGTGCAAAGCAACAGATGGGGTGTGGCAACGGGTCGGGTCGCATAGGGCCCGGGCTTGGATCCAAGCCCGAACCTAATTGGACTTGGATTTGGACCCGGACATAAACTCAACCCAATATATATATATATATATATATAATTTAAATATTATATATTAAATATTAACACTATTTGGGTCAGGTTTGGATCGAGTTTACTTGGAACCCGGACTCAAATAGTGTTCAGGTAAAAATCTTAGACCCAGACCGGATCCGCTGGGTCCAATTTTTGGACCCATACCCGGACTCGAGTCGGATTTGGCACCATTGCCACGCCATAGAGTGCCTCACCCAAGATCAAGCCCAAGTCCATTTCCTTGGTGGGCTTATGGAGTAGGACCTAACCCAGTACGTCAAAAGAGAGGTAAATCCATTACTTACTGATTTCTCAAAGGGAAAAGTTTATATAGAGCCGAGGCTCTAAACAATCAAATTAGAATCTACCTTAAAAATTTTACTAGAAGAGGTTGTTTTGATGCCCAAATATCTTCAAATTGATCATCTCGACATCACGATGCATGGACATGAGAAAAAAAATGGATTTCAAATTTTGGAAATAGTGTATTTTGTAACGCATTTTTTGACCGTCAATTTTCAAGATTTTCAAGTTTTCATAGATATGTTGATCTACACTATATTTGAAGCTTTAAACTTTATAAATAAAGATGAAAATATATTTTAAGGCCATCACAACGATTTCCAATATTGAAACCACATTTTTCGACACTATTTGAAGATAGACTCTAACTTGATTGTTTAGAGCCTAGCCTCTATACAAACCGCACGCTTTCTCAAATATGTTACATGTACATAACGAGACAGTGAGATAACATGATTAAGGTCCCATTAGTAAATGACAGGTTAAGACTTGTGAGTTTACCATCTAAGTTACTAAGATATCATTCACACCCTTATCAAAGCATGAAAGCAGTCTACGCGACTTAGAGTTCATACCGGCGTTTTAAAACTCGGCCGAGTAACTTGGCCTCCGCACCTATGCCAAGGCAAGTTTCTGTTATCATCTTGCCATTCTTAACTATGGTTTAAAAAAAAATCAAAATTTTGTTTGAAAAATCAGCAATACATAATTTATATATGTTTTGACCACGTATGTGGTCGAAAAAAAGTAAAGCATCTATCTTAAAAATAGATGCAAGTAGGTGTTCCATTTAAAAACAATAGAAACTAACGGTCCAAATGTTTTCTTACTAGAATTATTATTTTTAGTTTTTAAAATTTACTTATTTTTTCATATTTATGATCTCCATGTTAGAGATTACATGTCCTTAAAAATTAAGTCCAAAAATCCATCTCAAATATAGATTTATTATAGGTCCACATTTATATATATGTGGGCTTGGTCGAATAGAAACCGGATCCTTTTCAAAATAATATTTATATTTTTTATGATGATTTATGAACTTTTCTTATTATATGCTCTAATTGAATTTTCAATAATCCATCTTCTACAGTTTTTCTATTTTTAATATTTTTACATTCTTTTTAAATTTTTTGCCACGTTTTGTGCTCATACATGCATGGGGATGAGTTGAGGCCCGAGACCAGCCCTATCCGATTTGTAGAACCTCAGTTCAGACAGAGAGACTCAGTTTAGACAGTTAAGATTGATAATGAGTTTTAGTTATAACTTTTTATATTAAAAGATAGCAGATATACTTTTTTTCCTTAAGTTAGACTATGTTATGTTTTAGGATGATTCAAACACATCTCTTACAACCCCGATCCTGCGATTCACAAACCATTTCATCAATTAGTTAACAATATTTATGTCTATCTCAATACAAACTTTAGGAAACAAATGGTGTCCTTGCTTGTTTTAACCGCATAAACCAAACATTATTATTATATATTCGTTAGGAAAAGTATACAATGGGATCATTTATTTTTGGTATAAGGCAGTCATAATTAATCTTGACAATTGGCTGTGAAATTCGATCGTTGCATATATTCAGTTGATCAAGCACAAATTTCGAAAGAAATTTTCTCGAACTTTGTAATATACCTTAGTTATCAGATTTCACATCGGAAAGTTATAAGTAATTATGACATCCTTGTATCAACAGTAAATAGTATCATTATATACAATTCATATTCTTTAATTGCATTTATATCTCTCTATATGCTCCCATAACCATACAGTAAATCTAAAGGAGCAGAAAACAATGATTTATATATGAATTTATTTTACTCTTTAAGGAACATCCCTTTGAGTAAGTGAAAGAAACAAACTACTTATAATATGAACAAATTCTTTAACCTCAAGAAATTCAAATTAAGGAAGCTTTTGCTCATCAACAAAGAAAAGGCTAATTATTGGGCGCTAACTTGTCTGTTCTTACATAGGATATAATGTCCAAGGGTGGAATTCCAGTTCAAATTTAGCAATACATTACTGAAGGAAAATAAATAAAATTGTAAATTATCCAATTTTGAAATTTTAATATGACTCATTTTCCATCACAATTTTCCGAAAACATTAATTTCTTTAAGGCTAATTAGAGGGCGCTAACTTGTCTGTTCTTACATAGGAGATAATGTCCAAAGGTGGAATTCCAGTTCAAAATTAGCAATACATTAGTGAAGGAAAACAAATAAAATTGTAATTTTTTTCAATTGTGAATTTTTAACATGACTCCTTTTCCCTCACAATTTTCCTAGAACATTAAATATCTTTATCTCTGTCTCCAACTCCCATTAATTCCTAGATTTTCCCTCCAAAGTCCAGGTAGGACTCCCATCTCATATCTTCCCAAAATTTGAAATGTCTTATTTCAATTTTAGCATCAATTAATCTTCAAATAAAGAGTATTCACAATTTAAAATCTTAATTTTTTTTTACCATAGATTTTATAAATAAGAAATTTTTTAAGAATATTTTAAACGCAATTGTTCTATCATGTCATTAATTAAAATTAAAATAAAATGGAATTATAATTAACAAATATGATAAAATTGTATACATAGGACCCATTTTCTAAAATTTCAAATATTACATGTTAATAATAGGATAATCCTTCAAAATAATTGAAGAAATTCACTTGTTTTATTTTGGCTTAGATTAGTACAAAATAAAATAAAATATTTTATAATAAAAATATGATTATGATAAAATTCGTAAATTAGAACCTTGTGCAATATATGTGTCATTCTCTAGTTATTAACTAAGTGAACATTCTTCTTTAAAACCATCAAGCACATTTTCCAGTGAACTCTTTCCTTATGAATTAGCATAGGATGAAAGATTGGCAATGGAAGGTCCAATGTCGTTTCCAAATCTCCCATTTGACATTTAAAAGAATGTTTGAAACAAAAGAAACTCATTTGGATAGATATATTTGAACTACTTGTTTTTTCATACAAGAAGCCTAATTTAGTTAATATTGATGTTTATTTTTTAAGGATTGTTTTTTGTAGGCCCAAGAGTATCTTAAGCACTAAGAAGTTTATAAATCCCCATCTTGCATTAAAATTTCTCCTTCAAACTACTTGGACAACCAGGATCCACAGGTTTTTGGGCCTTAGGATAAACCAGTTATTATAAAGAGCAAGACATGAAGAAGATTAGCTCCCACAACTTATCTTTTCCATCATTTCATCTCAAATAGGACCTAGGACCTAAAAAACAAAAGATGAGGAAAGTGAAAGTGCCATAAGAATCAGCAAGGCAACAAGAGAAGGGGATTAAATTCCACATTTTAGTTTTGACAAGGTTAAGAACTTTTATTGATAGAATGCTGAAAAAGTATCAGATTACACATCAGGAATCAAGACATTAGACACAGACAAAGGGGATAAGGAGATTCTGTATTTGGCTAAGCAATCAGCTGCATCATTGGCTGCTCGATACATATGGGAGAAGGAAATCCAAAGCTCAAAGGGAGAACAAATATGAAATTCAAAGGGGATTAAATTTCATAATGGATAGAGGCTAGGCCTTCTAATAGCATCACTCATTGGATCTTTCGCCCCCTCCTAGGACAAAATTGTAGGGATTACAACACTAAGCCTCCAACGCATGGGGTGTTAGAGTACTGGTGTTTTGTCAGAAAGAATCTTGTTCTTGTTAAGCTCTAAGGCAGAGACCAAAAAGGTAGTTAAAAAAACATTGGAGATCAGGGGATTCTTTTCTCACAACAAGCCCATGGTCTCTATTTTATTCCCATTTGGTAATTCTACATGAGGGAATGTAAATTCAAGTTCATTGTTTTCCCCTTCATCCATAGATATTTAGTGCTTGTTTGGTTCATTTGAAACAGTTTGCATATGTAAAGCAGTTTTCCAATGAATTTGCTATGAAAGAGTTATTCAATCCTGTTTTTTTCATGTTTGGTTCACATGTCTAGAATTCCTATGTAACCAGTTTTTTATGTTTGGTAACCTATATTAGTAAATTCACTCCCAAAATATGGGTTAATACCTATTTTAAACCGTTCAACTGAAATGTTGATTATTGGATATCAACATCCATCCAATTAAGACACTTTTTTTAAAACAATCGATCTATATTATGTTAAAAATTTCGATAGTTTAGATCACAAGTTTGGTTTACTTTATTAAATTATACGAGCAGGCCTTGGTTAAATAATCTAAGCATTTTTTGAGAGATCTCTCTCTATCTTTCTCTCTCTCTCTTAAAGATTAATAAAGAAATATTTGAAGTACAAAATTTATTAATAACTTTTTCATTCCAATGGAACGACTATATCTCTGATTCATAATGTCCATATCCACTCTCAAAATGCATAACCGAGGTACAAGTTGCAAATAAAAATTGCAATAAAAAACATGAACAATGTAATAAACTCACAACTACTACATCTTAGACCCTATTTGAATATCTTTCCCATTTGCATTAGCAATTTCATCGCATAGCTTTATAGCAGCGCCATCCCTGCTCCTGCTCTAATAACTTGTGGTCTCTTGCATCATGTGATCTGCACATTCTAATGCAGTGTATTCAAACCATGACTCCTCCTCATCTTTGACAAGAGCTCTCAACGTCCTGACATAATTATGTAAAATACATGTTGTGTGACTATGCTTACTTGAATTGACTTGGATAGAGAATTTGCTTCTGTAAAATTAGGAACCGTACATTCTATAGACCGAATGTGCACTCAGTAACATTATGCAATGATGAGTGTCGAGAATGAAATAGCTCCTCTCTTGTCGTCAAACTATTACCACCTCGATAGTCTTGAAGATGGTGACGAGTTGTGCAGTACAACGTCATGAAGCCACGTATATTGGGGTAGCCGGTATCTACAAGGTAAAATTTACCTAAAACAAATATGTCACCTATGTCAAGGATTGCACTGTAATAAATTCCATAATGTTATGCATGGAATCATCTTCGATATTACCCACTCTTAATAGATTAGTAGACCTCTCTAGTACAAAATGCAAAATTCTAGAGTCTCGAAGCATATCCTTCCCATCCAACATGTACATATTGAAAAGTCATGTCAAGAGAAACCACAACTAGTACATTATAGGATATCTGACCCTTCTTGTCATGGAATTGAGGCTGATATTGTGATTTAGTATGAGCTAGGACATGTGTCCCATCAAGAGCTCCGACACAATCTTATAAATGTTATGCAAATGCATATTCGATGAGCTCCAACACAATCTTGAGATAAAAGGATGAGTGGTGGCACTTGAGGGAAATAGATACTCCCTTCCAAAGGCGTAGTATTGCATTAAACATATTATTGAAATATCTGTTAATTGTCTTCCCAGAATGATTTTGCAACACCTTATTGGTGTGACATTATATTGCGGTGTTCAGGAAAATTTCAACATGTTCTTCTACCATAGTATTTCAATTATCACAAAGCAGGGACACTGTTGGAAAATATCACACAATCTCCAAAAGGTATCGACTTCTGCACATAATAGATCAAAGCAGCTTCTTTCGTGTGCAATCATTTAAGTGCTCAACAAAGACAACCCCAGTTAGTTGTTAGTTTGAACTCGAATAGGTTGCTTGTTAATCAATTCTAGCGTATAACAACTTGTCCATGCACAAAAAACTAAGACAACAATTATGTGTAATTTTTCTGGTTCCATGACAATATATTTTTCTGCACTTATAATTGCAGAAGAGATTCTTATGTTTCCATAGAGAATTCTGCATCAATATGTACGTTACACTCTTTTAAGATAAGAAAATCCATATAAAACAAAAGCATCTTTCAATAATACACAAGGATGAGGAAAAGAAATATGGCATTTTTCTATGAAATAAAAGCATCAAATAAAGAAAAAATTAGTCAACTATAGAAAAAATCCCCATAAAACAAAAACACATCATCAAAGTACTCCATCATAAGTAGTCATTTCTTAATGGTAAATAGGATATTATTGGAAAATCCCTATAAAAGGCAGAAACTTCGATTCAATTATAAGTAGTTTTTACATAATAACAAATAAAACAAAATAATCATATTTCTTTAAACTATCTTTCTATCCAACCCCTATAATACTCCAAATGCAATTACCTAAAAACATGTTTTCTCTTCTGAGTTGCAAAAAGATATATACAGCCTTATAAACTACTTTATCAGTTAAATCTGCACTATATGCCTCAGCCAAGGCTTTCATACATTCACCCTGTATACTAAGCAAGGGTTTAGGGGTAGGGATGAAAGCAGAGTCAGGGGCAGAAATAGAGCTAGCGGTAGTGGCGACCAATTGGCAGACTACCCTATCAAGTGCCTCATATGCCCGACTGGAGTAGTAGCTCTCTTCCCTTTACGAGCTTGTGATCTAGTAGAACTTCTGTGCTTCTTAACAGATATTGGAATCCTCGCACTGCCACCAGAATTGAGATGATGTGGCCACTTCCTCCACTTCTGCTGGGTGGGGAGCAGGAGACAAGAAACTACTAGACAAGCCACTGATCTCATCATTTGGAGCACTATCTTCTATTTGTGTTGTGTTTTTGTTGGAAATGTGGCTTAGCCTTTTTTGTCCCCGAAATTATTTTTTTTTCAATAATGGTACAAAAGCCAAGTTGAAGTATACGTGAAATCGCATATGGTTAACATGAGGCAACGCCATATACATAGATCCAATTTTGAACTTTAATATGATGTATTAAAGGACGGAAAAAACCAATATCACCGGAGGGAAAACCTAGTGGTGTATTTGGATACTTTATAAATTGTGAGAATGCTTGGATAATATCCTATTATATAAGTCATTAGTGGACTAATGATAAGTTTAGCTCATTACATAGGATTAACAGTTTGGTGACAACTTGTTAATTCTAATTAGCTGCACTTAAGGGAATTAAGGTAGGAGTTACAATTGGATCTCAACTCCTATTGACCATGAATGTGAGAGTTACTAAATTAAGGTGTTCTCTATAAAAGGAGGCTAACTGATCTAGAAAAGAAAGAGAATGGTAGAAAAGAGGTGAATGAGATTCACCAAAGGGGGTTCTCAAGGTTGTTTGTCACCAGATGGCTTGGTCTTTAAGATTTGGTATGGAACCTTAGGTCCCTCGTGTGATTTAAGAACATATCCAAGTAAGTTATTTATCGATTTCAATTTTATTATTTTTATTGGGATTAACAATGGTATCAAAGCGAGGTTTGTAGATTTATGTTTGTAAAAGAGGATATCCTTGTAAAAAACAAGTCTACATTAATAGCGTGGGATGTGTCCTAACAATAGTTAGATTATGTTTTATGGATACGAGCTACTGGATGCATTCTTATCCAATGCATTATCTGTGGCTTTCATTTATTTTTTTTACTTACCTTAACAAAACCATGATTGAACGATTGTTAGATATATTATACAATATTCATATAAATTTATTTTCCATGTGATTACTCTTGCATAAATTAGAAATAGACTTTTGTGTGAACTTATGATTATGCAGACTGCTTAATAGCTAAGTGGGAATTGAGTTCACTTTGAACTACCAATCTTAAGATCATTTCCATAAAACAAAGGTAGTTATATATGCCAAGGAACATTGCTTACAGTCCATACATTTTTTAAGACCATATGCCTTGATAATTCAAGTTCTAAAGACTGATCTTTCTTACCTTCAATATTATCTAGTTGTTCATATATATAAATAAAGCATGCAACTCACATTGATAGTTTTTCTGAGGAGGAGAATCATATCCAGCACGACTGCTATGCCCATTTGCAGTCGAGTACCCAAAACATCAGTCCATGTCATCATTTTGGATACCCATTTGTGGTGCTGGAAATTTAACAATGAGAAGTTGTCATGAATTTCTAGAGGATTTATGTTGGGGACTCACCACCTACTATTCGGTGCAAACAACTTCCACTGTTGTGACCAGCTTTTCGTCATCGTTCCAACCGAAGCCATATTTTCTACGGGAGGGTTCTGACATTTTAAAAGTTAGTCTTCAACATCTTCAATCTATTACTAGGTCGATCCCTATCAAAGCCATCCTCGTACTTATCTTGCATTGCTTTAACCATATGGCTAAGGGTCCAATAAAAAAAATTTCCTCTCTTTTTGGGCTCATTGTCTGTAGTAGCAGGCTGAGAATCCATACCTATAGGGAAATGGGTAGCAGAGCTAGTCACATTACTTTCACGATCTACTGGAGTTCATTATATAGTTAACAATGTATATGCACTATTAGCCCTCCATAACAGTTCATGTAAACTGTTAGCAGTCCACACGTACTGTCAACAGTGTGTTAATGGTACGCGTACGTCCATATACACTGCTAATAGTGTGCATGGACAGCTGCCAATCCATATACAATGTTAACTTTCCATATAATGTTAACTTTCCAGGTAATGTTAACTTTCCATATAATATATATGAACGGTTACAGTCCATACAAATAGCTAACAATGTTTATGGATTGTCAACAGTTTATATACACATGGTTAGTAGTGCATATACGTTGTTAACAGCTCATACTGTGGTTTAAAAAAATGATCGATGACCCGGATCGGGCATCCTAAAAACTGATCCGGATCAACGAATCGGCGATCCGGATCAGAAATCGGGCCGAATCGTTCTGATTAAGCCTTAAAAATAATTCAAAAAAACTATTAAAATTCATTATAAATATTGTTTTTTAGGAATCCAATAAAAAATGAGGGTACTACATTATTAACTTTCATTGTTTTCATCAATTTATGAATATTGAAATGTTCTTTCCCTGTATGAACTTATGTTGACCATTAAATTTACATTATACAAAAAAAATCATAGAATTATCATGGATTAAGTATATAATCATATATGGACTACAATAAAGAGTTAACTAAATCGATGAAAAATTGGCCACTAAAATCTTGAACTGGCGGAAAACCCTAATCTGCTAAAAAAATCCAAATTATTACAACCTAACTAACTATAATATTATATACCAACAATATTTTATAATTATTTTATTATATAAATAATAACAAATCAAAAATATTTTATAATATCATCTAATTTAAAATGTATTATTGACAACTGTAAGAACAATAGTACACTACATGATTTATAATACAAAAATTAATAAATAAAAAAAATATTTGATTATCAATGTAGAAATTATTAGAATTCGTACCAAGTTTTTTTAATTTTTTAGGTTTCTAGAATAAATTAGTGGAAGAGATTGTTAGTAGAAAGAGAGAGATTTCAAATGGCCTCATTGTATGAATCTTTTCTTTAAATTAATATTACTAAATTTATGTTAAAGACCATCATGTTATAAAAATAAAAAATATAATTAGAACATTTATTCCTAAGTTGTATGAAGAAATACTTTTTATTTTTTTGACAAGAAATACTTATTGTGTTATCTTTTATTTTTTTTTACAAGAAAAATATGGTACTTGTTGATTATCTTTGTTTTTTTTTTTTGACAAAAGAAGAAGATGTAGTACTACATTTTTTTTTGCTTGTTGTATTACTTTTTATTTTTTTTTACAAGAAAAATAAAAACATGATGCTGCCAAAGTACATTTTCTTTTTTTATTCCTTTTGTTTTATTTTTTTGCAAGAAATACTTGTTATAATACCTTATATTTTTTTTACAAGAAAAATAAAAAAGTGTTGTATTATCTTTTTTATCTTTATCTTGAAAAGCCTTTTATTTTATATTTTTTCTATTTTTTTACAACAATATTATCTGCCTTTGTTTATGTTTTTGACAACAAATTGTATTTTTTTTACAAGAAAAATAAAAAAATGTTGT
Source organism: Amborella trichopoda (assembly GCF_054954075.1). Taxonomy (NCBI): domain Eukaryota; kingdom Viridiplantae; phylum Streptophyta; class Magnoliopsida; order Amborellales; family Amborellaceae; genus Amborella; species Amborella trichopoda. The sequence goes on along the minus strand of NC_142342.1, from coordinate 7,176,526 downwards.
ATTATCTTTTTTATCTTTATCTTGAAAAGCCTTTTATTTTATAGTCCACCACAAAATTATTGTTGTCAACCAACACGGCCACGTCGTCTCATGTGATTCTATTAGCTTTTATAATAATATATATTCAATCATCTTGTTTTAATGATTTTTTGTGAGATTTATCCCACATCGAAGGATGAGTGTTGATTGGTTCTCTATAAACTCATGTGTAATGGACACTCCATTGAGAGTGTGGAAAAGTGAGGGGGCAGATGTGAGGTGAGTTACTATATGTTGCTCTCGTGAGGCGGCCACGTGTCACTCCCTTGAGGCTGCTACGTGTAAACCCAAAAAATACCAATTTTTTCTGTGAGACTCGCGATTCACTATTGGCAATCTCCTGGTTCTCTCTAGACATGGGCGATTCCCGATTTTTTCGTGGAACTGGCTCGATAGTAGCCGATTTTCGAGTCGAACCAAACGAGTCCGGCTCAACTCGGCGAGTTTTTAAACATTGGTTCATACACATTGTTAGTTGTGTGTATAGAATGGACAACTCACACACAACAATGCATTCCCACTATAATGTATATATGCACTATTAACTAGCCCATATACACTGTTAACATTGTATATAAATTGTATATACTTGAGAATGAGGTTTATTAATAGTCCATACCAGTGTTTTAAAAAACGCCGAGTCGAACCGGACTCACCCGGTTCGACTCGGAAATCGCAAAAAGTGGATCGTATCGGCTAAAAATCGGAAATCGTCCGGTTCTAGAGAGAACCGGACGATTCTGTACAGTGACTCGCCGATTCACTGTATGGAATCGGCGAGTCCGAACAGTGAATCAGCGAGTCCCGTACGGATTTTTTTTTTTTTTTTTGTTTTGTAATCCATGATAGATTTTTTTGTAATACTTGATCGATTTTTTTGTAATCCATGATCGAATTGTTTTTGCTTTTTGTAATCCACGATCGAATTTTTTGATTTTTTTTTTTTTTTTTGTAACCCATGATAGAATTTTTTGTAATCCATGATCGAATGTTTTGTAATACATGATCGAAATGTTTGTTTTTTTTTTGTAATCCATGATCGAAATGTTTGTTTTTTTTAATCCATGATTGAATTTTTTGTTTTTTGCTTTTTTTGTAACCCATGATAGAGTTTTTTGTAATCCATGATTGAATTTTTTGTAATCCATGATCGAATTGTTTTTTTCTTTTTTTGTAATCCACGATTGAATTTTTTGTTTTTTTTTGTTTGTTTTTTTTTGTAATCCATGATCGAATTTTATGTAATCCATGATCGAATTTTATGTAATCCATGATCGAATTTTTTGTAATCCATGATTGAATTTTTTGAAAATTTGTGATTTTTTTTTTTTTAATTCATGATCGAATTTTTTTTTGTAATCCATGATAGAATTTTTGAAAAATTTGTGATTTTTTTTTTTTAATCCATGATCAAATTTTTTTTTGTAATCCATGATAGAATTTTTTGAAAATTTGTGATTTTTTTTTTAATCCATGATCTATTTTTTTGAAAATTTGTTAATTTTTTTTTTTAATCCATATTATTCAAAGAGAAAATGAGAGAGATGATGTTTCTGAGGCCACCCTATCCCAGCCATATTATTCACATATCGAGTCCCAACAGCAACAGTGTAGGGATGAGCACGACAGTGCAGGTGAGCATGAAGGATAGACAATCTTCGGGGATTTTAGATTGGGAACACAACAAAACACTAACACTCAGGGATTTGAGAATAGTCAGACGTCTGCTAATATCGATGATTCGTTTTTAAATCGAATCAATGAATTGTTAAACGAATTCAATCAATGGCACCAGCGTGACCAAGAAGAACAATAACGTCGTCTGTCATTTTATTTTTAGATCATATGTTACTAATTTTATGCTTTATTGTAGTCCATGTATGTTGATATACTTATTCCATGATAATTATATGTTTATCCTTTTGTGTGATGTAAATTAAATGCTGAATGGCGGTTCATGCAGGGAAAGAACATATCAATATTCGCATATTCATTCAAAAACATGAAAATTCTTAATGGAGTACCCTCATTTCTTATTGAATTCCTAAAAAACAATATTTATAATGAATTTTAATAATTTTTTGGGATTTTTTTTAAGCTTTATTCTGACCGATTCACCCGATTCCCGATCCGGATCGCCGATTCGCCGATCCGGATCGGTTTTTTGGAAGCCCGATCCGGGTCACCGATCCGTTTCTTAAACCATTGGTCCATACACATTATTATCGTGTATATGGAATATATACCCTTGAGAGAGATTTATGGACTGTCTATAATCCATATAGCATGGTAATGTAGACAATATACATCAATATTACATATGAATTGTAGAAAAGCATTGACGTATAACTATTAATCCATCATTCAAATAAATGCAATAATATATATATATATATATATATATATATATATATATATGTGTGTGTGTGTGTGTGTGTATGAGTAATGACCCTACGAGACCCTCCCATACTCATATGTGTAAGAATGGACAACTCACACACAACAATGCATTCCCACTATAATGTATATATGCACTATTAACTAGTCCATATACACTGTTAACGTTGTATATAAATTGTATATACTTGAGAATGAGGTTTATTAATAGTCCATACACATTATTATTGTGTATATGGAATATATACACTTGAGAGAGATTTATGGACTGTCTATAATCCATATAGCATGGTAATCTAGACAATATACATCAATATTACATATGAATTGTAGAAAAGCATTGACGTATAACTATTACTCCATCATTCAAATAAATGCAATAATATATATATATATATATATATATATATATATATATATATATATATATATATATATATATATATATATATATATATGTGTGTGTGTGTGTGTGTGTGTGAGTAATGACCCTATGAGACCCTCCCACACTCATGTGTGTAAGATCCTAAAATATTACCATTAAATTTGGTACAGATCTTTAAAAAAGTCAAGTCCCACACCCATGTAATAAATTTTCTAGATATCTCTGTCAAATTTAATGGTGATCCTTTGGGGTCCTACACACGTAAGTTTGGGAGGGTCTCAATGATCATCACTCATATATATATATATATATATATATATATATATATATATATATATATATATATATATATATATATATATATATATATATATATATATATATATATATATATATATATATATATATATATATATATATATATATATATATATATATATATATATATATATATATATATATATATATATATATATATATATATATATATATATATATATATATGAAAAAGCTGGGGTTAACCCACTAGCTCATATGAACATTGATCTGGGCCGATCTGACATTCACGGATGTCTGGTAGTGCTTGAATTTTATTTTATTTTTAACAAATTCAAGTTACACTAATAGGCTAACCCCAACTTTTTCATATATATATATATATATATATATATATATATATATATATATATATATATATATATATATATATATATATATATATATATATATATATATATATATATATATATATATATATATATATATATATAAAAGACCTTGATGCATAGCAATCAATCCATCATTCAGATAAATGCAATGGCTAATCCGGCTTGTTAATGATAGAAACTCATCCACCCTTTTTGAAAACACACTTTCTTTGCTCTTCAAGTTTAAAAACATTGCAATAAATCATATGATGCAATATTGAAAGACGTTCGTAAGTTATAATCAATAAGCATGTTCAATCGGGCCAAGTAAATAAGCGTTTCGTGCAATTATAATCAATAGGCATTGAATAAGATTGCATAACAGACTATGGTGAAAGCATGCACTAGATCCAACTATTCACTTTTCATGAATTTATTTCATATATTGGGCAGGTTTATGTGTAATTCTAGACCCAAATCCTCATGACATGCTGCAAATTCTTACTGAACAGGTTGACAAAACCATTGGTAGGTGTTCACAAGACAAGGCCTTCACAACTAAGAAAAAAGAATGGCTTGTTGAAAGTCCAGAGTTTACCACAAAAGCAATTTCAATATTCAGACAAAATTACCCATAACAAATGCAGAAGCTTTGATCCATGCACAATGTGAACTGTTGGGTTTATGTAGCCTTTAAAGGCTTTATGAATGCTTGTAAAATGAAATGATATAGTAGAACATGAATTCAGTGGGAGTGTGGTCCTTAGTGGACCATACTAAGCAAAAGATGGTTTGCTGATACCGATATGTGCTTAACGATCTAAGCCAGTCAGTTGGAAAAAACTCATGTTACCTGGGCATGAAGAACAAACTGATGAGGGTTTATGGGTTAACCCTTAATGAAGTCGGAGAATATGCCCGGATGAATGAGCCGAGGGACTGTGTGACTAAAAGAAAAAAAAAACCTATACGCACATTTTTACAGAGCAAATGAAGCTTCTAGCAAAATCAATAAGGAAAAACTAGGAAAAATACAACAAAAACCCATACCTATTTTTTTCTTTACAGATTAGCTTTTGTACCCAACAAAAATTAAAAGAAGAAGCAACAAAATTCAATGAAAAACCTCCAAAAATACAAAAAGAAAATAAATAAATAAAAAATCATACCCGCATTTTTCATAGAGCAAATGGAGCTTCTATAGCCAACAGAAAAAGTAAAAGAAAACCTAGTAAAAAGTAAAAGTAAATGAAAGGACTTTATGATAAAGCACGGTGTATATATTTTAAAAAAAAAATTCTTGACCCCTACGTCGGCAAGATCACTTACAATGTTCAATTATAATCAAACCACTCTTGAAATAAATAAAATAAAAATAAAATCGATTCTCAATTACTGCATCTTAAAATATAATTATTTACTCAAGAAACAAAAGTAGACTAATGTTTTATGGTAATAGAAGTAAATATTTAAAAAGGTAAAATTGTTGGATATTACCTCAACCGAGTTTAGTATATCCTACGCCTAATCTCCCCCTTCCGATGGTGCTCAGGATCTATGATCGGTTTGTTGATTATCCTACTATGGTAAAAATCCACTCAATGGCTTAATCTTGATCAAGTCTCTTAATTTGCTTGTAGAAAGATGAGAGATGAATATGAAAAAAGAGGGATATATCTACTAGCAAGGGATTCCACCCCTTTGCCACCCATAAAGAATAATGTACTGCTAAAACATAGTGCAACTTAGAGAGAGACTGAGAGATAAAATTGAGGGGCCACTAAAATATGGTGCAACTTAGAGAGAGAGAGAGATAAAACTGAAGTGCAACTCAGATAGAGAGATAAAATTGAGGTGTGCCTCCCTTTGGTAATCCAAAGCCCTTTCTAGAGAGAGCTAAATTTTGGGATAGGGAGAGAGAATTCTTAAAAAGTGGGAAGAGAATATGTATCTCATTTTATAAGGGGAGACCTCCTTTTATAGATTTTATGTGTCATAGATTTTGTCTCAATTCATAGGGTCAAATCTCAACCGTCGATCTAAAGAGACTTGTGAGGTGAGAGATTTGAGCCATCCATCTCTTTGATCAACCATCAAGATTCAAAGAGATGAGCTAGAGCCTTATCCTCCCTTTCTTAAATCTATTCCCATCAAACAAATAAAATTATATTTTAATATATCACATCCTTAATTATTAGATCAACCAATCTTAATTCAAAGATTTAATAAATACCTCAAATATTTAACCTTATCACATAAGTTGGCTATACTTACAAGATAAGCCAACCAAGAAGATCAACATTATTCCCAAGACCCATTACGTGAATGGGTAGAGGCGTGCCACCCTTTTGGTGGCCACGTGTGGGCCCCACCTAATTTACATCTTTTTAAATTTTGAGCTTCATATTTTATGGAAGTCCCAAATATTTTTAGAAAATATTTTATTTCATATTTAGAATTTTTAAATCTTATATTTTTTTTAAAACATTGAAAAATTAATTTCTCTTAATTTATAAATTCAAATGATAAAAATAAAATATCAGAAGATTCACAAAAATTCAAATAAAAATTTTAAAAATCACATAACATAAAATTAATTAATTTTGATGGGAATCAGATCCGTTAGATTTAGGAAATTATCATTACATGAGAGCACTCCACCTTCAACTGCGAATCGGGATCCGCCTAGCTTTCTCAAACTAACCCAGCAGTTCTCATGACCCACAGTCTATTATAGGGCTTCATGATTGGACCAACAAAGTCGGCCAATAGACTAGGGAACACAATCTCAGTTTATGGATTTCAGGTTCTCCTCTAGAGACAAAAATCATGGTCTTCCAAATCATGATGTAACCATAACTCTATGGTGCATTGGGGTAATCTCTCGCACATGTACACGCTTGTAACAATCCTAAAATTTCAAACAAAAAAAAAAAAGGAGAAAATGTGCTTTTAAATAGGTAATCTGTTTGAGTATGATGGTCCTTGGGGACCATCACTATTTTCAAAAGTTTTTACTTGGTTTAAACTTTTGCTTGCTGCTGCTTTTGCCTGCTTTTGCTTGCTGCTGCTTTTGCCTGCTGCTCCTTGCTGCTTGCCACGTCCTTTAGTGGACGTGGTTTTCGTATGTTAAAAGCAGACTCTTAACGCGACACCTCAGGTATGAGGTAGAGCGTAATAAAATAATATAATAATACGTTATAAGAATTTAAATAGGGGACGTGAGCACTCCCACCCTAGAAAATTTTGAGATCTCTCTCTCTCTCTAGTCGAAACACAGTAAACTCCTCTCTCGAACCGAATTTTTATCGGAAGCTCCCTCTCAAATATTTGTGAGTAAGTGACAACGGCTTCCTGAAAAATAGTCTGTTTTTAATAAATAGTGATATTTTCGTCCAGGATCTTTATTTTATAAGTTTTGTGTGTAAGTGACCCCATTGTCTCGAAAAATAATCCATTCTTTTTAAAAATGAAATGAAATAATTATTTCTGCTTATTATCATGAATTTTAGGCGCGATAAATTTTATGCGCACGTGACCTCATTATCTTGAAAAATAATCTTTTTAATAAAAATTGTGATATTTTATCTATGTTAGAAATTTTGAATGCTGTAAATTATGAAAAATAAATTTATTTATTTTTCTTGTCTATTGTTAGAAATAAATATGATATTTCTGCTTTTAGTAAAATTGTGATATTTCTTACTACTGTTTTGAATATTTAGACATTGTAAAATTCATGTGCAAATGACTGCCTTATTATTTAAAAATTGACATATTTGTAATTGATTATAGTATTATTGTGAAATGTTTATTTGTGGATTGATATCCCATAAATTGTGATAATTCCGTATTCTTGAATTTCTATAAGAGTTTTTCTATACATATTAGATTGGCAATTATGCTAGAATGCCTTTACAAATTGCTACCTTTCTAAATTTGAGCCCAAAATATTTGATTGGTTATTTTTGAAATGTTATAGAGAGTGACTGTTATTAATGGTTTAAGCGAAATTCATATTAATGATTTCAGTGATATGTTGAGTACATGATATTGCTGCTTTCGAATGTTTAAAGAGATTTAGAAATAATTTAAGTATGCAAGTGGATTCATCTGGTTCGCCGGTGAGGTATAAGTGGACCTATCTGGGACGCAGGTAGGGATTAAGTGGACTCATCCGGTACGCCGGTGAGGTATAAGTGGACTTGCAGGGATTAAGTGGACCTATCTGGGACGCCGATAGGGATTAAGTGGACCCATCAGGACGCTGATGGGGTATATAGATGACCTACTTGGGACGCCAGTAGGGTATTTTGTGAAATCCTTTGAATTATGCAGTACCGTTAAAGTGTTATATGCATTTCAATTAATCGGATTATACTTAATTATGCATTTATTGAAAGTGAAACTGTTGATGCATTTCTGTTAATAGATCTCATTTTGGAAAATATTGATATCTTTCAATCATGATTATTTTTAGGATTATGATGATCACTTACTGAGTAGCCAAACTCATCAAACTATGGTAAACATTTTTTCAGAATAACTGCAGATTCATTTTGAGTGCTAGTCAAGATCAACCTTGGAAGATACTGTTGTTGTGCTAGCTTTTTTTATTTACTTTGTAAGACCTCGCCACTGTAAATTTGTCCTATCAATAGATGTATATATGTTTTGTCTGTCACATCTCAAGAATAACAGTATTGTAAATTCTTGGGGTGTGACAATTATGGTATCAGAGCAATAGGTTTAAGATCCTTAGGAAATTTAAAAAGAATGTACTTAAAATCGCATTTATTGTGTGTACAGACCGGGATAAAGTCAAGATCCAGAATAGCTAAAGCCAATATGGAAGGAATTCACAAAGCCTTGGAAAATATGGTTGCTCTAATGCAACATCAGATGGAAAACAACAATCCACCCAGGTAGTCAGTTACAGGAAATGGTGGGAGTAATATCGAACAATTTAAGAAACTAAACCCACATTCTTTTAAGGGTGCTGTAAACCCACTGGAAGCCGAGGGATGGATTATGCAATTGGAAAAAATATTCGAGGTTATGGAATGTCCTGATGATAGGGAGGTGGCCTTGGCAGTTTTTATGTTAGAAGGTGAGGCACAACACTGGTGGCGAATGGCAAAAGGATTATTGGTCAAAGAAAATAAAACCTTGACTTGGGAAGTATTTCTAGAGGCATTTAATGAAAAATATTTCCCAGATTTTATTCGAGACCAAAAAGAAATGGAATTTCTAGAATTAATCCAAGGAAATAGGACAGTAGCACAGTATGAGGCCAAGTTTACTGAATTGGCCAGGTTTGCACCACATATGATTAACAATGAGGCAAGAAAGGTGAAGAAATTTGAAAAGGGTCTCAGGCCAGCTATTAGAAGCAGAATATCAGTCTTGAAATTAAGAACTTATGCTGAAATAGTGGATCGTGCCCAAATTGTCGAAAAAGATTTTGAAGATTACCAAAAGACAAAAAATCAGAACAGTCATGTTAGACCTACATCATCTAATCGACAACAGTTTGAAAGGCTAAACAAGAAGCCAAGGCCCTCGCCATTTCAAAACCCAATAGAACCATGTAGAAAATGTGGGAAAAATCATGGATCAAGCCCTTGTTATTGGAATACCGGATCCTATTTTAAATGTGGAAAATTGGGACACCAGATTAAACAATGTCCTAGCTTACAGACACAACAGCTTCCAAAGCAGGGAGAGATAGCTCCAAAGCCTCAGATGAAGGGAAGAGTATTTGCGATTACCGAGCAAGACGCTCAGGCCTCAAAATCAGTGATCCAAGGTACTCTTACTATCTTCCAAAAAGTAGCTCATGTTTTGATTGATCCTGGATCTACTCATTCATTTGTGTCACAACACTTTGCATGCCACTTAAAGGTAGAACCAGAACAATTAGAATACATTCTAGAGGTAGCCACACTGATGGGAGATTCAATTAACACCAATATAATGTACAAATCATGTGTAATAAAGATAGAAGAAAAAGAACTGTTGGTTGATTTAATACTCCTGAAAATTCAAGATTTTGATGTAATCTTAGGCATGGATTGGCTTTCTGCATACCATGCAAGTATTGATTGTTATAAAAAAATTGTTTCCTTTAGTATTCCGAATCAACCAGTATTTTACTTCAATGGTATCAAAGAAGACTCCCCATCATATTTAATCTCTTGTATTCGAGCTAATCGCCTCCTTCGAAAAGGGTGTCAAGGCTTTCTTGCCTATATCAAAGAAGATAGGAAGGAAGAAATAAATTTGGATACCACTCCGGTTATCCGAGAATTTCCCGACGTTTTTCCTGAAGAATTGCCAGGATTACCGCCTGACAGGGAAATTGAATTCTCCATTGAATTATTGCCAGGGGTAGCACCAATTTCTAAGGCACCTTACAGAATGGCTCCTGCAGAACTTAAAGAACTGAAACAACAATTGGAAGAATTATTAGATAAAGGTTTTATTAGGCCCAGTGTGTCACCTTGAGATGCTCCAGTACTGTTTGTCAAAAAGAGAGATGGGACTATGAGATTGTGTATTGATTATAGACAGTTGAACCAAGTGACAGTGAAAAATAAGTATCCATTACCTAGAATTGATGATTTATTTGATCAATTACAAGGATCACAAGTGTTTTAAAAAATTGATCTTAGATCTGGATACCATCAGCTTAAGATTAAAAGTGAAGATGTACTCAAGACAGCTTTCAGAACAAGGTATGGCCATTATGAATTTTTAGTCATGCTTTTTGGATTAACCAATGCACCAGCTGCATTTATGGATTTGATGAATCGGATCTTTAAGCCCTTTATGGATAAATTTATTGTGGTATTCATCGATGATATTTTAATTTATTCCAAGAATCAGAAGGAACATGAGCAGCATGTAAGAATGGTATTGCAAATATTAAGAGAGAAGAAATTGTATGCCAAACTTAGTAAATGTGAATTTTGGCTTGAACAAGTGACATTTTTAGGACATGTCATATCAAAAGAAGGTCTATCAGTTGATTCTTCAAAGGTTGAAGCCGTTGTTAATTGGAAACAGCCAAGTAATGTGACTGAAGTTCGAAGCTTTTTGGGATTGGCAGGATATTACAGAAAATTTGTAGAAGGATTTTCTCGAATCGCAATCCCATTGACTCGATTGACACAGAAAAATGTCAAATTTGAGTGGACAAGTGAATGTGAGGAGAGTTTTTAAGAACTAAAAGTTCGATTAACTTCAGCACCTTTTTAACTATTCCTGAGGGGAGTGAGGGATTTGTGATTTATAGTGATGCTTCACATAAAGGTTTGGGCTGTGTATTAATGCAATATGGGAAAGTAGTGGCATATGCATCCAGACAGTTGAAAGAATATGAGAAAAAATATCCAATTCATGATTTGGAGCTAACTGCAATAGTAGTCGCTTTGAAAATATGGAGGTATTATCTATATGGTGAGCAATTCGTAATATACACGGACCATAAGAGTTTGAAATACCTTTTCTCTCAGAAGGATTTAAATATGCGGCAGATAAGATGGATGGATTTCTTAAAAGATTATGATTGTACAATCCATTATCATTCAGGAAAAGCTAACATTGTGGCCGACGCTCTAAGTAGAAAATCTACGGGAGTCTTAGCTCATCTAATGATCCAAGAAATGCGATTGTTAGAGGAAATAGTGGATTGGCGTTCAACTCCGTCCATTAATGCTGTGGTAAGTATGACTGCCAACATTAAGGCGGAACCCCAATTAATCCAACAGATTCGATTGGCACAAAAGAAAGACCCTCAGCTTATAACAATTATAAAAGAGGTGAAACAAGGAAAGAGAGATGAATTCTCTATATGTAGTGAGGATTTGCTAAGATTCAAAGGTCGGGTTTGTGTCCCGAATGATGAGGGTGTAAAGAAAGCTATCTTAGAAGAAGGACATCATTCTCGTTATACAATACATCCCGAAAGTATTAAAATGTATCAGGACCTGAAGAAAACCTTTTGGTGGAATAATATGAAAAAAGAGGTAGCACTATTTGTGTCTAAATGCCTAACAAGCCAGCAAGTAAAAGCTGAACATCAAAGGCCCGCTGGGTTGTTGCAGCCTTTACCCGTGCCAGAATGGAAGTGGGAGCACATCTCTATGGATTTTATCTCTGGCTTGCCTAGAACAAATTCAGGACATGATAGCATTTGGGTCATTGTGGATCGGTTGACCAAAGCGGCCCACTTTCTACCGATTTGCACGACGTACACTTTGGATCGACTGGCTCAGTTGTACATTAAGGAAATAGTGCGATTGCATGGAGTTCCTGTCAGTATTGTATCGGACAGGGATACTCGATTTACTTCTAAATTTTGGGCTAGACTATAGTCAGCCATGGGGACGAGACTCACCTTTAGTACTGCCTTTCACCCCCAAACTGATGGACAATCGGAGAGGACCATCCAAACCTTGGAAGATATGCTGAGGGCCTGTGTTATTGACCTTACAGGAAGCTGGGATGACCATTTACCCGTGATTGAGTTTGCTTATAATAATAGCTTCCAAGCCAGTATGCAGATGGCACCATATGAAGCCCTGTATGGAAGGAAATGCAGGTCACCCATATGTTGGGACGAGGTTGGTGAAAGAAACCTTTTGGGGCCAGAAATTGTCCAGATAACCACAGATAAAATAGCATTAATTCGTGAAAGGCTCAGGACAGCTCAGTGTCGGCAAAAGAGTTATGCCGATAACCGAAGGAGAGATCTTGAATTTGAGGAAAGTGATCGAGTTTTCCTAAAAATCTCACCAATAAAGGGCATTATGAGATTCGGCAAGAAAAGAAAGTTGAGCCCACGTTACATCAGACCATTTGAAATCCTGGAAAGAATCGGAGGTGTCGCTTATAGACTTGCCTTACCACTCGAATTGGCAAATGTCCATAATGTCTTTCATGTATCTTCACTATGAAAATATCAGCCCGACCCATCCCATATCTTAAAATATGAACCTTTACCAATCAGGAAGGACCTATCCTTCATTGAGCAGCCAATTTTGATACTGGATAGAAGGGTGCAAGTGTTGCGTAACAAGGAGATTCTTTTGGTCCGTGTATTATGGCAGTACCATTCAAGAGAAGAGTCGACTTGGGAACGAGAAGATGAAATCAGAGAAAAATACCCCTATCTTTTTCAGTAATCAGGTACACAAATTTAGAGGACTAAATTTCCTTAAGGGGGGAAGAATGTAACAATCCTAAAATTTCAAAAAAAAAAAAAAAAAGGAGAAAATATGCTTTGTAATCCATGATCGAATTGTTTTTGTTTTTTTGTAATCCATGATCGAATTTTTTGGTTTTTTGTAACCCATAATAGAATTTTTTGTAATCCATGATCGAAATGTTTGTTTTCTTTTCTTGTAATCCATGATCGATTTTTTTTTTTTTTTTTGTAACCCATGATAGAATTTTTTGTAATCCATGATCGAATGTTTTGTAATACATGATCGAAATGTTTGTTTTTTTTTTGTAATCCATGATCGAAATGTTTGTTTTTTTTTTTGTAATCCATGATTGAATTTTTTGTTTTTTGCTTTTTTTGTAACCCATGATAGAGTTTTTTGTAATTCATGATTGAATTTTTTGTAATCCATGATCGAACTATTTTTTTCTTTTTTTGTAATCCACGATTGAATTTTTTTTTTTTTTTTGTTTGTTTTTTTTGTTTGTTTTTTTTTGTAATCCATGATCGAATTTTATGTAATCCATGATTGAATTTTTTGAAAATTTGTGATTTTTTTTGTTTAATCCATGATCGAATTTTTTTTTGTAATCCATGATAGAATTTTTTGAAAATTTGTGATTTTTTTTTTAATCGATGATCGATTTTTTTGAAAATTTGTTTTTTTTTTTTTTTAATCCATATTATTCAAAGAGAAAACGAGAGAGATGATGATTCTGAGGCCACCCTATCCCAGCCATATTATTCACATATCGAGTCCCAACAGCAACAGTGTAGGGATGAGCACGAAATACTGTAAATTAAATGCTGAATGGCGGTTCATGAAGGGAAAGAACATATCAATATTCGCATATTCATTCAAAAACATGAAAATTCTTAATGGAGTACCCTCATTTTTTATTGAATTCCTAAAAAACAATATTTATAATGAATTTTAATAATTTTTTCGAATTTTTTTTAAGCTTTATTCTGACCGATTCACCCGATTCCCGATCCGGATCGGTTTTTTGGAAGCCCGATCCGGGTCACCGATCCGTTTTTTAAACCATTGGTTTAAACTTTTGCTTGCTGCTGCTTTTGCCTGCTGCTGCTTGCCACGTCCTTTAGTAGACGTGGTTTTCGTATGTTAAAAACAGACTCTTAACGCGACACCTCAGGTATGAGGTAGAGCGTAATAAAATAATATAATAATACGTTATAAGAATTTAAATAGGGGACGTGAGCACTCCCACCCTAAAAAATTTTGAGATCTCTCTCTCTCTCTAGTCGAAACACAGTGAACTCCTCTCTCGAACCGAATTTTTATCGGAAGCTCCCTCTCAAATATTTGTAAGTAAGTGACATCGTCTTCCTGAAAAATAGTCTGTTTTTAATAAATAATAATATTTCCGTCCAGGATCTTTCTTTTATAAGTTTTGTGTGTAAGTGACCCCATTGTCTTGAAAAATAATCCATTTTTTTTAAAAATGAAATGAAATAATTATTTCTGCTTATTATCATGAATTTTAGGCGCGATAAATTTTATGCGCACGTGACCTCATTATCTTGAAAAATAATCTTTTTAATAAAAATTGTGATATTTTATCTATGTTAGAAATTTTGAATGCTGTAAATTATGAAAAATAAATTTATTTATTTTTCTTGTCTATTGTTAGAAATAAATATGATATTTCTGCTTTTAGTAAAATTGTGATATTTCTTTCTACTGTTTTGAATATTTAGACATTGTAAAATTCATGTGTAAATGACTGCCTTATTATTTAAAAATTGACACTTTTGCAATTGATTATAGTATTATTGTGAAATGTTTATTTGTGGATTGATATCCCATAAATTGTGATAATTCCGTATTCTTGAATTTCTATAAGAATTTTTTTATACATATTAGATTGGCAATTATGCTAGAATGCCTTTACAAACTGCTACCTTTCTAAATTTGAGCCCAAAATATTTGATTGGTTATTTTTGAAATGTTATAGAGAGTGACTGTTATTAATGGTTTAAGTGAAATTCATATTAATGATTTCAGTGATATGTTGAGTACATGATATTGCTGCTTTCGAATGTTTAAAGAGATTTAGAAATAATTTAAGTATGCAAGTGGACTCATCCGGTTCGCCGGTGAGGTATAAGTGGACCTATCTGCGACGCAGGTAGGGATTAAGTGGACTCATCCGGTACGGCAGTGAGGTATAAGTGGACCTGCAGGGATTAAGTGGACCTATCTGGGACTTCGATAGGGATTAAGTGGACCCATCAGGACGCTGATGGGGTATATAGGTGACCTACTTGGGACGCCAGTAGGGTATTTTGTGAAATCCTTTGAATTATGCACTACCGTTAAAGTGTTATATGCATTTCAATTATTCGGATTATACTTAATTATGCATTTATTGAAAGTGAAACTGTTGATGCATTTCTGTTAATAGATATCATTTTGGAAAATATTGATATCTTTCAATCATGATTATTTTTAGGATTATGATGATCACTTACTGAGTAGCCAAACTCATCAAACTATGGTAAACATTTTTTCAGGATAACTGCGGATTCATTTTGAGTGCTAGTCAAGATCAACCTTGGAAGATAATATTGTTGTGCTAGCTTTCTTTATTTACTTTGTAAGACCTCGCCACTGTAAATTTGTCCTATCAATAGATGTATATAAGTTTTGGTTGTCACATCTCAGGAATAACAGTATTGTAAATTCTTGGGGTGTGACAACGCTTCACCATCATTGGTGAATCTCAAAACAACTATCTATGTACATATCGTGTGATGATATAATGATAAGGTTTTAGCCATGTCTCTGAAAGCTATTCATCACACGCAAGGGCCACACTGTCCCTTGGCTCTCATTTGGGCATACCCAACCAACCTCATCAAGGGATAACCCCCTAAACCCTTCTTGGTAGATCCCTATGCCCAGGTATCTTAGGTTTTTGTAAACCTCGACTAGCCTAGCTCGTCAAGCCTAGTCAAAGTATCAGTAAATAACATTTGCCTAGTATGGTCCACAAAAGGATCACACTCCCACTGAGTTTATGTTCCACTATATAAAATGTTCACCCGAGCTCTCATAAGACCTTTAAAGGTCACATAAACCCAACAGCTCCCACTTAGCCTTTGAATGTCTTACATTCTCTCTTTCTCACTTTCTCTCAAGCCCATCTGTCTCTCCCAATCACAATCTCTCTCAATACGTGAATCATGGATTTTTCCATCAATCCTTTCACAAAAGGACTCATAGTGGCAACGCCTCTTTCTTTTTGCTATTTGGATCTCATCCTAAAAGTGGTAGTAGTTCATCTTTCATGTTGCATCGCGAATCATAGATTTGTTGTCACAAAAAATCATCACGCATCATCATCCATGGGCTCGTATCCTCATGGGCGCAAAAGAGTTCTTCAAACAAGCCGCTTCTTTCTATAGCCATACAAGTTCATACATTTGGGTTCCATATGTGAATAACGTCATAGTCTGTTGTTCAAGCTGACCTATCAAACACTAAGAACTCCCACTAGAATATTTAGTTTTATACGCTTTGAGTTATTATGGAATCGTGACTCCCTTTTACATGCATATCGCTGACGTGTTATTGCAGAAAATGCTCATTACCTCACAACGAAAGGGTTGAAAGTCAAGTCGATTAAGAAATTTCGTAATCCATACGACCTCCTTGGCCACCAAATAGCACGCCATGTATTCTACCCCCAGGATGGACAATGCCACCACATCCTTTTTCTTTGATTTTCAAGAAATTGTTCTCCCTCCAAGCGTGAACTCGTACTTCACATCATCTGAATCCTTGAGATAGCTTGAACCTGTATATCTGAATATCCAAGCAGCTAAAAAAAAACGTAGGACTGTAGCAGCTCTCACTCAATATTGCACATACAATATATATATTATCAACATTCTTATGTCTATATCATGAAGTAGCATAGGAAGTCTCGTGCAATAAGTCATTCAATGCCCATTGGTTTAATATACAAAACCTTTATAAACCACAAAGGTTCAACCACATTAGTCATCTTCGTAGTAAATCCATACAAACTAAGTTATCTAATCCATATAACATGTGTCAAGGAAGCCTAGCAAAATAGCCTTCCTACAACATTTCATATGGTTCAAGGTCTTAGGTAATTGAGGATTCTAAATAACTACAAATATGAGTCAATGCATATGGGTATTTAAAAACCTATGCATGATAGTTTTTCTCCTAATTTTATAAATACCTTTAAGGCATAATGGTTTTCTTCCTTTTAAAAAAATTGACTTAGTATATATATATCACAAGCAAAGGTTAGATAATAGTATGATGGTTTAAAATGATTTTCTTATATAAAGACTCTGGGTTTTTCTCAAAACAACTAATTTAATGTTAAAATATATGTTTAGTCTTCAAAAATTATTTTACCGCATTCACCTACCAAGTCATGTTTACAGTTACAAAAACAAGCCATAAAGTCCATATTACAATTGTATCTAAAACAAAGCATGACTAAATAATAGTTATCAAAATCTTGACAAAAATTTCTTTTAGCAAATATGAAGACTTTATGAAGAGATCATCATTACATGCGACACATCATATTATTGGACATTATTGGGAGGATGGTCACTACGATCGAGTGCCATCAGAACATTCACTTCGTGCTTACATATTTGAATGAGCCATACCCATATCTCGTATCTCATATTTAGGTCTCAAGCCCTTGATCAAATCACATCTCCATGTGTATCCCTACCTTAAGTAGTTCGTACTCTTAGCACAAGGAAGCACCACAACACATGGTATTCATAAACAGGCTCTTTCAAATTTGTTAGCACATACCACTCAATGTCCATTTACTCCATACATATTCATAAAACCATTAGCCAAAATATAACTAAAGTATATAAATTTTTTTTACTAAATCCTCTTTCCCTATATAACATTTCCATGTAATGTGAGATAGATTTCATATCTCAAAACCATGTAGCGTGGTACCTTGGTTTTTTGGATTCATTACTTTTACTTGTTTGACAAACTTTTGTGATCTTGGAAGAGCACGCAACTGATGGAGAATATATTGCCATCGATTTCACATGTCATGAAGTGTGCATCTCTTCGGCACTTGGATTCTTCTTTGTATAGCACTGTGAAGAAAAAAACTTCTTCTTCATCCCATCATTTTAAAATATTACAAATTTGATTCTCCCATTGATATTTAGCTTTTCTTTGCTACCTCCAAGCCTCTCTATATATCCCTTCATTTCGAATAAACCAAAATGTTGTTATAGGTATTGTGTTTCTTCTTCTTTTTGTTTTTTCCAAATTGAACACTCTTCATATAATGTGTCGTACCTTGTCAGCTCTGTATTACCTATCTCTGAAGTTTTATTATAATAAACCACATGCATGGCACAGTATAAAACCCCATTTAAATGAGCACTAAAAAAGTCTTCATTACTGATAATCTAAAGATGTGCATTAACATGCCACATCTTTTAATTTATTGCAGAATAGAACATGAGCATCCCATGATAAATTATGATATCTCTCAACTCATAAAGAGTTTCTCTCCAAATCATTTTAAATACTAAAATAGGTTAAAAAATATAAAATAGTGCTTAGTTCCATCTCTAAATCACACCATTTAGTGAGTCTACCTTTTAGTGACTTTTTACATCACAATGCAATTTTCTCAGCAGAAAATTAGGCTGAGCATCTCTCAATAAAAGAATTGTTTCTCTTAAACCACAAAGAATTTCTTCTTGAAATCTCTTGTGTTGAAAACTAGACTCAAAACCAAATCGTAACTTCATGGTATGAGACCTAAATAATACCTTCCTTCAGAGAAATAAATAAAGTGACATACAGGTCACAAAATAACTAATACTACATAATTTCAGGATGAATATTATCAAGTAAAATTATATTTTCTCTCTACCCTTGGGGTGTTTTACTTTCAAACTAATTTTGTATCAAAGTAGACACATCATAGTGGCACATGTATTTCCACAAGCCTCGTATCACTCTGTTAAAGAGGCTTGATAATTATAGATATTTAAATATCAATAAAGAGAACACTATAATTGCAGAAAATTCAGGATGACCTCTCTTCAATCCAAAACTTTTATTTCTCTCTTCATGTAGATATTTCTCTCTCAAATAAATTTTATTATAAACTAGACTCAGAATGGTAGTTTAAAAACTTATTATGAGCCATAAAATATTCTGTTAATAATATAAATAAAATCAAGACTTCCAAATCATAGAAATAATTTTTGTTGCAGAAAACAGCACTTGCGCATGCTTCAATAAATTGATCATATCTTTCAAACCACAAGGAATTTCTTGATGAAACTTTTTTTGTTTGAAAGTAAACTCAATTTTATGAGTCACGTTCTAATTTTAGTTATAAATAAAATCATTTAATTAGTGAGAAAAATCACGGAACTCATTGGACAGTTCCTGGATTTTGCAAGGTCAAAACTGACACATTTTATTGATGTATCTATAACATTCAATTCCCTCAGGATCTCCCACTGAAATTTTGTAGATAGATCTTACTCTAAAAAATACAAAAAATTATTGAAGTATGAAATAGGAAAATACATCATTATCTTCTTCATATAACTGCTCCAAAATAGCACATAATACTCATTCTGCAAAGTGCATTTCTCGGTGTTTGAATATATTTCAATAATTCTTAACCGGGGTGTATTACTTGACCACAAAGATTAGTAGCTTTCTTACATCTCATTCTTAAGCTTGATCTCAACTCAATAAAAGGAAAAGACATCTAATGGCTTCAATAATCAATCTTGCTTTGATACCAATGAAATGATTTTATTTTAAAAAAAATCTTTACCCCTACACCGGCAAGATCACTTACAATGTCCAATTATAATCAAACCACTCTTGAAATAAAAAAAATAAAAATAAAATCGATTATCAATTGTTGTCTCTTCAAATACAATTTTTTATTCAAGAAACAAAAGTAGACTTTAATGTATCAGAAGAGAAGTAAATATTTAAAAACATAAAATTGTCGGAGATTACCTCAACCGGGTTTAGTACATCCTACGTCGAGTTTTCTCCTTCCGATGGTGCTCGGGATCTATGATCGATATGTTGATTTCCCTACGATGGTAAAAATCCACTCAATGGTTTAATCTTGATTAAGCCTCTTAACTTGATTTTAGAGATATGAGAGATGAATATGAAGAGAGAGTGAGAGATCTACTAGCAAGGGGTTCCACCCATTTGCCACCCATAAAGAACAACATGCCACCAAAACATGGTGCAACTTGGAGAGAGAGAGAGAGATAAAATTGAGGTGTGCCTCCCTTTGGTAATCCAAAGCCTTTTCCAGAGAGAGCTAAATTTTGGGGTAGGGAGAAAGAATTCTTAAAGAGAAAGAAAAAAATATGTATCTCATTTTATGAGGGGAGACTTTCTTTTATAGATTTTCTATGCTATAAATTTTGTCTCAATTCGTAGGGTCAAATCTCAACCGTCATCCATCTCTTTGATCCACCATCAAGATTCAAAGAGATGAGCTAAAGCAATATCCTCCTTTTCCTAAATCTATTCCCATCAAATAAGCAAAAATTATATTTTAATATATCCAATCATCAATTATTAGATCAACCAATCATGATTCAAGGATTAAGTAAATATCTCAAATATTCAACATTATCACATAAGTTGGCTATACCTAAAAAGATAAGCCAACCAAGAGAGTAAACATTATTTCCAAGAATATTACATGAATGAGTGGGGGAGTGTCACCCTTTTGGTGGCCATGTGTGGGCCCCACCTAATCCACATCTTTTAAAATTTTGGGCTCAATATTTTATGGAGGTCCCAAATATTTTTAGAAAATATTTTATTTCATATTTAGAATTTTTAAATATTTTATTTTATTTAAAACATTGAAAAATTAATTTATCTTAATTTATAAATTCCAATAATAAAAATAAAATATCAGAAGATTCATAAAAAATCAAATAAAAATTTTAAAACTCACATAATATAAAATTAATTAATTTTGATGGGAATCGGATCTGTTAGATCTAGAAAATTATCAATACATGGGAGCATTCCACCTTCCACTGCGAATCAGGAACCACCTAGCTTTCTCAAACTGACACAGCAGTTCCCATAACCCACAGTCCACTGTAGGGGTTCATGATTGGACCATCAAAGTCAACCTATAGACAAGGGAACGCAATTTCAGTTTATGGATTTCAGGTTCTCCCCTAGAGATAAAAATCATAGTCTTCCAAATCATGATGCAACTATAACTCTATGGTGCTTAGGGATAATATCTGACACACGTACACGCTTCACCCTCATTGGTGAATATCAAAACGGCTATCTATGTGCATGCCGTAAGATGATATTATGATGATGTTTTAACCCTATCTCTAAAAACTATTCATCACATGCAAGGGCCACATAGTCCTTTGGCTCTCATTTGGGCATACTCCGACCTCATCAAGGGATAACACACTAAATCCTTCTCGGTAGATCCCTATGCCTAGGTATTTTGGGTTTTTCCAAACCTCGACTGGCCTAGCTCGTCTAGTTTAGTCCAAGTATCAGCAAATAACATTTGCCTAGTATAGTCCACAAAAAGACCACACTCCCACTGAGTTTATGTTCCACTATATAAAATGCTCATACAAGCTCTCATAAGGC
The DNA here is from genome assembly GCF_054954075.1 of Amborella trichopoda. Taxonomy (NCBI): domain Eukaryota; kingdom Viridiplantae; phylum Streptophyta; class Magnoliopsida; order Amborellales; family Amborellaceae; genus Amborella; species Amborella trichopoda. The sequence continues at coordinate 7,155,134 of NC_142342.1, read as the reverse complement.
CTTAAAAGCCACATAAACCCAACAGTAAATCCAACATAAGTAAAAGAAAAAACCAAAAAAAGAATCATTCCCACATTTTTCATAGAGCAAATGAAGCTTCTATATCCAGCAAAAAAAGTAAAAGAAAAACTAATAAAAGTAAAGGACCCAGTTTCTATGTGGCCAAAGTCCGCATTTGTCGAAATGATGGCCTCTTGATAAATCTATTTTTGAGATGGATTTTAAGACTTACTTTGTATGGACATGTAATCTCTAACATGAATATGAATAAATAAATAATTTTAAAAATAAAAAATAATAGTTCTAATAAAAGAAACATTTGGACCGTTAGTTTTCATTGTTTTTAGATGGAACACCTACTTGCATCCATCTTTAAGATGGATGTTTTATACACCGCATATGTAGAAATGCGGTCCAAACCGCATGAAACAATTTTACAAAAGTAAAAGTAAAGCCAATAGAAATAAAAGAAAAAAAAAAAAATCACAACAGAAAAACCCCATACCCATGTTTTTTACAGAGCAAATGGATCTTCTATATCTAGTAAAAATAAAAGAAAAGCCAACAAAAAAATAAAAGAAAAGAAAACCGTACCTTGTTCGGACAGAGCACGAGCAATGAAAGAGGGTTTTGTCTTTTGCAAGGTTGAGAAAAAGGGAAGTCGTAGGAGCAATGATTCACAGGGAAGTAGCATTCTAGATCACCAAGTCATGTCTAGGGAAAGCATAGGGACAGGGAACTCATAGCCGAACACAAGTAAAATACATGAGGACCCAGTTTCTATGCGGCCAAACCCGCATGTGTAGAAATACGGGCCTCTTAATTAATATATTTTTGAGATAGATTTTAAGACTTAATTTTTAAGAACATGTAATCTCTAATATGGAGATCATTAATATGAAAAAATAAATAAATTTTAAAAACTAGAAATAATTAGTAAAAAAATATTTGGACTGTTAGTTTCCATTGTTTTTAGATGGAACACCCACTTGCATCCATCTTTAAGATTGATGCTTTACACTTTCTGGACCGCATATGTAGAAATGTGGTCCAACCTGCATGAAACAATTTTCCAATTAGGAAAATTGTTTCATGCGGGTTGGACCACATTTCTACAATATGCGGTCCAGAGGTATAAAACATCCATCTTAGAGATGGATGCAAACATGTAGTCCATCTAAAACCAAGTGTAACTAATGGTCCAAGTGTTTTTTTAATATAATTATTATTTCTAACTTTCAATTTTTTTTTATTCATATTCATTATCTCCATGTTAAAGATTATATATTCTTTAAAAATTAGATCAAATTATATTTAAAAAATATATTTATTGCCAAGCCCGCATTTCTACAATATGCGGGCTGGCCGCATAGAAACCGTGTCCACAGCAGAAAATTTGGTATCCAAAAGATAGTCCTTTGAGTTTAAATTTTCGATTCAAATCCCTGCCAACTAAGCAACAACCTTATTTATATTAGAGTATTGCTACATACCCAAATCGCCAAATAGCATTGAGCAGAGATAATGGCCCTCATTAAATATGCTGTATATGTTGTACTCGATCAATGGCTAAGATTCTAGATCTCAATCGCTCCAATGAAGGAAGGCCAACTTACTAGAATATCACGCTTTGATTGATGATAGGGAATTCAAGCTATTGTTTCGTTAGATATCAATAAAATTCATAATTGGGAAAGAGAAGTGAGAATTTGGTGTGTTTTTCTATTGATGTTGAGCTATACTATTATACAACTGTTGCATTAGATCATTTCCCCTATATATAACAATATACAGCTGGTATAAAAATATACAACAATATCCCTTGATGGTGGGAATGATGAATAATAAATCTCTACAAACTAGAAGGTTACAAATATGGCCAAGTGAAGCTCTACCAATTAGGAAAGTCCTCTACAATTAGGAAAGTGAGCTATACAATCCTCAATTCTCCCCATTGATCTGGATTGTGGAGGAACGAGACACCCAGTTTGCGCAGCAAAGAATGAAATTGGTCCCGTCCAAGAGCCTTGGTGGAAATATCTGCAAGTTGATTTTTGGTAGAGAGTTAAGCTGTTTTGAGAAGGCCATTTTGAATTTTCTCTCGAATAAGGTGGCAGCCCAACTCGATATGTTTCGTCTTTTCATAAAAGACAGGATTTGGTGCAATGTGTAATGTTGCTTGGTTGTCACAATAAAGGAGCATGGGTTGCGAGTGTCGTATGCTCAGGTCAAGAAGAAGATACTTTAGCCAAGTGAGCTCACAAACAGTGGTAGCCATGGAGTGATATTCTGCTTCTACAAAAGAGCGAGATATGGTCTTTTGTTTCTTAGTGAGCCATGATATAGGACTGTTGTCAAGAAAAGTTATATATCCAGTGATGGAACGCCGGGTCATCAGACAATTCGCCTAATGGGAATCACACAGCGCAAATAGTTGCAGGTTGTTAGTGGAGGAAAGTAAATTTCCTTATGCGGGGGTGTGCCTTAAATAACATAAAACACGAGGAGTTGTTTCATGATGAGGTGTCAGTGGTTTGTGCATGAACTGGCTCAAGATGTGCACGATATAAGTAATGTCGGGCCGTGTGATAATAAGGTATATGAGTCATCCCACTAGACGACGATATTGTCTTGGATCTGTTAAGAGTTGACCTATATCATCATTAAGTTTGTGATGTTGCTCCATGAGGAAGGATATTGGCTTGCAACCAAGGAAAGCCAATTTCAGACAAAATGTCCAAGGCGTATTTCCTCTGAGTGAGAAGGATCCCTCTAGTAGAAAGTGCGACCTCGATGCCAAGAAAGCATGTGAGCAATCCAAGATTTTTGAGATGAAACCGATATGGCAGAAATGCTTTCAATGAGGAAATGGCGTTGGCATCATTGCCAGTGACAATCACATCATCAACATAAACTATAACAGTTATAAAAGAATGACCGACATTGGATGTGAACAGAGAGTAGTCCGTAATTGATTGTTTGAATCCGGCATCACGGAGAGCTTGGGAAAATTAGTTAAACCAATTTCAAGATGTCTGTTTAAGGCCATGTAGAGACTTATGTAATCAGCAAACTAGATGCTTCCCCTTATGATGATGAGCTGATGGAATTTTCATGTATACTTATTCATGTAAATCCCCATAAAAAAATGCATTATTGACATCTAATTGATAAAATTTCCAGCCCTTTGCAGCAGTTATGGCTAAAAGATATCTCACAGTAACTAACTTTGCTACAGGAGTGAATGTCTCATGATAGTCCAGCCCTTCTATTTGGGTATAGCCCTTCGCGACAAGATGTGCTTGGTAGCGATCGATAGTGCCGTCGGCCTTATACTTAATCTTGTACACCCATTTATAACCAACGAGGTGTTTGCCAAGTGGTAAGAATTGAATAATCCAAGTGATGTTGAGATCAAGAGCCTTAAGCTCAGCGTCCATGACATCACACCTGTGGGAGTGTTTGATAGCTTGTGCATAAGTCTATGGTTCATTATTAGAACAAAGGCTTGTCAAAAAAACATGATGAGATGAAGAAAATGTGGAATCTAAAATAAAATGGGAGATGGAATAGGGTTTACCAGGATAAATAGTGTTTGATAGAGGTTGCTTGAGTGAAGCCGTGTTGGTGAGAAACGATTGTATGTGAGCTTGGGAACATAAGTAATCATTAAGATGGGTGGGATGCCGACTGACACGTTCCAAACGACCCACTGGGGTAAGAGCGGGAATCGATGTAGCAGGTATCATGGTTTCAGCTGGCAGTGATGAAACTGGGGTTGATGACTCATGAGTAGGTGGCCCCTCAATATCAGGAGTAGAACTTCAAAAGTGTCATTGTCCACAACAGGCATGGGAAGAAGTGTGGGAATAGTCACAGGTTCTATAGTTTTGTCTTGAAAATGGAACACATCTTCACAAATGATCACATCTCAACTAGTGAAAATGGTCTCCTTTTGCAAGTCAAAGATACGGTAGCCTTTTTGCCCATGAGGGCATCCAACAAAAACAAATTACTTAGACATAGGATCAAATTTATATTTATGAATATCATTATTATGAGCATAACAGAGGTACCAAAAAACACGTGTATTCATAAGATGGTTAAGTTTTAAACAATACTTCATGTGGAGATTTGCAAGACAATATAGGTGTGGGAATTTTATTTATCAAGTATACTGTAATTAAAATACATTTACCTTAAAATTTAATGGGAAAATGGGTCAGAAAGCGCAAAACACGTGCCACTTCAAGTAAGTGACGGTATTTGTGCTCAACAATGCCATTCTGTTGAAGTGTACACATGCAAGTTAGCTGGTGGAGGATCCCATGTTCCTAAAAAAAGGTTTGCATGACGTGAGACAAGATATCAGCTCCATTGTCAGTTCGAATTTGTTGAACACGATAATTGAATTGGTTTTGTACCATTTGCAAAAAAACCTTTAAAAAATGGTATCGTGAACAGTCGTCCACAATAGTCAAGAAATAATGTGCTCTTGAGTGGGATGGAGTTGAATACCCACCCCATATATCACAGTGGATTAAGTTACAAGGGTCTTTAGATTTATTCAAACTAGAAGGAAAAGGAACTTTAGTATGTTTAGCCAAAGTACATGCTTCACAAAAAGAAATAGAACATGGAGATTTATTAAAACTAGAAGGAAAAGGAACTTTAATATGTTTAGCCAAAGTACATGCTTCACATAAAGAAATAGAACATGGAGACAAGTTTAAATTTGAAAAATGCAAACCAAACATTTGGTGCAGAGAAGGATGCCCCAGCCTCTTATGTAATAACTCAACATAATGACTCTGAATCGTAGGCAAGGCAGTGATTTTATTAAGGACATTGGAAACGAAGTGATATAAACCTCTCTCACCTCACACGCTCCAATCAGCTTCCTCGTGCTCAGGTCCTGAAAGACACAAAAGGTAAGGAAAAAGATAGCAACACATTTCATAGAACTAGTTAATATGCTTACTGAGAGAAGAATGAATTTAAAGCTGAAATACAAAAAACATTATCAAGGCTAATAGTTGGACTCAAGTTGGATTGGCCTACATAAGTAATGGAAGTAGTACTACCATTAGGCATGCAAACATGTTTACCATTATGATTTGGAATACAAGTTGATAGCCTAGAAGTGTAAACTGGTTGGATGCTCTAGAATCAATGATCCATGAGTCATCATTGTTTTTGGGAATGGAGAGACAAACTTCCATACCTTCAAATTTTGCAATAGTAGGCTGGATTTCAACATTTAGTATGGACATCAATTCATATTGGCTTGGGGTTAAGGAAGGAAAGTTTATCTTGGATGAACCCAGGGCAGCTACACCATTGTTGACAAACTCTACACCCGAACTAGTGTCGATGTTCTGTTGGCCATGGTTGGCTGATTGTATGGCTGAGTTGTGGTTGATCCTTGGCCAGTAGGATACCCCACTAATTGATAACATTTTGCTTTGATGTGGCCTTGGCGACCACAATGCTCACAAAATGGACATGGCTTCTTTATGCCATAACACCCTCTCTTCTCCAAATTTGAATGAGCCACAAGAGCAGCTGCTTCTCGTTACAAGGGTTGACAAATTTGTAACCCCTTTAGTTGTTCTTCTTGCAAGACTAAGAAGTAAACTTTGCTGATATTGAGAAGAGGGTCCATAGCCAAGATTTGACTACGAACGATCCCAAAAGAGTCACTCAGTCCTATTAGGAACTGGTACACTCGTTCAAGTTGTTGTTGGGTTTGCATCTCCGTAAACGATCCATAAGTGCATGTAGGAATTTTTACGTACGAGGCTAGTTCGTCCCATATGGTCTTCAAGTAAGAGGCCGTTGCGGACTGCCCTTGTTGGATCGTAGAGAGCTTCCTCTTGAGATTATAGATATTTGGACCATTTCCTTGAGAAACCTATCCTCGAGATCTATCCAAATTTCATATGTGGTGTCCACATATGCAACATTATCTACAAGATCTTTGGAGAGTATATTGAGTAACCACGAAACCACCATGTGGTTGCATCTCTCCCAAGTCTTGACAGCAGTAAATGGTTCAGATGGTTTGGGAAATGAACCATCTACAAAACACAGTTTATTCTTTGCTCCAAGAGCCATAGTCATATCTCTTCTCCACATGCTGTAGTTGTCTCCAAAAAGAAATTTAGAGACAAGTATGGCTCCAAGATTGTCAAATTGATGGAAATAGTAAGGAGAAGAGAAATCGGAAGCAAAAGGATTGCTACTTTCAAAGTGAAAACTGAGAATATTTACCTGATTATGAGTTTGCAATATTTCCATTGCGTGCCATAGCTTGAAGGTGAAGAAGAGAGATGATAAGTAGGTTTGTTATGGATTTTACTGCTCTGATATCATGTAAAATTCGTAATTGGGAAAGAGATGTGAGAATTTGGTGTGTTTCTCTATTGATATTGAGCTATATATAAAGATATACAGCTGGGGAAAGTCCAAGTGAATATCTACAATTAGGAAAATGAGCTATACAATCCTCATTAATATCTTATAACTAGAATCCTTGTTTTTTCGCATCCAATTCCCCCAACACCATGAACCCTAGTTAAATTCAAGCTTGATATAGTTTTTAACTATTGAGCGAAGTCAAGAACTGTCTTTTAGATCCAATGGAGAGCTGATATTACCAAGGGGACCAGATCATGTTGCTTCAATAGTGATGATAGAAGAAGAAGAGCCAAACCCTTTGAGAAATCAATATGTTAACCCTATTTCCATCCCCTCCCACTTCTATCCATTTTCCTACTCACCCATATCCCCTCTTTCAATCTCAAGCCTAAACGCCAACAACCATCAACACTTCTAACACCCATGGGTTCTCCATAAACCCCACTACTATCGATGACCATGGAAACCAGCCCTCCATCTAAATATAGGAAGCAAATGCAATGGTAACAATTACGTCTACAGATCTCCCATAATCTACCCCTTAAGGAGGGACAATTTTTTTAAGGGCAATAATATCTAAAGGGTGTTTGTGTATGGTTGCAACATTCATCATCATCATTATTAACATCATAGCTTTTTTAATTAATTGGAATCGGTTATACAAATCATGGTCCGTCATTCTGCTCTATTTAGGGCCATATTCTCAATGAGGTCAGAAGGCGAGCCTTCTACTTGAACTAACTCGTACCTCCTAATAAGTGTTATACTACGTCTGCACCATACATGGTCAGTCCACCTTAATCTACTCTCTCTCATCTTATCGTCTATTGGTATGACAACTAAATTTCTCGAATGGATTCATTTCGAATAAGGCTGCAACCTTAAACAATCGAAATAAGGCTCGCCTTCAAATTTATCATAAATATAACTTTGGTTTCAAAAATTATTAGGATGATTTGATAATCACTAACTATAAAATCTTAAATTTTAAAAATGGTTCAAATCAAGTAGATCTGTAGACACTTGTCAAGCCTCACAAACCTGGCCTGACATGGACTAGGTTCAAGCCCCTTTATACAACTTGTCGGGCTAGGGCGGGCCCTAAATCTTGGGCCCATTTTAGTGGGCATAGGCCCCGCGTATTAAGGCCTGACAGCCTAAATATCGGGCTCGTTTCGGTGGATGGGCCAGTTTGGGCCTATCCGGCCTTTAAAAAAAACATCAAAAAATTTCTAAAATTTCATAAAAATTTAATTTTTCCGGCTACAAGAAAAAAAAGAGCATTTCATTATGGATATGCATTATTTTACCCAAAATATGTAAGTACTGATAACATAAATAGAGGAGACATAGAAAGAGGAAGTTAAGACATCCTGAAAGGTAGCACAAAAGCGGCCCAATAACATGTAGCTTTGGAGGAACAATAGATTTCCCAACCAAAGGTTTTAGTGAAAATTTTAGTTGTTTTCATTAAGTTTTGAGTAAAACTTTAGCAACTTTAGCATCTTACTCAATAGGTTTTTGTAGAATTTCAGCAAACTTTAGGGGCTTTCTTTGAATTATTGAATGAATATAATAACTAGATTCGGATACTCATTGTATTCGCTAAAGTTTCAGGCAAATTTCAATAATTTCATTGAGTCTCTAAATAGTAGGAAGAGTTTAGGAAAGACGTGAAGAAACTGGTGTCCAGTGCTTGCTAAATAGTGGGAAGAGTTTAAGAAAGAAGTGAGGAAACTGGTGTCCAGTGCTTCTAGAGAGAGCTATTTAAGAGGTGAGAATAATTTAGAAGAGGAACAGAGAAATTGGGTTTCAGATATTGATAAAGAAATAGTAGGACATGATGGAATAAATTATCCAAAAACAAAAAATACAAAACATGGGTGGCTAAAACCACAAATACATCTCGAGGTTTTTCTTAAAAGTAGGAGAAAATTATAGAGGTGATGATTTGCTAATTTCCACTAAATTTATGGTACACTAGAGACATGAGTACATGTAGTTGTTATCTTTAGAGAAGAGGCAATTGTTTTCTTTCTCATCATAATAAAGAAAGCATCCACATTAGTTGTCTTAAATTTTTTAAATATTTATATAAATAAATAGTCTTATACGTTCTACATATTATGCCTAAAAAACCTTGAGCTCTTATTAATCCCACATCGGGGATATTTGAAAGTTTTTGGGGATACAAGGCCTGTAAATGTGAGTGACCGATTGGTGGTGGGTGCGCATCCCTTGATTTGCGGCTAACCCATATCACAGAGGGAGTGGGCCACTCTATCATCGTTTGGTCAATAAAAAAGAAAAATTCAAATAAAACATTGGTAGAAAAAGAAAATTAAAAATGTGGGAACCAAAAAATTAAAAATGTAGGAACCAGGCGGGCTGAGTTGCCAGATTCCCAGACATAACCAGAGAGCTAGCCAATTTTGTGGGAACCTAGATCGACAATGATTTTTTAGACACTGCTTTGTATAATTACATGAATATGATATGTTACATTATGGTAAACACCATTATAATCGATATATAATGTCTACTGACTATTATATTGTGATATACTTACCATATATGGCGTATGCGATACAGTCTACATACCCTCTCTCTCTCTCTTCCCGGTCTATATCTCTCTTCTCCATGAATTTATGACATTCTCAATACCAAAATCTTATTATTTGCAAATCTAAATTAAATGAGAGTAATAATTTCTAAATTTCAGAAACATTCTTTCTAGCATTGGACCCCAATAGATCAAGCTCTACTGTCTCATACTCTCACAAGACAGCAAAACTAGCAGTACTTCATCCCAAAAGTGCCTTTGTTTTCTCTCTAGGAGGTACTATCTCTCTCTCTCTCTAAATGATATAAGAAAAATTACTAATCCATAGTACATTATAATAAAACAATGTTAATTTTTTTACCTATTCAACTCATAATCACGGGCAAGGATTTTGCTTCTTTGAAATGGATCAGCTTGGGCCTTACTTGCTCGGGCCTCTCCTAGGCCCAGGTTGGGTCAGGGTCAGGGACCTTTGCTTGATTCAGGCCCAAATGTTATGCCTCCTCTGTCTATCTTGATTTGAGTTAAAGACAAAGCTAGCCTTAAGAAAGACTATTGGATCCTCTTAGACATATCTCCTCCTTAAGGAGTTCCTAAACTTAATATGCATCTAAATTGTGTTTTATATATTATGAGAAAGAAAGGAAGATAAATTGTTTGTATATGAATACTAGGTAATGTTTCTTTATAAACTTAAGCTTATAAAGCCCAGAATTCTTTGACCATCTTTTATTACTAACAAGTTTCCATTTATTATTTAGAATAAAGGATTGAAGAATGGATAATGATGTTTTGTCTATGCCAGGTCAATTTAGATTAATATCCTCTATCATATGAAAATTAGATACTGCCACTCCAAAATTTCAGCTTCCAAACATCATATTGAATATGTCCATTTAGAAATGGCATTATTGAATATTCATCTGAAATTTGAGTATCAATACTTATCTCCCTTATACTTGATCCACCACTAGCTTTGCATTTCTTTGAAAAATTAGACATCTCCACCCAATTTTCTCAAACATTTAATTTTAGTATTTATTGCAAGCTTGGCATATATATTTAATGGGGAATGATTTCATCTCACCATAACATTATAATATCATGAAACCATACTTATCAAAACCATGTTTGTAACACTTGTATGACTCCCAATTATAAAATACACTCTTTTCATTCCAATAATCAAATCTCAGATAAAGTAAAATTCAAGGTGCAGTGGTGCACCCTAGCTATAGTCAAAATGAGTTCTTTCATTATTCCAATAATGAATCAAGATCATCCATTTGGTGATTTTCAAGATTTAAGTCTTTAGGAATTCAAGATTAAGTTTTCCTTTTCTGGCATTATTAATCTAGTTAGAATAAAGCTATCTGCAAATTTTGGAAAGGAAAAATAACATTCTAAAGCCTAGATCTAAGCATCTCACTAAAATAGATGGCCCATTAAATTTAATACCGATAGTATTAGATGTGGAGGAGGATCCTTCATCATTAAGTGATGTCTTAGCATCACCAAATGCAATTTTTTTGGAGAAGATATACATAGCGAAATGGATTCCATAATTGTAAATAAAACTTAGAAATTGGTAGATCTTCTACTTGGTTCTAAACCCATAAGTTGTAAATGGATTTTAAAAAGAAAAAGTAATGTTGACGGTTCTGTTAATAAATACAAGGCAAGATTAGTGGTCAAAGGTTTCAAACAAAAAGAAGGCATCGATTATTATCACATATAAGTACCTACAGCAAGAATCGTTATTATACGGTTGCTTTTAGCAATATCATCTATTAACCATCTAGTTATACATCAAATACATGTAAAAACCACTTTCTTAAGCAGTGACTTAGATGAAGAAAATTATATGGAATAACTCGAAGTGTTTGCGAAGCCAGGTCATTAGAACAAAGTCTGTAAATAAGTTAAATCTATTTATAGACTTAAACTAGCATCAAAATAATAGCATAAAAAATTTGACAATGTGTTGATAACAAATGAATTTAAGAGAAATAAGGATCATAAATGTGTGTATAGTAAACAAGTAGATTTTTTATGTGTCATAGTATCTCTATATATAAATGATATGCTAATTTTTTGCACTAACCTGAAAATTGTGTGGGAAATTAAGAGATTCCTCACATCTAACTCTGATACGAAGGACTTGGGAAAGGCTGATGTGATACTTGATATCAAAATAGTGAGAAAAGAAAAGTAGTTAACATTAACTTAATCTCACTACATTGAGACAATCTCTATAAGTTTGAGTATACTGATAGTAAGTCAGTCTCTATCCCAATAGATCCTCATACTACGTTAAAGAAAAATTATAGGAGATATATATCTCAAATAAAATATGTTAGGGTAATTGGCAGTTTAATATATGCAACAAGCAGTATGAGACCTAACATTGAATATGCGGTAGGGAAACTTAGTAGATATACAATTGCCTCAATAGAGAGCATTGGAATGTTATATCTCTAGTATAAGATGCCAAAAAACCTTGCAAGGAATGACATTAGTAAGATGTCAAAAAGATGAGCTAAAGTCCACAAAGTAATCTGCAGTGGTAACCCAACCTACTCTTTTGTAACCTTAAAATCCTAAGTTCAATATGGTAATAACAAACGGTACCAATGATTACTTTAGTCACTAGACATCAAAATATTGTAAGCACCCATTCTAAGGAAATCCATTCGGTGGATAAATCCATGATGACCTGTATGTTAATAAGTTGAGTTATATTCTTAATGTCGTATATGGACTGTTAATAAAACAAAGTGTTTTACATACAAGGGCACTTTTAATAGACACTTAAATCATTTAAGTGTGGAAGTAAGGTTGCTTCCTATATGATGGGACTCGTTTACAAAGCACTTATGAAGTCAGGATATAAGCACAAAGGCCAAAATGTGTTGCGCGCTAAAAGACACCAAAGTTGGATATTATTTGTGAGTTATACTACTGGTTTGTTGAATAAGCAATCTAGTTCAAAACTATATGTTGTCATGATACTGGATGGACTTTGTAGTGCATAATCTAAGTGAAGATTGAAATAGATTAATACCTTCATGGCATGCAAATAATATATTTTTTAATGTTTTTCATGTTATTTTGAATTAATGGAGGAAATGATAGTATTTTTGTTTTGTAAAACTACTTACAAGTATTTCAAAATAACACTATGTTTTATGTGGTTTTCTTAATTTTTATTTTGTAACGAGAGAAAGGTGTAGGTTTCAGTCCCTCATTGAAGAAGAGTATGGATTGAGTGGTATTTAAATATGGACATTCTTATGATTTATGTTCTTAGAACAAATGTAAGAGTTATGGTGCATGTGCATGTGCGAGAGTGCAAGGGTGCTTGATGGCACACTTTGCACTTCGCTCGTATCGACGCATGAGGTGCCCCCAGCATGTGGGGTCAGGCTCGAGGCTCGATAATGTTTTGCGAGCATGGCACATGTGAGAAATCCAATGGTCTTCAATCGTTGGCGACTCAAGGCACTAGAAACTAATCGTAGCCACTAAGATGCATGTAACTGTTCACATGCAATAGTCAAGAACCATTGATGATAGCTGTTTGAGTTCCAACACTCACTCTATGAAGTGTAACAACATGAACTGTTCACTTGAATGGTAATTTTTCAGCAACTTAGAACACTATAAAAGGGAGTGTTTTCCATTTTCTGCCTTTTTCATCATAATCTTAGTACTCATCCCTCTCTCTACTCATTTTTCTCACTCTCTCTCTCTCTAAAACTCCAAGACTCTTGTGCTCTCTAGTGGGCTTCTGGTTAAGGTGAATAGAGCCTTGAAGCATTGAAAAAAGACCTTCTATTTTCCTGTATCCCTAGGATGAGTTGCCATTCATATACACATCTTTAACATATGAGATCCGGGTGTTCCTAAAATTAGAAAAGAGTTATACACCTTTAGATGTTAGACTTAATAACTTTGACTGGTGTTATCAAGACTAGATTGGCTGAGTCATTCTGATTGCTTGGACCATCATCGATTGGAGCTTTGGGTATACGGTGGAAAGCATAAATTGGATAGGGTCGAAAACTATTTTGGCTTGTAAAATTTTTCGGTTTTGATTGGTTGAATTGGTTTAATAGATTTGGACAACTATTTCTTCTTAATATATTTGTTATTTAAATTATTTTTATTTATTTTTTAAAAATATTGGTCAACCAGTTCAACTAACCACCAGACCGATTTTGAGTCCTACTCGATTCAATCCTGATAACAATTGGTTTAATTATACAAAAACTAAAAAATTGTGCCGATGAATGAATTTTCAAAGTATCTTATTGCAATGCAAACTTTGATACGTCTTTTGGCAAATTATTAAAGTTAATATTTCTCGATTGGCTGCATTACTCTCTCATGTTTGCCTTTTCAGCATAACCAAACAATAAAATTAAATAACAAGGGCCCAAATCCACTGGCCCGCGGAGCTGTGAAGAGACACCGTGCCTGCCGTCGGATTGTTACGTAGAGACTAGTTGGATGGCAGATATAAACGATCCAACAGTTGAGAGGATTATTGTCCCAATCCTTCCATATGGGGCGTCAACCAATATGGTAAATTTCAAGATAAAAGAAAGATTTAAATGAGGGAAAATATACTATTAGATAAGAAAGGATTCAGTCATTGTAGTAGCACCCCCATATTTAGCTATGACGTTGTGGTTTTTAATCCTATTGAAACCACCCATTAACACTTACAAAAAAAAAAAAAACCAATTCCTTAATCTATCTAAAAAAACGGATAGGGGACTTGTCTTCCCCACTAAATTACCTAAAAAAATATATATTATTAGACTTAGATCTTATATCAGTCACTCATAGTCATATATATCAAATTGGATGACTTGATATGTATCATGAAGATCAAGAAATTTTCTTTGAAACTCTAAATAAAAGGTGAGTTTGAAATACGGCACCTTTCTTGTACTATAACTATAAATTTTTAGTTATAGGATAATCTACAATCTACAACCCTTCAAATTACAAAAGTTAATATTAGAGTGGGTTTTTTTTTGGGTGAGTCAATGGGAGGGACTCTACCAGTGGTAGGAATTGAGGAGTTATTAACTCTAGACAAACCCTTAGTTATAAAATTTAAATTATATATATATATAACATAATATTTAAATATATATTTCTTTTATTTTTAGGTCGCATCCAGGTTTAGTCGGGTCCAGGTTGTTACCCCTTCACTTATGAGCGTACACGGCTCCTCTTGCTGGTGGTTGGTGGGCAAGAGAGAGAGAGAGGGTTTGTAGTGGTGGTTGGTGAGGAGTGGGCTGTAGTTGAGAGGGTGATTTGCTCCCTATAGAAATAACAAAAAGACATGGATCCCCTGTATGTTCAATTTCACATGACTTGGACAGGGTCTTATAAATCAGTTGCTCCCTTTCGAACCCAAGCGACCAACACCTTCTTTTACTTTTCTTGAAGATCTTGTTAAAAGTTCATAAGAAAATGACAAGTTTTAAAAAACAACAAGTTTTACTCTCGTTTTATTTTTCTTACACTTTTCTAAGTAAATCTATAGCTCATGGCACTTCGAATTAAAAATGAAACTTAGGTCTTCTTGTTTTTTTCCTAATATATTATGAGACTATTTATTTTTTATATAAAAAAGTCAAAATCATTGTTAACCATGGGATGTAAAATCCAATGATGAAATTGTATATACAACCCAAGGCAACTCGACCTCACCCTCTAGGTGAGGCCAAATGTGTGGCACTGGTTAGATTCAATTGGGAAAAATTTGCAGGTGTGACTGGTGCTATTGCATAATTGCCTGAGGTATGTACCATAGAAAATGCCATCCAACAATTACGAATTGTTCTTCATGGATTTCTAAATTTGTATTGATGGCCTGCTTCGCCCCGAAAAACCAAGGGCAGGACCACAATGCTTGGTCCAAGGGCTAGGCCTGGGTAGAGTCACTTCGGCCCAATAACTAGACCGGGCAGGGCTTAGGCCAAAGGTTGTCATGGCACAACGTGGCCTAGCCCTGCCGGGGACAGCCAAGCTAGGGTCAGCTCAGGGAAACCCTAGAGCCAGCCAGGGTTAGGCCTGTGGACAGCTTTCCTCTCTGTGCCACGCACAAATGTTATGTATTAGGATTAGTCAAGACATTCCATGCTCCCATTGGAGCATATTGTCAACTTGCTAGTATCATATCGAATAGGACCCTAATTTTTAGGGATATAACCTCTTCAACTTACCTCAAAAGAAAAATAAATAAACAAAATTTTATATATGTTGAGAAAATAGCATCTCAAGATTGAATAGATAATTCAATTTTGAGAACGTGAGATTTAAGTGTCTAAAAATTCAAAGTCCAAATTTTTATTTTTGAATAATAATCATCTAATAATTTTTTAGTTCCCAAAATTTCAGATCTCTAAATTATTCATGAGTAGCATTCTTGCCCAAGGGAATAAATATAAAGAAAAAAATTTATATAGAGCAGAGGCTCTAAACAATATGCTCCGGTGGGAGCATAGCAAGACCTCACTAATATCATTTCGCTACCCCGGTTCCTCCTCCCTCAACATACATACCATTTGGAGTGGATAGGGTTGCAGCCCTATTAATGTAAATAAAACCTCACTAATAACTCATCCAAAATTATTTTAAAGTCATCATGAAGATTTTTTATTTTTTTTTGCCGGAGGTGCTTTCATGATGAGGACTCGAGACGAAGGTTTTGTTTTGTTTTCACAATGCATAGGCCCTATAGAAACCTCATCCATTTACTTTTAATACAGAGGTTACAACACTTTCATTTCTCAGATTTTAAATTGGACAGTTCTTAACTATACTCAATGTTAAATTTTTGTTTCCAATTTTATGACACGCTCCAAACCATCCAATACGATATCTAATGGTTAAAAGTTATTAGAAATTCTTTGTAACAATAATAAATATTCTTCTATTATACAATGGGTGCAGTTTGCATATGGATGCATCCGTAGGTGTAGAGGTAAAATACGCCTTCAAATTTTATCATGGTATATAATTTTGATGTAAAATATTCTTAGGATTATCTCAAAATCTATTTTTATATCTAATTATAAAATTTTAAATTTTAAAAATAGTTAAAATCAAGTAGATCTATGAACATATGAAAATCTTGAAAATGGACGGTATAGATAATATGTCGTAAAATATACTATTGCTGAGACTTAAAATCATTTTATTTTTCATAGTCATATATCTTTATGTCGAGATGATCAATCAAAGGGTTTTCTAACATTAAAACTACCTTTTTCCGATGGATTTTTTTAGAGGCATCCGTCGTTCTACATTATAAGGTAGCATCCTCATATAATATTTTTCCTTATACAAATGGTTATAGCATTGGCTCACACACGCTATTAAGAATTGATAAATAATAATACTCTCTTTCTCTCTCTCTCTCTCTAACAATTGGTTATACCATTAACTCTCACTCTCACTCATTCACAAACGAACCAAAATCGATGAGATCATCGTTCCTCACTATAAAATTTGGCTGGACCCCGTTGGTTTTCTCTCTTTTTGTTGCCCCAACTTCGCTTTCAATCCCTTTCCCTGTCGAATTTGGACGGACTCTAAAATATTTACAAATACCCCGCACGTGGCTTTAAAAAATAAAATATTACATAATTGGGAAATTATTTCAGGTCAATATCGGCTACTAAAGCAGCCGGAGCAAATGACTGAACTACCCAACCTGAGACTTAAAATTTGCACTCTCGTTTTTTATTTTCTTCTTGTTTTTCTTTTGCTATGGGATTTAGACTTTGTTGACTCTTGCCAACCTTCGCACCCCTACTACAAGAAAAAAACGGATTGGTGGACTGGATTGGCCGATTGCCCAAACCATAGATTGTGTGAGATAGGCGATCAGGATCACTGGATTAGACATTAAAAATATATATAAAGCAAAAAAAAAATTTAAAAAAAAGTTGTACATTGTTATTTCTTACCAAAAAATAATAGAATACACTTGGAAAAACAAATAAAAATGAAAAATAAAAAAGAGGAAGACTTTAGGGAGAGAAATGGCCAATTTTAATACTTTGCCAGAACCAGCTCAATTTATGCCCATATTGAAGATTTTGAATCACCACTTACTACGACAAGTGGTTGCACTTTAACTTTTATACGGTGGTGCTTATTTAAAAGCGAGAAATATCGAGAAAAAAATTCTAGCATGTAAAATATATTAAGGGTGAGGATTGTATAAAGTGCTAACCTTATACTATTGAAGTAAGGTGCACTTCAAAACTGTGTTAAAAATGTAGTTTTGGTGCCGCAAAGCCTCGCGATGATATGATAATCTATTGTTGCCCCCAATTATGAAATTTAAAGTTCTAGAAATGGTGATGATCAAGAAGATCTATAAATACGTGACAATACTGACAATGGACAGTCCAAATAATGTGTTAGAAGGTGAACTATTTTTAGATCTAGGAATTCCCTTTTTTCATGTCTATCAAACTTGAGGTCGAGACGATTCATTTGAGGGTTTTCCAACATAGGAACAACCTTCTCAATTGGGCTTTTCAGATGCAGCTCTGTAGACACTCCAATCTCGATTGAGGAAGCAATGGAAGACCAAAATACCTCGAGCAAGCTACCCTGAACTTGAACCACTCATACCCCTTTCTGACCTGACCTTGAACCATGCCCTATGAGCCCAGACAACTCGACAAAGCTAAAAAGCTAAAGAACACCCCTGAAGGCATATCAGAACCCAGAACTACTAAGCTAGAGGCAAAAAGTTCTAATACCATTGTCAGTGGCACCGATGCCATTGTAACCAGTGTCAGGCCTCTGATAGTCAAAATCTGGAAACATCCTGGGTGTACAGACCTATGTCACATGTCAATATGAACTGACACTTTTCGGCAAGTATTGACATGTTAGATGTCAGTACGAAAGGGCGTGCCACCCTCAAATTTGTTGACGAAACATCGAATCAACCATCGATTGTACAATGGAGAGCAAACGTTCGACTGATGTTATCACCACTAGGAATGGCGCCAAAGGCAGTTGAAACAGGACATAATCTAATTGGTCCGCCAATTGTATGAAAGAACACCCAGAAGATAATACATGGCTAATTTTTTCAGAAAGCAACTCTGAATAGCAGCAATACCACTGCCAATGCCAGACTTTTGACACCCCACCCACAAAGTTGTACCCAAGACACAGTCATATGATTATGGAGCATTTAATTGTGTTGACCATATTATTGCTAGTGGAGCCAAAGCTAGTGCAAGTGGCGAAGAAGGGCCCAGATTGCATAAAAAACGAATAATAGCGATCCTATAAGTGTTTTGCCTATAAATAGAGGACTCCCCTATTGAGTAGGTCCAAAAAATTCATGACCTTCATGCGTAAGCTCTGCTGAGTGTACCCGACCTCTAGGATCAAACTCGACCTTTCTATCTCAAGCTTTAAGAATCTTACCCTATTCAATCTAAATCGAATGTGGCTCGGATAATCAAACCTTCTCATCCCTCTTCTGCTTATATTCATTTGCCCAACCCAAAAACCTAAAAGATTGGGATTGACCATGCAATTGTTGGCTATGTGGCCTTTCAAAGCCTTAAAGCCAAGAGTATTTCACCCAGTGGGAGCTAGAGAGAGACTGAATCTAGGTGTTTGGTGCACTAAAGCCCATATTCATATACCCCGAGTATTTGAAGCATTGAGAGTATACGTTTTGAGAGTGTGGGCTCCCAAGGAGCTGTGAGGGTTACCTCCTAATCAAGACTATATTGATTAGAATGCATCATAATTCATGTGATAAGTCAGGACTAGGAAAATCCAATCGAGAACAATAGAACCCGAGCATTTAAAAGAGTATTCACCCCATATGGAATGGTCAGCTTATAGGACATGAGCCTGTATCCTGACACGATACCGTTCTATGGCATGTGCATCCATAGTTGTATGGAGAAACAACTCTTATATAGTATTATCTAACTCAGAAGAGTTAGTGCATATGTGTTTTGAGATGACCCTTGTATTTGAGTAGGAACATGTTCCACAAGGGTGCACTAGTAATCCACAAAACTCCCAGTGACGGGAAGTTTTGGCTTAGCGACTTTGATGTGACCAAATATGTGTCACTGCCATAGACTGTAGAGTATAGGTTCATTGGGTCAGCTTGAGACACCAATGAAATATCATTCGGGTTAGCCCAATAGAAGACTCTGACTAGTGTTATAAGTTTAGAGATCTCATTTACCTTTGGCTCAAATTAATTTAAAATTAATGAAAAAATATTTTATATTGATGAAAAAATATGTAATAATGTTGAAAATTCATTTGGAGAAATTTTGGGGAATTTTGGAGAAATTTTTGGAATTTTTAAAGCACCAAAAATTATTTTTTAAATTATTTGACTAAAATGACAATAAAAAACGAGTTATGGGGATGCCACGTGGGTCCCAAGTGGCCATAGGGATGCCATGTGGCACCCCCACACCCCCTTGTCACATAGTATTTTGTTCACACATGTGGTTTATTTGACATGTGTGAAGTTATGGGATTTTGAGAATTAATTTGATTTATATTATTATCCATATATAATATTTGTGGTATGTGAACTTTTAGTGCTGTTGAAATCCTATTGGTACTGTCATAAGATATGTTATCCACATGTGTGAATGTCTCATATTGTCTTTATGTCCATATCCTTGTCTTTTATTGACTCTCACAAATTATTCAAAAACTATGGGCATAAGTGTAAACATGAATTTGGACTTAATGAGAAATAAAACATAAAGTCAAGGGCTTTAAGGTAAAAAATGACTATAAACCTAAGTTTTTAGGAGTGAAGGGTATCAAAAGCTCATCCATTGATCTTGGTAATAAGATATGGACGATTGATTTAGATAAAAGCCTCTCATGTACCATTGATCTAAGGCATCAATGATCATGATCAAAACTACATTTAGTATCTAAATATAAAAGTAACTTGTGAGATCAATTATAACCCTAACTTGTGTATTCACTTTAGAGAGAGAGAACCTCCTTAACAAAAAAGGTGATCACTCATGAGACTATCTTTTTCCTTGAGCTTTCATTTGAAACCATTCCATAGAGTAGTCCCTCATGTGTGTGATCAAGTACATATTATTGTTTCACTACGGTATTAACTTTTATTCTTATATTTCAATTCCTACCTCATTTTCATCATCAAAGCTTGCAGTAATTCTTAATTTACAGTATCTTTCTTCATTTTTGGTCATGAAAACTTGATATTTGAAGAGTCCCAAAGCAATAGTGTAGTCCGTACATATAGTATGTGTAGACTAGCTTGTTTACTCCATGATCTTGAGTAGTTTCACCTTGACTTTTTTTATCTTATTTTTTTGAAATTTTTACTAATAATATACAATTGATAAGAGGTTTACTTCGTCATATTTGAGCATATGAAATAGCTCATTGAGTTTCTTTTTTAATGTTGAAAAGTTCATATAGTCTCTTATGAACCACATAGTGTAGTTTCACCATAACTTCCTCTCTCTTTTTTTGTAGTCTCTTTCTCTCAAACTATGAAGGGTTATTTTGATACATGTCTCTCTCATGATTTGATTCCCATTAAGTGAAGTAAAAGTGATTATTTGCTTCCCATTGGATTGATCTCCTTGAACTATTATTATCACCGGTGATTTAGACAATGAGACAAAATTAAGTCATCAAAAGCCCTTTCGTGGCCCGGGCACAAGGGGTTCAAAATGTGGCTTCTCCCGTGCATGTTAATTTGATATATTTATAGTTATTGAGTGATTCATGATTGATTAAATTGAGTATGTTAAGTGAACATTGGTATTATTCTTATAATCATGTAGTATGACCTTTAATGCGATGTTATATTGTTTATGTAAATTGAAATCTCATTGAATTATGATGAGGATGAAGAATGAAGATGAAATTATTATGGAATTTTGATATAATGAAGAATTTTAAGTGCAAGTCGTATAATATGTAGAAATGCACATTGTGAGTATTTGGACATTGTATTGAGTTTAATTGTATTTTTAAGTAAGGGATTTGTAAGAGACCTATTATGGTTGAATTTTTATTATTCAAATGTGTATAAAATATGTTTGTAGGTTAGAATATATGTATTATAGTTTTGTATTGAGATATTCAAGCATTTAAACCCTTGAGTTTTAATACAATGGAAATTTTTTAAAAGATTGCATTTCTAATGTATAGGTCTTATACCACTACCAACAACAATCTACTTTGAATCAGCACCAACTCCCGGATCCTGGCCCAAGGACCTGGCCTAATGTATCACCTTCTTCCTTACTTTGATTTCATTAATGATATCTATGAGTTTCATTTAATCACATTCTGCATATGTATTAACCTTTCTTAGTTTCATTTATTGTTTTATCTAATTTTGCTCTTTCTTCTAAAGTTTTCATTAAACCATTCCCTCTCTTCATTAAATTTCTCAAAACTCCTATTGACTTCAAGGTTAAGGTGGGGCAGCCAGCTCTGCTGGTGGTCTTTTGGCCTGATTCTCGTCCGGAATGCAATTTGACGTGACTCTTTCTCTATCAACTTTTTTGACAAATTTACGCTGGAAACAAAGATGGGGACTGAGTTCCTTGCCCACATTTTTTAGTGTAAACAATCTCATACAGTATAATGTTGACACCTTTTATAAACATTTTCTATATATTAATGGGACATTTGTTTCATATAAAAGTTCTATTCTGAAAAAGAATTCCTTAGAGAGAGTACTCTCTCTCATGAAAGAGCCCTTTCATGCCTCTTTAGGTTAGAAGGGGCTTTTATTGAAATTGTAATACTGGAGTGTTCATGGGGAGCTTGACCTTTCATGCCTCTTTAGGTTGGAAGAAGCTTTTATTGAAATTGTATTACGGGAGTGTTCATGGGAAGGTTTATGATGGCACCCACACATGAAAGAAAGCAGCGACCCATAAATTTTTTTGCGATCAATCCTCTATTAAACTCGCATTAGCGAAAATATAAAAAAAAATATTTTGAATAAAATAAAATGACCAAAATATCCTTGAAAGATTCAAAGTTTTTTTGGTCACTATATTTTATCAAAAAATTATTTTTAATATTTTTTATAGGTGTGCCCCAATGAGAATATGGCACGTACCAAATTTCATATCCATATAATTTGTATAAAAAATCTAAAAATAAAATACTTTGACGTTGGATCTAAGATCAAATGGTGAGTGGCTCTCTTGATCAAAATTGGACGGCTAGATGGTAGGGAAAACATAGATCTTCTATGTTGTAGGAGAAGTATCGAAACATTTTCCAAGTGTAAAATTGTTCATCTTTTTCGTCTAATAAGATAAATTCCCCTTTAATCAATTATAACAATATTTTATTCTTAAAAATAATAGAAATTTATCAAAAATCATATAAGAGATAAATTATTTAATATTTTATACTTAATTTCATTTAAAAACACTCATCAACACATATATTATCATGAGTTGAAATAGTTGAAATGGGTAAAATAAGTAAAAGTTGGTAGGTTAGGTGCACTTTGACCAATTTTAAAAAATGAATAAAAAGTTTGTAAAAAAGAGTGGAGGATATTTTCGAAATTTCATGCCAATTAAGGGTTACTTTTGCGATGTTTTCAGGTTCTCTTGTGCGTTCGCTTTAAGCACCTCAGTTTATTGACAACATCTACGGAAACCAACTTCCAATCAAATTACTCCACGTGTCGACGTGTAAGAAAGTAAGCCTCGATGGCCTTTACTAGCCGACGTGTCTTCCAAGACTCTCGGTCCACGTAACTGTGCATTCAAATCAGTCAGAAGATCCTGACCGTCCATCAAAAGCCGACCTGACCAGACATCTGGACCGTTCGATCTTACTGCATTTCATAAACAGCTCCGCCTCGCCTATCATGGAGCCTATATATAACCACCCCCTCTCTCTCTTCAAAAATCTTATTTTTTATAGTGTTTTTTCTTCCATTTTGCTCTGCATTTTTCCTCAGGCCCTAAAATCTAGAGTTTCGATTATTCCAAACCCTAGAGCTCGTAGAAGCTTCATTAATGGCGGCGTCAGGCATGGCCAGATCCGCCTTCTCTGCAACTGCTGCTCTGCCGTCGGATCGTGTGTCTCAACGGCTGGGAAGCTTTCAGGTGAGTTCCTGTTTGAAGTTTTATGTGTGTTTCTTCTTGTTTTTAAGGGTCTTTTAGCCTTGTTTACTGTGTTTTTGTCTTGCTTTTGGTCAGCTACTATTTTGGTCTTCATGGAGTGTTTAAGTGTTGTTTTGTATTGTGAATTGATTTTCATTTCTTTTTGTGGATTGTTCCTGTATAATTTCTCGAAGTCACTGGTTTTTAAGCATGCTCTCCTTTAAATTATGTTGCTTTACATATGCTGTATGGCTGTCTGTATTTTTAACAATCGCTTTTGTTTTCCTTTGCACATATTCCCTTTAAATTATTTAATCTTATGGTTTGAAGTTTCTTGTCCCTTTGTTAACATTTCTTGGATTATTGCTTTAGTTGCATTGCTTGAATTTATGCGTGGCAAATATTTGTTTTACAATACTTACTTGTTTATTTTACAATATTTATTGTTATCTCAGATGATTAACGAAAGTTTTCTTTTTCTTTAGAAATGACTTTTTAAGTTTGTTGAACCATAGAATGCTTAGCTTGTATTTTCATTTGATGCCTGAGGTGTTGTTGCTCATTTGTCCCATGTTTTCTACATGAATTTTGTTGTTATTTGTGTTGTTATTTTATATAATTCTTTGAATTTTGTACCTTTATGTTGGTTTTGAGTTGTTTTTTTTTTTTTTTGAGGAAAAATCTTTGATTTTGGTTTCATGTGTTTTGTGTGGTGAGGATCCACAGTTGTATCTAAATGTAATTTTTTTCCCCTCTTCTTTTTAGTTTTTTGGTTGGTGACTCTTATTTCGTATTCTTCTGTCTTTTCTTTTTATTTTCTTTGTTCTTTTTTCTTGTAGTACTCTCTGTGATTCTTGTTCTTATAAATTTCTGGATTCTAGTGAATGACGACCTAGTGTTTGTTGCAGTTGAACCTGCACTTATTGCAACCTAGACCTGGTATTTTACCTTGTTTTTCGTAATCAATGCAATTTATGGTTCTTTTGTACTTCTTATGATGGTTGTACGTGATTTTCCAAGTGATCAAGCATGAAAACCATGGACTAGAGGCAAAATTTATACGTTAGTGCAGTACAACAGTACATGATGACACTAAAGCTGATATGATCAACCTACATCACTTAAATCTAATCTATGGTCATTGATTGGTTCCCAATCAAATTATCAAAAAGGGAATCAAGTATATGTTCTTCTAACCACTGCAGGTTGAAAGAAGAATACAACAGAGTCAGCAATATAAGCCAAAAAAAAAAAATCGCCGATCATTTGGCCTCCTTTTTCCTGAGCAATCTTGTTAAGTTATTTTAATTTTTTTCCATATGCATTTATTTAATTTTCAGATGTCCTGGAGGACTTCTATTTGAACAAATTACTGGTTTTCCTTTCTGGAGTTTTGTGGGCAGTCCAATGTTTATAGAAGTGAATGACCTTTTTTACGTAGGAACATTGACTGATTTGAACTGCAAACTGGATGATCAAGTCAAATTGGGTTCATGTTCTAACATTGGCGTGCCATCTATTCAGAAGCCTAGTGCAAATCTTTTTTTTTTTTTTTGGGTAATTAAGTGGGGAAGACAGGCCCCTACCCATTTTTTAAAGTAGATTAGGAGTTAGATTTTTGAAGGTGTTATTAAGGTGGTGTTAGCGGTAGAAATGGAAACCACAATGTGGTGACTAGGTGTAGGGATGCTACCACCACAACCCCAGACCCTTTCCTAAATCTAGTGCAAATCATGGGTAATTGACAAGTAATTTTAGACACTTACATTGGCTTGCATTATGCATTCCTCAATTTGTTTTAGTCTGTATGACATTTTATTATATCAAGTCATTAAGTGGTATTATTGAAAGCCCTTATTTTTCATATCTCTAATTTGGAAGATATTGGACTTATAAGTTATCAGAATTTGGGAAGCATAATCAGTTGTAATAAATCCTATGGTGATACATGCAAAATAAATAAATCAATAAATTATAGCAAATGTGAAGAAGTTACTTTTCTTTGTGTGCAGGCTTCTAGCTTTGATGGTAAGCTGAGTTTAACTAATGGGGGATTTCTGGAAAAGTTTTTCGGGTCTGTTCGGTTTGGAAAAGGTGCCATGATACAGTAAGTATCCCTCTGGCTTTTGAACTGCTCAAACCATTTGTTGAGCTTGTAGAAGCTGCTTTTGTCCCCCACAAGTTGTATGGTTATGGGCAATGTGCATAAAATTAATAATCACTGTTAAAATTTTAAAATTCCTCAAGCCATGATACTTTAGCTTTGGTTTGTTTCATACTTTTTAGGGCTCACGGTGCCAAGAATATGCAGCCTATAAGGGCTACAGCCACTGAGATTCCATCAAGAGTTCACCGTAAGTCAAATAATTGCTTTCTCCCTGTGTGTTGTTCCCCTAATATAGGATACATATCAAGAAAAACGGTTTGTCTTTTTTGGTTCTGATATTCACCTTTCTTTCTGTAGATTCGCCAAGCAGTGACAAGATAAAGATTGGAATTAATGGTAAGGATTCTCTTTTTGTTATGATCCTTTCTAATTGTTTATAGTTGATCCGTCATCCTGGAGCCTAGTATGATGACTTATAAATCTATAGCAATAGTTCATTCATTTTTTTTTATTTCCACTGGCTTGTATTTGTCAAGATTAGAATGATTATCATCTATTGGGTCCAAGATGGGTGCTTTATTGTCTTTCACCAAAAGTCCATGAGAATTTACCATTTGATGCATGGAATGTTTCACTCAACACCGGCTGTTAGGAATATGTCAAACTGTGTTGCTTAAATTTTGAAGGCAGGAGTTCCAGTGAATTGGAATTTCTAAGAGTTGATTCCTGTTACAGGATTTGGTCGGATTGGAAGATTAGTACTGCGTGTGGCTGTGGAAGGTGATGGTGTTGAAGTTGTAGCTGTCAATGATCCTTTTATTGACGCAAAGTACATGGTAAGAAGCTGCACCCAATAGATTATGAAAATCTATGCATCAGGCAACAATTAGTCTTGCGTTAATCATCAAAAAGGAAAATAAATTACCTTGTGATTACATTCCTTTTGTGTTTTGCTTTAAAGGCTTTTGTATTAGTGTTTTATGCACCTATATGCGTACATCTTAAAATGGTTCCGCACCCCTTATCCGGCCAACTCGTGGTTGATTTAACATTCCTTCAAGGCACTTATATCAAAAGTTCACCTCCTGAAGTGGGTCTAAATCTTCCTTTGATACTTAACCCATCCTTTCTTGCTATCACGTGTCTATATATGCTATTTGTCTCTTGCCGTGAGCCTGCAAAGAGACTGTAAATGGGCATTACTTCCAAAGAGACCTGTTGCCCACAAAATACCTTTGGCTTAGTGCCCTATAATGTTGGGAAACTGAGGCAAGAACCCATAGCCCTTTAACAACTTCTATTATAGATATTTTCTATCTGTAGCCCCTGTTCCCCCTCTTGCAGATGTGTCCTTGCCTTAGAAGCCAAAATATTCTGAGTGTGGTTCTCCAGCTCCCAAGTTTAGCATTTCTGAGGTGATGGTTAGGAAATCAGTTGAAATTTTCACCACATTGACTTTCAAAATTATGCCATGTCACTTTTTTTTCCCTTCAAAGCTATCTATGTTTAACTGACACTTTGCCTTTTCCTTTTAAATATGAAAAAATGAAAAAAACAAATTTGAAAACTTCAGTGTTGTTTTTCAGGTCCGCCTCCTTTCTCGAGTAATTAAATTTAACTTCATATTTGATTAAGATGTAGCTCTAACTCAACATCTCAACCTAAATTATGGGGACATGTTTCTTGCTGAAATTGATATTGCAAAGACATGAGTAAGAAACTCTTCTCCGTATCACATATCAATTTGCAACATCAAATGTAGTAGCTTTATCCTCAATTTTGATGGTTAATTTAGGCATATTGAGAAATCAATATATTTCACCATTCTGCTATGTTTTCTAATTTAAATGATAGTCACTTAATGCTTTGGTTGTTAATCTGGTATTTGATTTCTCATATTTTCTTCCAATGCCTTGTTATTCAAATTACAAATTTGAAAATTTTAAAAGACAGAAGAAAGTCTAACTTAAAACCAGAACGTTTTAAGGCTTTCAAAAAATCTTTAATGGTATTGTGAGTAATGGCTCCTTTTTCTATAGGTCAGATTAACCCTACTTGAAACAATTTTAAGGTACAAATATGAGGAATTAGCAGTGTTCAAAAATTCCATGAGTCCGACTTGGACTCACCCTTGTCACTCTTAACAGGCACCCTGCCAGTTCTGGATGACCTGGACTCAAATGATCCGAGTCTTGACTTGGTCTTGACAGTCTCATGAGTCAGACCTGGTCTCTTTGGGCCTTGAACTAGTGTGTCCTGGTCTTTGATAAAACCAGTGATGGTCCAGTTCTTGACTGAGACTTGCTTGAGTGTTAGCTGCCTCCCAATTTTGAATGATACATGAATGTTGCATATTCTTAATCAATAAGTATGTTGCCTTATTTTTTTGAGGCAAATCACCATTCCTATTATGAGCTTGTAGCTGATAATTTAGATATTTCTGTGGGATTGTAACAGGATTAGTTATATATATCTCCTCCTTTTGCAGGCCTACATGCTTAAGTATGATTCAACGCATGGGCTTTTCAAAGGAACCATTAAAGTCTTGGATGGCACAACATTGGAAATCAATGGGAAGAGGATTGCAGTTACAAGCAAAAGGTTATTTCATTTTCCATGGCTGCTTTTGGGCAGTCTGTAGTCCAGTGAATCATTTGGTAAACTAGTTGTAGTCCTGTGATTGCTAGCTATATATTTAATGAACAAGAAAATAAGAGAACATTTCTTTTCTTAACTTGGTCCATACAGTAATAGACTTGTGGTTGTCTTAGTGGCCAGATGAATCACTATGAGCATTTATTTTGTGCTTCTGTTAATGGGGTTTACTATTTGATCCTGTCATTAATTTGTATGAAAAGTTCTTACTATTTTTAAAATTTCATGTTTTGCAGGGACCCAGCAGAGATTCCATGGGGAGATTTTGGGGTGGAGTATGTGGTTGAGTCCTCTGGAGTTTTCACCACGATCGAAAAGGCCTCAAAACATCTCAATGTAATCTGGCAATGACAAAAACATTTTTTGTTGCCGTTTGTTGTTGTTTCAAGCTATCATTGCTATTATTTTTTATCTCATAGGAGAAGGATTATGAAGAGATCCCTGGCTTTTCTAGAGTTTATAAAAATGCTTCAGTCTTTTCAGTCACATAAGAAATACTTTCCAATTTTGATGGATATGCCCCCACAATGGTGGAGTTCAATTTGGAACATTTTTCTTGTTAATAATATGAAATGTGAAACAAACATAGGTGGCATTTCTTAATGGGACTACTTCATATACCATGACCTTCCCTATTGATCTCTCATGTATTCTAAATCATATGAATATAGCCAAAATTTATACCACCACTTATTCAATGGTCACAATCTTC
The DNA here is from genome assembly GCF_054954075.1 of Amborella trichopoda. NCBI lineage: Eukaryota > Viridiplantae > Streptophyta > Magnoliopsida > Amborellales > Amborellaceae > Amborella > Amborella trichopoda. The sequence goes on along the minus strand of NC_142342.1, from coordinate 7,126,500 downwards.
ATATTAACCTAAGGCAGGCTGTTTTATTTAAATTTAGAAATATTCCTAGTGTTTGGGTCAATTTTGAGAAATTGGGTTTCTCAATTAGAACATGTGTTTATATGATCTATGCTTCTTATTGCTGATGACAGGGTGGAGCAAATAAGGTGGTGATATCTGCGCCTTCAGCAGATGCACCAATGTTTGTAGTGGGTGTTAATGAGGGGAATTACCAGCCAAACATGAGCATTGTCTCAAATGCAAGCTGCACGACCAATTGTCTAGCCCCTCTTGCCAAGGTCTGGTTAATTTTTTCATGTACTCTTGGCATATCTTGAGTATAGCATAATCAGATTAATGTGTGACTGAATGGCGCACTTTGTATGTGAACATGGCTGAGTTTCTTTGCAAACTTGTTTTATGGAATATGATTTCAGGTGGTGCATGAGGAGTTTGGTATTCTTGAAGGTCTTATGACCACTGTGCATGCCACAACAGGTTGCTCTCTCTCTCTCTCTCTCTCTCTCTCTCTCTCTCTCTGGCACACATGTTGGTTGATTCTTTCTTTCTTTTGTTCGTGACCATGCGAAGAATTTATACATATTAAAGATTTTTGGTTGATGGAAATGGAGCACAAGAAAGCTAGGATGATCTGCTCTTCAGTTTGGCCTAACTCAGCCATCCACCTTCACTATAAAGTAGTGTGTTTTTGTTGGTTTTTACCTACATTGCATACTGAATCATTCTTAATTGTGTTATTTCAATCAGCTACTCAAAAGACAGTGGATGGCCCTTCCATGAAGGATTGGCGAGGAGGGAGAGGAGCTGGGCAAAACATCATTCCAAGTTCCACTGGTGCTGCTAAGGTATTTTTTCTGGTGGAATATCTAAACAAATTTTGGAACTCCTCTGTGAATCATGCAGATGCTCCAGAAACTCTGAACGTCAAAATAGAGCTTTAGCTATTAATGTTTTTTGACAAATATGCACTGTAGTGTTTCAAATACTATGATTAACTTGGTCTGGTATTCCAAATAGTAAATACCAGACCTAGGGTGAAAACGCCATACGACATAGTAAACACCAGTTCAGGCAGCTGTTCAATAACAACAATTTCTAGGGTACACCACTTGCTTTGGAGATTTCGGGCACCTGCATGATATCTGCCAGGTGTTTCAAGCATTGTTTAAATCATAGTTACTCGAATCTCTTACCGAAGATTGCAATTTCGATTCCGAACCCCGATTTGGTGATTCCGAATAGGCTTCATGGAATCTGTTTCTATGAAGTATAGAATCTCGATTCCTTATTTTAGGAATCTTGATTCCAATACTTATAGAATATCGTTCCTATATTTACTGATTATTAATTCCGCAATTGATAAATTTTGATTCTATACTTGTTGAAATTGATTTCCAAATTTACCAGAATTCTACCACTTCCCCAGTTTTTGTTTTTTTTTGTTTTTTTTCCTGAGAAATAATGTTTAGAAGTTTTCAAGGCATCAAACTACTCAAGCTAAACACTCAATCCCAAGCTACAAGGTGTGGCAACCAAAGTGGTGGTCCGCGTTCTCTACTTAATTCTTTAAGTATGTATTGTATTTATTCAATGGAGAGATTGCAACTCTAAGTTGTTAGAAATAATGTAATACAAATAATGTAAACGTGCATGTATGGCATATGGGTCAATTAATGGCATTGAGAATGTAATTTTCCCTATTAGTTCCCTCTCGATTCTAAAGATGTTGGAATCTCGATTCCATATCGGTCGATTCCAACTAGGTGGTAAACTTGATTCCAAAATGCTAGGAATCTCGATTCTATGTTGGTTGAATCTCGATTCCTAAAATAGGAATCTCATTCCCCACAATTCTTCTTGTATGGATGTCGATCCCGAAAATAGGAACCTTCCAGCCAGCAGTGATTCCTTGCTTCCGATTCCTAAATCGATTCAGTTTCTAAATTGCTTTGGGTAACTGTGGTTTATACCAGCAGTGAGCCTGCAACTTATTTCATGCCAAGTTTGCAATTTTTTTTTTTTCCTTTTTTGCATTCTTTTTCCTTTTTATGTTTAAACTTCATGTTGGCAAACTGAAAAGCATAGTTTTCCTTAAGCATATCATCCAACTTTATGAATTTACAATCGTTTTCACATAATAATCTAGTTTGAAAAGCTCTGGTCTGTCCATTTCTTAGTTATATTCTTTATTGCTATGATTGATTATTATTGGTTTCTACTGTAGATTTTTGATGCTATGTTACCTCTTATTACTGTGTTTTATTATCTATATATACACCTCTGGGTTTCAGGCAGTGGGAAAAGTTCTTCCTGAACTCAACGGGAAACTAACTGGTATGGCTTTCCGAGTTCCCACCCCCAATGTCTCGGTGGTAGACCTAACATGTCGTTTAGAGAAACCAGCCTCCTATGATGACATAAAAGTCGCAATTAAGTAAGTAATTGATGTCTTTCTGTCAACATTTCCTTGTAAAAAGTTCTAAATCGCAAGTATAATATTCATAGCTTGCATATGGAGAAGCACACAACCACCAAGTTAACCATTCAATTAGATCTCACTGGTCAGGGGAAAGTATAGGGTAATCCCATGACTGTAGAAACAACAGTCCATGGGTTCTCACCAGTCAATGAAATGATGGTAGGTGTTCGAGATAGTGAAGTCTACCATCTCAGTCATTTCTTGTTTTGGCGAACCTACTCTCTCCTGCACCATTTATCGTTATATTGAACGGTGATGACCCCAAAATTACTGTTTCTCCATTATCTTCAGGATTACCACATACTCCCCTGAGATGCCACCTATTGGATGGGTAGCCAATCAAGTGGAATCCTGATGATCCTATTCCATGGCTGTGAACCTGTTTGTCCTTCGTTTTTCTTTTCATGGGTTGTGTACAGGATTATTTGGGTAAGGTAGTATAGTAGAACCTGGGAAATATGACGCTGTTCTTTGGTTATTTGGAGAATGACTAACAGTTGATTATTTTGCTATGAATCAGGGCTGCATCTGAGGGTCCTCTTAGAGGCATCCTTGGCTACACGGATGAGGATGTTGTCTCAAATGACTTTGTTGGTGACTCTAGGTAGGTTGATGGCTTTGTTGCTTCTTGCATCTTCCCTTGTATTCAACTATACTAAAGAGTGACCTGGATAGAGAAAAAAAGGAGGCATACAAAATCAACAAATTGCAACCTGAAAAAAATTCCGAACTATTTTCGCACCACTAAGACCATGTTCACCGAGGTCTGGATTTGACACTACAAAGTTTATTATCCTCTCAAGAATGGAAAAATGAGAGCTACTGTCTAAATCAAATTTGATTGTATCATCTTTTTTTATTATTGGATCTTTTGATTTTTATTGGTGAAACGATCTTAAATGAATATAAAATTTTGAGTATACGTGTGGTTTCCTACTTTTGTTACTTTCTGCAACAAACATGGAATCGACATAAATTACAGTGTGTGTGTGCATGTGTGTGTGTGTGATTGATGAAAAAAGAGCTTTGCAGGACTTTAACGTTGATATGGTTATTTGTTGTTTCTGTTAATAGATCAAGTATTTTTGATGCTAAGGCGGGAATAGGTTTGAGTTCTTCTTTCATTAAACTCATCTCATGGTACGACAATGAGTGGGGTTACAGGTATTCTCCTAAACTTCTGTGTTGTTTTCCTCACACTCCTCAGGCCGTGTATTTCTTGCATTTCTCGGCAATCATTAGTATATATTTGTATTAGATTGCTCGTAGAACCATAATCTAGACCAGAGTTGGAATACTTGGTTGAGTCCACTTGGACTCATCTGAATCACTTGCGCTTGGACAGTAGTATCCAGTCCAGTGTTGGAGTACTCGATTGAGTCCACTTGGACACTTGTGAATCACTCGGGCTCAGACCTGCCGCTGGGCCCAAAATTAATCATACGGGCAGTGTTACCCTGACATTTAGATGGAGCTTGGTGTAGCACGTTGACACTTGCAGACACTAACCTCACACGTGATTATATATGTTGGGTGACATTATCAATTATGAGATTGATGTGGACACTTTAAATATAAGTGTCTTTCTTTTTATATCATAAAATTGTAGGGAACCTAGTAGAGCATGTGTTTATCTTCACCAAGGTTGTGGTTCTTATTCCCACGGCTAGCAATCTTTTTCCTTTTTATTTTTGCCGCAAAGTTTTGATTGTAAAAATGCTTAATAACACTAAGTGCACATAGCAAGAATGGAATCTCCTCCAACTGCCCTTCAGTGCGTCACTTCTACCATCACGCAATTACTAGTTTCATGAAATGAAAAGAAAGATCGAATTATATACTGTTAAAAGTTGACACATGGTCACATCAAGATTCAAACTCCTACTACCTGGAACTTTGCTCCATCTTGTGAACTCTACTACCTCTCCATTTGTAACGTTGTTGTCGTAAATTGTAAAATAATGTTATATATTAATCAAAATATGTTGTTTTATTTATAAAAAATAAATGCAAAGATGTGTCTAGCTGTACTGACTTTTTAGACCTATGCAATAGACTCTTGCAACACTTGTCAACACCAAAACCCATGTCGGTGTCCATGTAACGATGCATCTGGGAGCAGCTTTACTGGTTCTAATGTTATTATTATTATTTTTTATCCTTTTTTTTTTCTTTTTGGGAAGTCTGCTGATGAACTCAACTGAGTCTGCCAATCCTGACTCATTGGACCCTAGTAAATCCTTGTTATCCCACACTGATCTAGAGTAATACCTGGAAATGATTTCACTAGTGTACACATGTTGAGGCTTTAAACACACTCGCTCCCTCGTAGATGCGCATGAGCATGCGCGAGGTGATTTCAATGGTTTTGCGAGTATAATTACAAGTAGACATCTCCAAGCATTTGTTTCTCCTTTCTTTGTGTAGTTCAGCAGCAGGATTTGAACTTAGGACATGGTGTTACAATCATCAATACGTTGGCTTTGCTCTCTCTCTCTCTCTCTCTGACATTCATTTCATTTTTATGTCAGTAACCGGGTGGTGGACCTGATTGAGCACATGGCACTGGTGGCAGCCCGGAATTGAGACGGGCTTTTACATGTTCCAGTTTTGGTATAGGGAGCTGACGAATCTTAACTCGGCAGTGTCCATGGAAAATGGGAGTTGTGAAATAAAGAAAGTGGTATTTTTTTATTTGTCGTGGAGGGACTGGTTTTTTAGCATCAGTGCCTTGTGTCTCGTGACTCCTTAATGTTTTTATGATGATAAGGCTATTTTGCTAAGAAGCAAGTTCACCATCTTTCAATAAAATTAGTTCTCTCTCTCTCTCTCTCTCTCTCTCTCTCTCTCTCTCTCTCTCTACTTCAATGGCACTCTAAGTTTGAGCCAAAATAAATACATAGATTAATTTTCAGATTATTTTGTTGTTGATTTTTAGGAAACTGGATTCCCACCAAGAATCACCAAAGAAAGAACTTAAGACATCATCGATATGTTTATTATCTTTTTTTTTTCACATTTTTACAGTACAGTATTAATATAATTTTTCCTTCTCAAAAACAATTGTACATTTTTTCACTGTTACTATCCGGGCATGCCCGCATATGATTTTTTGTAATTGCTTAGATCAAATTTGAGAGGTCATTCAATTTATTGGAACCAATGTGGTGAAATTGATTTTTATCTGACATTAAAAAAATTCAAAAATTCACTTAAATTTCTTAAAAATATAGTTTTTTAAAGTTTCCAAAAATTAATGGTATTTCATTTTAACTTTCATCATTGTAATAAAAATACATAGATATGGAGAACATGTCTCATGTCTGAATATTTGTTACCCATTACATTTATTTTATGGTCAAATAAAGAATTAAAATATAACTCATTACAATAAAAAGTATTATGTTAGGTGTTCAATAATCCCTTTGAAAAATCTGTCAAATAAAGATTTAATCTTGTAAAGTAAATTATTTGTCAAAATCTTAATTTTTGGAAAGCTTGTCCCAAAGTTTTTCAAATAAAGACTTTATGAAAATTAGACAAATAATTCATTATCAAATAAACACTTAACATAATCCCTTTAAAAAATCTATCCCAATGTCTTTTAAAACCAAGCGTTTCATTGCCTGAGTAGACTAAGGTCAGGCCATGGGTTTGTTCCAATTAAAATTGAACTATCTTGGGTTTTTTTTTGTTTCGAAGACTCTTCATCTCATAAAGTAAAAAGTAAGAAGCGGGAGAATTGTTCTACATCAAGCGTGAGGCTCTATAAAACGTTTAAGGCCCATACTTTCATTATGCATGCAGTGTAGTACTTGGGCCCGCTTTACAAATGCATAATATGATATGAGGTTGGCTCCCAAGTCTCTTTTCAAAAAATAATTCAAAAATTCCTCCAAATTGTATCTAAAAAGCGGACACACAAAAAAACTCCCCCCCCCCTTTCCCCCTGCCATCAAATCAGTTCATCAACGAACGGGTTCGTTGTTTCTAATAGATGTCAACAGATAGCCGGCCGGTTCAAGGGGTACCCGACAGGTACCCGATATATAATGGGAACCAAAGCAGTTTCAACGATTCTTAATCCATATCAAATAATTTCAATCCAGATCTTTGAATTTTCAAACCTTGATCTTAACCACCCTTTTTTCGCTACTTCATACATCTTGACGCCTTAAAGATGAAACATGGTGCTTAGAAAAAGAAACAAAAACTGGCCTGCAGCTGCTTATGTCTTATTTTAACCCTCCGTGAATATACAAGGTCATGTTTGTGAATATGTATCAACTCCAAAATCCAGGGTTGAAATACTTGGCTCAATTTGTAGGTCGACATTTCAAGGGTCGACCTCAATGGTGAGTAAAATACAGTGAGTAGAATGAAAAAAACTTTAGTACGGCTTTTGAATGGTTGAACTACTTGAAAAGTTAAAAAAATTAAAAAACCAAAAGACTTGTGGTTTGACCATTCAAGAGTCGACCCACAATATGGAAATCATCAGGTCATAATGGTTGGACTGTTCAAGTGTCGATCTAGCAGCAATTTTATCAAAAAAAATTACAAAAATGGCACTCCACAGTAAAGTTGAACTATTTAGAACCATTCTTTAAAAAGAGTAGAATGGGATGCATATGATAATTTCCCAATATCTTTCCATACATGAATCTATAATCTAGTTAGTCAAAGACATGAAGAATCGGGTTTGAGCTTGAGTAGTTTAGCAGCTGGTGTCCAGAAGATCACAAAATTTGGACCATCCATTTTAGTGGGCATTAAATTCTATCTTTATATACGCACACATACATGGGAGATTATCTGTAAGCTGACAGGATGTGCTAGATTTTTTGTAAGCTGAACGGTAATGGGAGATTTTTCTATAAGCTGATCGGCCAATTGGCTAGATCGAAGAAGAAGAAATGAGATGGATGGCTGATGTAGGGAGATGGGAGAAAGAAAATAAACAAAATAAAAAAATAAAAGTAAATGGTGAAAAAATATACGTCTTTTAACATCTACAAAAGGAGTCCACCCAAAAAAGATCTTTTCACTCTACGTAACCCATAAATAAAAATCACTCGAATAACCTACAATTATCTGGTGCAAAAAAAACAATTCCAATAACCCACAACTATCTGGTGCAGTTCTGTGGGTGATTTCTCCCACAGATAATGGGATATCGATGGTAAAACTGAAGGGAATATCAAGAAAAACAAGCATGAGAAATGTCTCAAAAATAAAGGACTCAAATGGGTTTCAGGTTGTTTTGCAATATGGTTGCACACACATCAAGTGGTGTAGTTTTACATGCCATCAGATTAGGTGTATGAGGTGGGTTGGAGCAAGCATCTCTAGAGAGAGAAAAGAGGAGCTCTCATCTGGTTATGGATGTGAAACCAAGCAAGGCCATGCTTTCTTCCTTGGAACTCCTCAATGAGCTTAAGATAAATGCAGCAAGGTTTGTGCAAAGTATGCCTTTACTTAGGTATTGTTCTCTCTTTCTCCCCCATTGAAAAGGAGGATTTTTTTTTTTTTTCTTTTTTTTTGGGTAATTTAGTGGGAAAGGCAGGCCCCATCCGTTTTTTCAATAGATTAAGGAGTTATAGTTTTTAAGGTGTTGATTGAGGGTATCAGTAAGAATGGATACCACGATAATGCTACCACCAGGACCCTAGCCCCTTTCCTAGGCACTAGAGGGAGGCTTAGGGGTGAAGGAAGTTGGAATGGGTACTCTCTTCTCTCTATCCAAGAATTTCAATAGATATTGTAAATGGGATAGGCTTTTCAATGGGTGCCGTAAATCGAACCTGTAATTTGCTACATTATTCCTCTCTTCATATTCTATCTTGTTTTCTCTCTTTTCTCTTTATGCCTGGGAAAATTCTAAGATATAGGTGGACAGTTAAACATGTACAGAAAAATGGTTATGCAGAATAATTTATAATTCATATATATGAAAAGCTAGTAATGGCTTTATTCATATTTCTAAATATATGAATATCCAGGTTCTGTTTTGTCAAACAGAGCCTAAAAAACCTTAATCAATATTAAATCTTAACTCTCAGCTTTTCAAAAAACTAGACTTACAATTCTGCCTTTCAATTCTCTACGATATAAAAATACATAAATAGATTAAAAAAAACCATAAACTAAAAATAAATCCAAATTAAAATTAAAAAATAATAAAATTAAAAATTAAAAATTAAAAACCGATCTCATCATGCTCTCATGCTTATGGAATTAGAAAATATCCTTCATTAGATTTTCCACTTCATTCGAACTAGAAATTTTCATCCTTTTCTTATCGAAATTTGATTGTTGGACTTAATCCAACGAAATTGTGATATGTTTGGAAAATCGACCTGCGGTGTCAAAATCTTTTTCAGTTTCCACCATTCCCTACCACTAGATCAACTTCCAAAACATGTTGTGTGGTATGTGACCAAAGCTTGAGTTGATGGTCAGTTTTTTGTTTTCCACCTCTTAATATTCTTACTCTCCATATTACAATCTACTAAGTCGAAATTGTTTGTATTATTCTGCCAAGGTCTTCTGTTATGTCATTTTTTAATGTCTCAAATTTGTTTGATCCATACGCTCTATAACTGGAGCTCGAAATGTTCGTGATAGCATCATGGTCTATGAGCCACAAGACTACAATACCAAGTGATAAAGGGAAAAATGGGAAAGCAACTTAACAAAATAGAAAAACAGAAGGCAACAATAATAGATGAGAGAAAACCCCCTCAAACCTATTTTCTTTTCATGGTTTTCCCTTCTCTTCTGATCTCATATTTTTTTTTTCCTCATATATTTTTTATCTAGTTATATATTAATAGAAGAAAACCCTAAAATCCTAACTTGCACCTAATAAAGCATAATCAATATCAAATCTTAACTCTTCATCTTTAAAAATAAAAAATAAATAACCTTCCAATTCTACATATCAATTCTCTATAATACAAAAAGACACAAATATCCTAAAAGAACAGCAAAACTCAAAATAATTCGAAACTTACACTCAATAAAATAATAATAATAATAATAAAAAGGGTTAAAAACCCGTTACATCAACAACCAAGAATGGTGGATTCATTTTACCCCAAATTTTTTTTTCTAGTTCATTTTTTTTCTGAAGTGGAAAATTAGATTGCGTATGGGGGACTCAAAACCCTTAAAAGACCGCTCGAATGGAGGTCGAAAGGGCTTTATTAGGGTGAAAAGTTCTAATTGCTTCCTGTAGTTCATTTTTTTTTCTTTAGCTCATTTTGAGAGCCTAGAAGAGACCAACGTGTATGAAAAATATGACGTCATTTTTCATAAAACATAATTTATTAACAAGCAAATTTCCTTGTTCATCGCTTTTTTCCTTCTAGGCTATTTAGCATGTAGGTCAACTTATATGATACCATGCACTTGTGCTCCAAATAAGATCTAGGCTTCTATTCTCACCTAACGCATTAAAAAACTACTAACGATTTCAAAAAACAGGTAGAGGTTCGTCATCCCCACTGAATTACTAAAAAAAAAAAAAAATCCTATTTGACAGAATTTTTAATCGTTGAATGATTAATTTAAATAAAAAAAACAAAACAAAAATGTTTGGGTTTCTAGTTATTGAACACAAATCTCATCTTCCAAAAAATTGAATGATTTTTGTTCATTCTTGGGATGTTGTTTTTCGAGGTGCATACATTGATTTTGATTTTATTTTTCGTTTTGAGATATCCTCAAAATTCGTCATCCTAAATATACTCTAATATTGAATTTTCCCAAGGGAACAAATAGATAGTATGATACCGTTGAAGCACAAAATAGTGTGGCTTCACCTAAGTAAAACACAATCCAAAATGAAAAATCTAGTAGGTTTAATTTTTAGAGCAGTGTTCAGGAACTCGGAAATGTTACTATGGCCGAGGCGAGTTCCCATGTAGGCCCCTAGGTACATGGTGGGCAACTTGGGGGTACATGCTGAACAACACTTGAGTGGGTAATGTTCATACTCGCCCAAGTTACTGCAGAACTTTGTCTTACACGCATTCTTGCCCAAGTTTCTATAGAACTCTGCCTTATTCGTGTAAGGCAGAGTTCAGCAGTAATCGAGAATCTATGAATATTGCTAGGCATACTTGCCCAAGTTTTTGTAAAACTCTGACTTACTTGTGTATGGTAGAGTTTTGCAGTAATCGGGAATCTATGAACATTACTTTGGTGAGTACTGTTCATTCCATGAAATTATATATCCAACCCACATTTTTTTGCCGAAAATTCACTCCCAAAGCCCAAATTTATGCCATTTGATCATAAGTCCAAGATCTAAGTTCATTTTTCCTAGATCGTCCAAATAGAAGCGTCCGATTTGATAAAACACCATGATTTCTTGCATTTCAAAGATCAAAAAATTGAGGATTTTTCGTCTTGAAAACTTTGATTTCTTCGATCCCAATCTTTGATGAAATTCTAAGCATAAGACCATATTTATGTTCTTGATCCATTAATAGGCTCCTTCCTCCACAATAATCAAGAAAAGAAAAAGGCTTTTATTGTTCTTATTTTTTTGAATTTATTAATAAAGCAAAATTTTCAACATCTTGATCTCATGAGGCACCGTTTTTCTATTTTTAATTTTAAGTTAGCTTCATTATATGAAAATGTCAAGTAATTATGGATTTTTTCATTTTTATTTTTCTAATTAGAGGGCAAGATCTAGTGTTAAAGAACTCAAAATCCACTCTTTTTTGTTAGACAATAATCATCTAGTTATTTTTAGTTAGATGCCCAAAAAAAAATCTTATACAATATATTTTTATTTGAGGGAATTAACATACAATATGATCGAGCAGTAACTTGCTATAACGAATTAAGAGAATCCATTCGAAAATGTGAATAAAGGTGTTTTACTTTTAAGGGCTCTCGTGATCTTCGTATAATTGTGACAATAAATCCCTCGGATTTCATAAAGATATGAAGTAAATATCACAACTAAGCAAACGAATATCATGTTACAATTAAAGCGAGACCAAAAGAACATTTTTTGTTTACCTTTGGACTCAACATTTATTTTCTGGGACTTAAGCAAGATCCTTAGCTTTGATTCATAACCACGGAAGAGTGAGAATGAAACTTTATGATCCTTTGCTTTAAACTAAAGATTTGGTGATATTTAATCTCCAACATCTTTCTTTCCCCCTCTCTATATCCTCTATCAGCATTACATGGCATCCCTTCTTTAATGAGTTTCTTTTTCCACACTTTTTAAGTCTCACTCCACGAAATCCTAAACAAAATCAATAATAAATCTCTCTACATAAAAACAATACAAAGATAGCTCCTCTCTGCTTTTTATTATGTAGAAATTATAAGTGGTCGTTAGAACTTTCTAGTTGGTATGTCAACTTCTATAAAACACAAGTTAGAGTCATTCATAAGTGTAAGAAAGAGAGAGAGAGAAGTGCAAGTTAAGTAGGTTGGTATGTCAACTTCTATAAAACACAGGTTAGAGTCATTGGTAAGTGTAAGAAAGAGAGAGAGAGAAGTGCAAGTAAGTTAAGTGGGTGTAAGAGAGAAGTGGGTGCTAAGAGAAAAGTGTAGAGAAAGTGTGGAAGAGTGAGGAGTAAGATAAAGAGTGACTTATAAAAAGAGTGTGTAAAGAGAGAAAAAATTATAGAGTGAAGGCAGTAGCTCTTCTTTGGTGTAAGCTCAATTTTTGTTGAACAAAATTACAAATAAGATTGAAAGATAAATACACTCTCTTTCTTCTTGCATTGTTATTTTGAATTTAATTTTTCAGTATTATACTTTTCAAACTCCCATCATCCGATATAAAAGCAGTTTAATGTTTGCTTTAAATTTTTTGATAATCCATTAGAATTTCTTCTATTATTCAACTACAAATTTCTAAGTTAAACAAAGAAAATTATGATAAATGGAGTATTCAAATAAAAGTTCTTTTTGGGCTCTCAAGATTTAAGGGAAATTGTAGAGACAAGAATACACTATTTTTCATTTAGCAAAGAGTTAATGATTCGGCATTTGAAAATATTTCTGATGCGACTATCTCCAAGCAAGCATGGGAAATTTTACAAAAATCACATAGAGGAGTCGAGAGGGCCAAAAAGGTACGTCTTCAAGCCTTAAGAGCATGATTTGAATCTATTCACACGAACAAGAATGAATATGTTTCATACTATTTTTCTTGAATTTTGGTTGTAGTAAACCAAATGAAGAGAAATGGAGAAAAAATTGATGATGAAAGAGTAATTGAAAAAATCTTAAGATCTATGGCTCCTCGATTTGAACAATTCGTTGTAGCTATAGAGGAATCAAAAAATTTATCTTCCTAACTATTAAAGAGCTAATAGGATATCTTCAATCCTATAAGCAACAAATGACTAAGCAAGCTAATGATTCTTTAAAGCAAGCATTGCAAAGTAAATTGACAGTAAAAGACGATAGGTATGAGACAAATGCAAGAGGAAAAGGCCAAAGATGAAGAAGTATTGGAAATAGAGAAAGAGGTTTTGCAAATAGAGGAAGAGGAAGATGAACCTTTCCAAACAGAGGTGAAAGAGAATCAAGCCCCTATTCATCAAAAGGAAGAGGTAGGGGAAATTTTACATGTCCCTACAATAACCAAAGGAATAGAAGATCTAATGTTCAATGTTTCAATTGCCAAAAATTTTGGCATTATAGTTCTGGGTGCATAAATAAAACCAAACATAAAATTGAAGATCAAGTAAATGTTGTTGAAAGAAATGATGAAAATGTGCCAACTTTGTGATTAGCTTATAAAGGGGGTGAAAAAAGGCAAATAATACTTAGTATTTGGACACAAGAGCAAGTAATCACAAGTGTGTAAGAAGAGAAATGTTTATACGTCTAAATGAATCCATACACGGAGATGCTTCCGTGAGATTTCTCAAAAACCCAAGTAAAAGAAAAATGAACAATTTTAATAAAATTTAAAAATAGGGATCACCAATATATTTATGATGTTTATTATGTTTCTGCCTTAAAAAACAATATAATAAGCTTCGGTCAACTTTTGGAAAAAAGTTATGATATCCAATTTAAAGACCTTGCTCTCACAATAAAAAATAAAAATAATACATTGATTGTAAAGGTGGGGATGTCTAGGAATAGATTATTCACTTTGAATGTTAAAGTTGATTCAATTAAGTGTTTTAAGTCGATTATAAAAGATAAATCGTAGTTATGCCATTTGCGCTTTGGACATCTTAATTTTAGCGGCTTGAAATTGTTATCCATAATAATTTCATATGGTGAAAGGATTACCCGTAATAGAGCAGCTAAACAAAATTTATGAAGGATGCATATTGGGCAAGCAACATTGGAGCAATTTCCCAATTGGACAGTCATGGAGAATAACTGAGCCCTTGCATGGTGCATTCTGATGTGGCTGGACCATTTGGAATATTGTCAAATAGGAATAACATGTATTTTCTAACTTCTATTAATGATTTTAGCTAAAAAAACATGCGTTTATTTATTAAAAGAAAAACCAAAAGCGCTTTAGATTTTTAAAGAATTTAAAGCATATGTCGAAAGGCAAAGTGGACATCCCCTAGAAGTTTTGAGTGATAGAGGTGGAGAATACACCTCAAATAATTTTCAAGAATTTTGCAGGGATAATGGAATTAAATAGTAATTAACTGCTGCATATACCGCTCAGCAAAATGGTATCTCTGAGAGAAAGAATAGAATAATTCTAGAAATGACAAGAAGTATACTAAAAGAAAAAATATTACACAAGAGATTTTGGGCGAAAGCAGTGGCATGTGTAGTCTATCTCTTAAATAGATGCCCAACTAAAAGTGTGAAATTCATCACACTAGAAGAGGCATGGAGTGGTTACAAACAGGGAGTTGCGTACGTGAGAGTATTTGGCTGTATTGCATATGTACACATCCTTGAACAAAAGAGAGCAAAGCTTGACAACAAAGGTGAGAAATGCATTTTCATTGGATATGATTTACAAACAAAATGTTACAAATTGTATAACTTGGTAAACAAAAAAGGTATTTGTTTCTCGTGATGTGGAGTTTGATGAAGAAGATTCTTGGGAGTGGGAAATGGAGAAAGAAAATAAAAAGATGGAGTTTTTAGAAGAACAAAAATCAAATGAGTTTTTAGAAGAAGAAACATCACAAAAGCTAACTCCTCCTATTGGACCTACCAGTCCAAGTAATAATTCTCCAAGCTCAAGCTCAAGTGATGGATCAATAAAAACAAGAAGTCTCCAAGAAATTTATGAGGTAATATCTGAACATCATAATGAAGAAGAAAATCTCACTTTTTTTTGTCTTCTTGTAGATTGTGATCCTCTAAATTTTGAGGAAGCAGTTCAAGACAAAAAGTGGAAGGCGGCAACGGATGAAAAGATTAAAGCTATTCAGAAAAATGATACATAAGAACTTAAAGAGCTACCTGAAGGTAAAAAATCAATTGGAGTTAAATGGGTGTTTAAAACAAAACTTAATTCAAAAGGAAAAATTGCAAGATATAAATCAAGACTTGTTGCAAAAGGATACAAACAACACCCAAGACTTGACTACCAGGAGGTATTTGCCCTGTTGCTAAGATTGAAACCATTACACTAATTATTTCACTAGCATCACAAAATTCATGGAATATTTATCAAATGGATATGAAATCAGCTTTTCTATATGGATATATTAAGGAAGAGGTATGCATAGACCAACCTCATGGTTATATTAAAAAAGGACATGACAACAAGGTCTATAAATTAAGAAAACCATTATATGGACTTAAGCAAGCTCCCGAGGAATGGAACAGTAGGCTAAATACATAATTTCAAGAAAATAGTTTTATTAAATGCCCATATGAGCATGCACTCTGTACAAAGTGCATGATTATTTATGTGTATGTGGATGATCTTATTTTCACTAGAAATTCCAAGGAAATGATCGAAAATTTTATGGCTAGAATGGCCAGTGAATTTCAGAAAACATATATGGGACTCATGTCCTATTATTTTAGAATTGAAGTAAAACAAGAAAATAATGGAATTTTTATTTCTCAAGAAAAATATGCAAAAGAAATACTAAAAAATTCAAAATGAAAAATTGTAAGCCAATCAGCACTCCTGTGGAATTTAAGGTAAAGCTACATAAAATGGAAAAGAAGAAGGGACATATCCTACTTATTTCCAAATTCTACTCGAAAGCTTAAGATATCTAACTTGTACTAAACCAGATATTGCATATGGTGTTGGATTGATTAGCAAATATATAGAAGCACCTAAGCTGACTCATCTTCAAGCTACCAAGAGAATTCTACGATATATCAAGGGTACGTTTAATCATGGTTTGCTTTATTTAAGAATAAAATAAGTTGAACTTGTTGGTTTTACTCACAGTAATAGGGGTGGAGACTTATATGATAGCAAGAGCACCTATTGATTTGCATTCAACATTGGAACGACTGCATTCTCGTGGTCATCAAAGAAATAGAAAGTGTTGTCACTATCAAGTTGTGAAGCAGAGTACGTGGCAGCTGCCTCATGAGTGGGACAAGCACTATGGTTAAGAAACTTATTAAAAGAATTAAAATTTATACAAGAAGGCTCCATTGAGATCCATATGGACAACATGTCAACAATAAGATTAACAAAAATCCAATCTAGTATGGAAAAACTAAGCATATTGACAGACGTTATCATTTTATACGAGATCACATAGAGAAGAATAAAATCAAGTTCACATATGGTAACACTGAAAAATATGTTGTGGATATTTTTATCAAGCCGTTAATACTTGATATGTTTAACAAGTTGAGACTTTTTTGGAGGATGGTTTCTATGTAACTTTGTTAAGTTTAAGAGGGAGTCTTGATAAGTAGAACTTTCTAGTGAGTGGAGCTTTCTAAATAAGACATGAAGAAACAAGAAATATGGAGAGTTTTCTAGATAGAGCTCTTTAGATATGACATTAAAAAACAAATAAAAAAGAATGTAGAAGTTACACAAAGTCAACAAAAGTAGCTAACCATTAAATGTGAAGTTACACAAAGTCAACAAAAGTAGATAATCATTAACTATGGGGAAAAGTTTATATAAGGTTGCAACCTTAAAATGTAGAATCACATATGCACCTCAAAGATCTATCGGAAATGTTGTTTTAATGTTGAAAAAACCCTATAATCGATCATCTCGACATCAAGATGCATGAATATGAAAAAAAAAAAGTTTTTGAGTATGAAAATAGTGCATCTTGCAATACATTATCTAAACCATGCTGTAACCGTATAAAAACCGTACTCTTAAATATGGATAGGTGTTAACTAGAACTTTCTAGTTAGTATGGCAAGCCGATAGAGTGGGTAAGGCAAAAGGGGATAGAGTCATGAGTGTAAGTATGGTATGGCAAGGGGATAGAGTTAAAGCAAAAGCGGATAGAGTTATGAGTGTAAAAGAGAAAGTGTAAGTAAGTGAGTAAATGAGTGTAAGAGAGAAATGAATGTGAAAAGAAAAGTGTAGAGAAAGTGTAGTAGAGTGAAGAATAAGATAAAGAGTAAAAAAATTTATTGAAAGATAAGTATATTTTCTCTTTTTTTGCATTGTTATTTTGAGTTTAATTTTTCACTATTATATTATTCAAACTCCCATCAATCTCCTTATTTGTAAGATTGGCAAATCAGTATAATTTTTTATTTGTTAGATCGGCAAACCGCTTCAACTCGAACTTGATTTTTACCATAGTGCTGGTCGATGTAAACACATTGTCCATAACTATCTCGAACCTCTTATCCTTTTCCTTCAAAAAAAATTACACATTTCTCCATCTATCTTGAATTCTGGATGCTATTAAAGTCCACTTGGATTCAGACTTATCAATGCTATTAAAGTCCACTTGGATTTAGACGACCACTTGGATTCAGACGATGAATTTGGCGGCATATAGAAAATTCTCAATGCTATTAAAATTCACCTGGATTTCCACTTGGATTCAGACTTATCAATGCTATTAAAGTCCACTGGATTTAAACCACCACTTGGATTCAGATGATGAAATTGGCAGCATATAGAAGATGATGAAGTTGGCAGCATATAGAGACGAGCGTTTGGCGTTGACTCATAGAAAAGGGAGTTTAGGCTTGTTTCAAACCACCCAACTTATAAATCTATAAAATACTAAAAAAATATATATTAAAAAATTTATTTTTTGATTTGAAAATAATCATCTAATTATTTCTAATAATTTTTAGATGGATTCCAAAAACTCAAATAAAAAATCTTCCAAAATAGCATTTTTTTCCTCAGAGAATTAATATACAATATGATCCTATTGAATCATTTCTCTTCATGCCCTTGGAATTAAGAGAATCTATTCTAAACATTCTTAGATATTCCTTCTACCATTCAATAAAAAAAGAATGACAAATTTTATGGAGGGTGGATGTTTAGTTTTATATCTTATATATGAGAAAGGGATACAAAAAAAAGGACGGAAAAGAATTGATTTTGGGCTTCATGGAGGACCATCCCAACGCTCTTCTTGATTCGTCCTTCTCTTTAGGGTTTTTTTTTGCCAGGTATTCTTTTTGCGAGGTTAATATTTTTTTCTTATTTTTCTTTGGCCTTACGTGGCTCTTAATTTATTTTGTTTCATTTGTTTTTAAATTTTTAGTTGTGATAGTTTTTTTTTTTTACTCTAACCTTTTGTGGATTTTAATTTATTCTTTTTTTTTTTTTTTTTTCATTTGCAGTTTATAGCGGAGAACCAGAGAATTCGTTGCTCTTTTCACATACGTGCGTGCCGTATACCTATTTCCCATTATTATGTAAGGTAGCTGAAGGCTTTCAAACCTCAGCACGTGTAGGTTCAGATTTTGAAATGTGTTTTCACATTTTTTTTTTTCTTATAAAAAAAAAGTACTCATTAAAAATAAAGTTATATTATTTGTAATAAATATTTGATTACTAAAATAAATTTTCTAATTTAGGATATAAAAATTTGAAATCAAGATTTTATTTTTCAAAATATTTGGACAAATCTGAAATTTTGAAATTATTTTTTAAATTTTTGATATTCAAAACTAAAATTAAGAATTATCTTTTCAGAAAATACATTAATTCTTAATTTCAGAATTTAAATTTTTAAAAAATAGAAATTATGTTTTTTTATAATTTTTGGATAATGAAAATATTAAATTAATACTCAATACAATTTTTAAAATAACACAATTCCTACTTTCATATTTTTACAACTTTGATATTTTAATTTTAGACTTTTGAATAAAAACTAACACAATTCCTACTTTCATATTTTCAACTGAATTAAAAAAAAAAAAAAGAAGAGCTGGCTTGTTTTGAATGAATATTTGATTAGTAAAAAATAATTAGAATTAATTTTTTCTATCCAAAAATTAATTTTTGTCTATCCAAAAAATTGGATATTTAAAATCCGAAAAATCCAAAGTCAACGTTTTTCCTAATTTCAGGGTATTGAAAATTTGTAAGGTTTCCTCTAAGTTTTGGAGGTTGAAAATCTGAAATTAAGAATCTATTTAACATAATTCTTAATTTCGGATTTTTAATTAAAATTAGCACAATTATTGCTTTCATATTTTCAATTTTTTTATTAAAATTGGAAATAATTTTTTCTATCCAAAAAAAATTCAAAATCTGAAATAACAAAAATTATGATGTTCCTAATTTCAGGATATTGAAAATTTGAAATTAACATTTTATTTTATAAAAACAGTTTCAGAGAAATCTGAATATCCAAAGATAATTTAATTTTCAGAAATTGAAATTCCCAAATTAAGAAACATTTATTTTAAGAGGATAAGTTAATTATTAGTTTTTTATTTTTTACTTTCAAAAATGAGAACTTAAGTTTTTTAAATTTTTGCATACTAATTAATTTATTCTAAAAATTGCATAATTCTTTAATATAGGTTTTCAAATAAAAATTTACAAAGTTCTTACTTTTGATTTCTTTATGTACTGATGTTTGCTCTAAGTTGGTTTAGAACTTCATTGTATTTTTTACTTGATGTGCATTATATGTTTGATGGAATGCAGTGAAATGTATTCTTGAGATTTATTTATTTATGTTATTTTGATTACTGAATATTTTAAAAAATAGATTAGGAATTAATGATGGATTTTTTTTACCTAACAAAGTAGGAGTAGGTACATAAAATGTAATTATCTATATATCAGGTATACGCATAGGTACATAAAATGTAATTATCTATATATCAAGTGTACGCATAAACATCTACGTAAAAACTGGTTTTAATATACTAGTTAAAAAACATTGAATTTATGAAACCCACTAGTTTTATATTTTTCAAAATTTTAAAAGTTTTTAACTTACAAAAGCTAAAAAATGTATATAAAGCCTCACAAATAAACTTTTTCTTTTTTCTTTGTTATTAATTTTATTTTATGTACTAATGTTGGTTTAATTTTATTAACCATGTAATAACAAAGTGACAGTATGGTTAATCAATAGATTTGATTACTTGTTTCAATTTGATTTAGAACTTCTTTATATATATTTATTAAAGTTATTTTGATTACTCAATCTTTTGAAGAAAAAAAAAAAAAAAGGATTAAAGAAGTGATAAATTACTTACAATGAGATATACGTGAGGTGAATTTTCTTCGTATTAGTCTCCTCCAGTATCTCAATGATAAATACTTTACCATTTTTAAAATACATTTCCATTTAACTATTTAAACACCAAACTAACCACTCCTTCAATATCTCAATAAATTTTTCAAATACTTATATTATATTAAGTATATTACCATTTAAATTTTTGCACTACAAAACTTTTTTACACTATAAAACTAGCAATATTTATCGTTTGTCAGTAAAATCGCTCATTCATTTTTTATGAACAATATGATCTCATACTAGTTTGTTATTATTCTTTAAAGCAGGAAAGGCATGGTAAAGTCATGCTATTTATACCTATACAATAACTATAATGTAGATAAGGTTTAAGTAGATTTATTAATAATAATGAGTATACTAAATGATTAATACAATTTTTCTAATATCTGAAAATAATCATGTTCTCTCGAATGCCAAAAATAATGTATCATAATATGATGGGATGATATAGTATCTACAGTACGTGCATGCATGAAAGGTGTGCAAGCACCCTTTAACCATATAGATTGAACCTAACCTCTTCCGAGGGCTACAAAAATACTTTTATTTTTATTTTTATATAGAAATCATATTTATTTGAAATTTAGGAGTAAATTACTTTTTATAAGGGCAACCGAGAAATAACAACAAATATTTCTGAAAAAAAAAAAAAAACTAAGACATTTATTGGTATTTTGGTCTTTTTTTATTTAAAATAAGGCATTTAAGGGTATATTGGTCCTTTTATTTGAAATATAACAATTAAAATTTTCAATTTATGTTTTTTCTTGTAATTATTTTAACTCATTTTCATACTGATCTTAGCCGGTCTATAACTTTTGCATGGACTGATATTCAACTACATTTGTACATTCACCTGACAGTATCGCATGAACATACTATAAATTTATTTGGATGAAAGACTTACTTGATGTAGAGATAGAGATAGTTGAAGAGATAGAGATAATTGATGATAGTTTTTAATTTTAAGTTATCTTATATTTGATGCAGATATTTTTCTTGATAAGACTAGATTAGTTCGTCATTATTAATAACCGATTAGCCGTATATGTATATGAAACTTTGTATATTTTTGACAATTAATCAATATACATAGATGTTTTCAAACGATTCAAAATTCTAACAAGATATCAGAGCCATTAATTTAATAAAAGTATAATCGGTAAGTGCTTATCAAGCACAAGGTTTTCAAGTTTCAAAGTCTCTATGGCGTGTTTTGAGGTGTTTGCCATAGTATACTTTAGCGAACCATGGGTTCTCTACGATTTCACCAATTGTGATCCGCTTCTCTGGGTCAGCTGGGACATGGCATACGAGCATTGTCTCCATTAGCTCTTTCCAAAAGTGCTGCCCTCTCTTGTGCTTCCATCGTTCGTCTATGATTCCACTGCATATATTTATCCAAGCTGTCGTTTAAGGATTCAACCTACTCTTGTCACTTGTTCAACTTTTCCATATGCAATCCATTTATCAATACGGTGCCGCCTCTCAATAAGCTTCAAAACTGAATTCGAAAGCCCCACAGTGTTGAGCACATCCAAAGCCTTTCGATGAGCTCGTTTCAACCAATCTCTTTGTTCAATATACTTGGAAAGGAATACAGCCACATATTACGATTGTATGAGATCTGTTTTGTTTAGAGAGAGAATCTCCTTTGATTCTTCTCGGGAGTTTTTTTTTTTTTTTGGCAATCAGGTTTGCCGTGAGGATTTTCCGGCGGCTTTGGGTTTCTCTCTACGCCCTCTGTGAACCCCTTCTCCAGACAGTACCTCTTAGTTATCAACGATGTTGTCTCTCTCTATACCTTATGTGCAATGGGTTTCTTGGTAGAGATTGTGCCCTTAGAGAAAGAGCAAGACTCTTTAGAGACATAAAGAGGGGGAAAGAGGTGGCCCATAGGGACCATAGTATATCAACACTTTCAAGTTTTGATACAATTTGTACATTCTTTCTAAAAAAGGAAATGCATTGGTTATAAAACTTGATGGGAAACGTTTTGTTGAAGGGAAAGGTTCGTGGAGGTAAGATCAACCATGCAAAAATTATCTCATGGATCCTCGGCTCTGTAGATTTGGATATTAGAAGGCTAATGAGAGGCTTTCGTACAGCGAACAAAATATGGGAATGTTTAGAAAAAGTTTATTAGCAATCAAATCCTGCAAGACGCTTCCAAATCGAGTATGATATGTTTTCTTATAGCCAATGAGAGAAAACCATTCAAAAATATTATACAAGTTTCATGAACTTGTGGACAGAATATGAATTGTAAACTTGAAGGCTATCTCTAGTGCTTGTTGCATTAAAACCTTAATGGAGATAAATGGTGATGGGAAGGTGATGCAGTTTTTGATAAAGTTGCGCCCAGACTATGAGATTGCTCGAGCTAATATTTTGAATCACGAAATATTAACAAATATGAATGTCATTCTCGGTGAATTACTTCGTGAGGAAACACGAGGACCTAAGCCACCATTGAGGGAAATAAGGATATAGAGTTTGCACTTGTAGCTCAACGAGCTAAAGGAACACCTTCACAAAAGGACTTTTATTCGCTATAATGTTATGAGTGCAAAGAATATGGTCATATAGCATCCTAATGTAAGAAGAAAAAATTTTGTACTTATTTTAAACGTTTTGGGCATATTATCACAAATTGCCGAATTCCTTCTCGACGAGGCAACGAAACATTTGATACAAGAAAACCTTTTTACAGGGCATACCAAGCTGCTAATGATGCTCCCAAGGGACTAAAGGTAGAAACCCTTCCATCCAGCACTATTCATGACCCAAATACGACAATGTCCCAAACATCAGATGATATTCGACAGTTGGTACAAAACTCCATATCTACAGCTATCTCTTCTGTTTTCTCTGCTATGGGCTTGTCTAATATGAATTTTCACCTATCCCCTAATGTAAATCTCATTTGGTTTATTGACTCGGGTGCCTTTAATCATATGACTTGAATGCACACAAGTCCAGCATCTACTAAACCATACCAATGTAATAGTCAGATTCTCACCGTTAATGGGGAGAAACTGAATATTATTAGTACTTATAATCTCTCAATTTCTATCTGTTGTAGTACACCTTTTTATTTACGTAATGTCATTTTCATTCCTAAACTAACTGCTAATCTAATCTCCGTGGGCCAACTAATTGATGATGGTTACAATATTTAATTTTCTCGTAATGGTTGTCTAATACAGGACCAACGCACTAGGAGAGTGACAGGGAAAGGGCGTAGAATTGATCGTTTGTTTTGCCTTGGAGTTTGAGAAACCAAACCATGATGCTTCCTTCTTTTCTCCATCGAATTCTAATTTTTATGTTTCCAACAAACAATCATATACGTGGCATCGAAGACTTGGTCATCCAAATGCAAATAAATCAAATAAATCTTGATTTGAATTCTATCAATAAATCTTGTATTAGTTGTTCTTTGAATAAAAGCATCAGTTTGTCTTTTTCGACTCGAGAAGATAAAGCAACTGCATATTTTCATCTCATTCATAGTGATGTGTGGAGTCATGTTCCAACTTTATCCAAAATGGGATATAAGTATTTTGTTTTGCTCATTGATGATTGTACACGGTATGTCTGGATGTACTTTATGCGTCATAAATCAGAAGTGTTCACCCATTTTAAACGTTTTTATCCATGATTGCAACTCAATTTAATACCAAAGTAAAAATCTTACGGTCAGACTGCGGGGGGAAATACTTATCAAATGATTTTCAAGACTTTTTGAAAACACAGGGTATTCAATCATAACAAATTTGTGCATATACTCCACAACATAATGGCATAGTTGGAAGGAAAAACCATATCTTAGAAGTAGAGAGAACCCTGAAGCATAACTCTCGTCTTTCTCATAGTTTTTGGGTTGAGGCTGCATCAACAGCTGTTTATCTCATAAATCGTCTCACATCCTTGGTTTTACATAAACAATCTCCATATTATTCATTATTTCATGTTCATACTGATTATTCTCTCTTGTATATTTTTGGATGTGTATGTTCGTTCATCTTCCTCACCATGAACGAATAAAATTTTCTGTTCAAGCAGTCACTTGTGCTTTTGTGGGTTATTGTCCCGACCAAAAGGGGATTATATGTTATGATACAACAGCTTGTCGTATACATATCTCTCGTAATGTCATCTTTTTGGAAAGCATCTTTTATTACTCTTCAATTGCAAAATCATCAGGGTCCTCTGCTCTTTTCTTTCCAGATTTCTCAACTGATAAATCATCAACATTTCGCGCCTACAAAACCAATCCACGCCTACTCCATTTCACCAACCAGAGCAAGGTCAAATCTTTGTCCTACCTGTAAGTGTTTCTTTTCCTATTCCTATTGATAACTCTACCTAGTTATGATGTGCTTCACATGTACCTCATCCACCTGATTGATATGAATTCTCCCTTGATGATTCTAACTTGTACCTCATTCACCTTATTGATATGACTTCTCCATTGATGATTCTGACTTTTCACTATAACCTAAAGCTTTGTTTGCTTCTCTTGATACTATTGAGGTTCCTTCTAAATACTTAGATCTATGTTTACTCCTTAGTTCATTATTTGCCCCTTTAAATTCAGTAGATATTCCTTTCTCCTACCAGCAAGCCTTGACTATGCCATATTGGAAAGAGGCAATCGATGCAAAAATCAGTGTCTTGTTAGAAAATGTCAATTGGGATCTTGTACCGTGTCCTTCTCACATATCTATTATTCGAAGTAAATGGGTCTTTTCTATGAAGCTTAAATCTGATGGGAGGATCGAGCGATATAAAGCACAATTAGTTGCTAAACAGGAATATGGCATAGATTATGATGAAACATTTGCTCCTATTGCTAAAATGACCACTGTAAGAACCGTAATTGCCCTCTCAACTATTCATCAGTGGACTATATCTCAGATGGATGTGAAAAATGCATTTCTCCATGGAAATTTGAAAGAGATAGTTATATGTGACTTCCTCTTAGTTATTGTAATGATAAATCTATGGTATGTTATTTGAAAAAATCCTTACATGGTTTAAAACAAGCTTCAAGGGCTTGGTTTGTATGATTTCGTCAGGTCGTTCTGAATGTTTGGTTGAAACAAAATGCTCATGATTATTCGTTATTTACTCATCATTGTTCTTCAGGAATAACAATTCTTCTCCTATATGTTGATAATATTCTTATCACAGGAGACAACCTTGGTAATATCAACTACTTGAAATAGCTTCTCAGTCAATCATTCAAAAATGAAAGATTTAAACCTGTTAACTTATTTTCTTAGGCTCGAGATTCATTATTCCCCTAATGGATACATAGTTAACCAGAAGAAGTACACCAAATACTTGATCAAACTGGCCAACTTATCTGATGAGAAACGAATGGATACACCAATGGAGGTAAATGTAAAATATTAAAATGATGATGGAGACAAACTTTCGGATTTTACTCTTTATAGACAACTGGTTGGAAGTCTACTTTATCTCACTATAACTCGTCCATATATTTCTCATGCAGTTCAGGTCGTTAGCTAATTTGTTGTTGATCCTCGTCGCATCCACCTCTCTAACCTATCTAATGAGAAACGAGTGAATACACCAATGAATGTGAATGTAAAATATAGAAATGATGATGGAGACAAACTTTTGGATCCTACTATTTATAGACAACTGGTTGGGAGTCTACTTTATCTCACTATGACTTATCTATATATTTCTCATGCAGTTCCGATCGTTAGCCAATTTGTTGCTGATCCTCGTCACATCCACCTCTTTGTTGTCCATCATATATTCGTTATCAATGGGGTACATACCATAGAGGTCTATTGTTCTCTTCTAACTCTTCTCTCTAGTTACGAGCCTATGTTGATACGAATTGGGCAGATGCCCCGATACTAGACACTCAACCACTGGGTGGTGTATTTTCATTGGAGATTCTCTCATATCATAGAAATATAAGAAACAACAAACTATGTCTAAATCTTCTGCAGAAGCTAAATACCAATCAATGTCCTCAGCTTGCAATGAAATTACTTGGTTGAGAGGCCTTTTACAGGATCTCAATATTCTTCATCGAACTCCTGCACCATTGTATGCTGATAATATGAGCGTCATACATATTGCGTCAAAGCCAATGTTTCATGATCACACAAAGCATATAGAAGTTGATTGTCATTTCATTCGTGAAAAATTTCTGGCCGGAGAAGTTACACTTCCATATATTACCTCCCAACAACAACTTGCATACATCTTTACCAAGGCAATGACTCGTGCTCGTCAAGACTATCTCGTTGACAAACTGATGATGTTTACCCAACCTCAGTTTGAGGGGGAGTGTAGAGATAGAGATAGTTGAAGAGATAGAGATAGTTGATGACAGTTTTTAATTTTAAGTTTTCTTGTATTTGATGTAGATATATCTCTTGATAAGACTAGATTAGTTCGTCATTATCAATAACTGATTAGCCGTATATGTATACGGGATTTTGTATATTCTTGACAATTAATCAATATACAGAGATTTCTTCAAATGATTCAGAATTCTAACACTTGATAGCCATTTTTAATTTGAAATTTTGGGATCCACTCACTAGATTATTAATTTAAAAAAAAAATGGATTTCTAGTTATTGAACAATTAGATCTCACCGTCCAAAAATTGAATGATTTATGTTCAATATTGGGATGGATTTCCAGTTATTGAACAATTAGATCTCACCGTTTGAAAGATTTTTGTTCAATATTGGGATGTTATTTTTCGAGGCACATACATGGATTTTATTTTTATTTTATTTTTGAGATATCCTTAAAATTCAACATCCCAAATAAACTCTTCAATAGAGTTTTTATCAAGGGAGCAAATAGATAGTACGCCCTGTTAAAGCACAAAATTGTTTGGCTTCACTTAAAAAAGTAAAACATAATGTAAAATGGAAAATCCCTAGGCAAGTGCAAGTAGTCATAATTTTTAGAGCAGTGTTTAAAAACCCGGCGATGTTAAGCGAGTTCCCATGTAGCCCTCACTGGATACATGGTGGGCAACATTTGAGTGGGGGTACATGGTGAAAATAATGTTCATACTTGCCCAATTATTAGTAGAACTCTTCTTTATACGAGTAAGGTAGAGTTCTACAGTAATCGGGAGGCTATGAACATTACTTTGGTGAACACTGATCATTTTATGAAATTATATATCCACCCCACATTCTTTGCTGAAAATTTACTCCCCATAGTCCAAATTTAGGCCATTTGATCCTAAGTTCAGGATCTAGGTTCATTTTTTCTAGATCGACTAAATAGATCGGCTTGGGACTTGACCTCGGGCCATGGAATTATCTGAAAGATGTACTGCTCCCGCAAGACCAGGCAGTCCATTTGCTAGTCGGGTAAACGTCAAGAAATTATATGATTGAAAAAAATGACATCGATAGGATGAACAAGGAACATCCAATTTTCGGAGGGCAAGATCAAGTGTTAAAGAACTCAAAATTGTCTTTTTTTTTGTGGAAAATAATCTTTTTAAGTTATTTTTAGTTGGATTCCCAAAAAAAAAAAAAAAAAAAGAAGAAGAAGAAGAAGAAAAGGAAAAAAAGAAGAAGAAAACTCTTCCAAAATATCTTTCTACGCGAGGGAATTAACTTATAACTTGCATTAACCAATTAAGGGAATCCATTCTAAAATGGCAAGATATCTTTCTACGTGAGGGAATTAACATATAATTTGCTATAACCAATTAAAGGAATCCATTCTAAAATGCGAATAACCAATTAAAGGAATCCATTCTAAAATGCGAATAACCAATTAAAGGAATCCATTCTAAAATGCGAATAAATAGTGTTTTACTTTTCATACCAAGTGCTTGTGATCTTTATAATTGTGAAAATAATCAAATCATTTAATTAAAGTAGAAATCCTCGTATTGATGAATGATACAAAATGAATATTACAACAAACCAAAAAACATCAAAGACGAACAAGAAGTACAATTAAAACAAGACCAAAATTATAAATGAACATTTTTTTTCAATCACAATCGTCACATCCTCTCTCTCTAAATCCTCAATGAGGCATTACCATGGCAACTGTTCTTTAATGTGTTTTGTCTTTGTATTCTCTCGGATTCTCACTCGACCTATAGTTTTAAATGTGTTTTGTCTTTGTATTCTCTCGGATTCTCACTCTACCTATGGTTTCAATATTTATTCTCTCGGATTCGAGCAAGATCCTTAGCTTTGATTCATAATCACGGAAGAGTGAGAATGAAACTCTATGATTCTTCGTTTTAAACCAAATAATTTGGTGATATTTCACAAATCTTCAATATTGACTCTTTGCATTAAACCCAATATCTTCATTCTGAACTAATTCCCCATGCGTAAATACTAAATTAGGCACCACTATGTAAAGTATACTTCTCAATAGTGTTAGCCCAAGTGCCTTTGGATAACTTCGGGTCGGTGAGGGGAGTATGTGTCGAATTGGGTGTTCAACTCGCCCAGGCTAAAAAGTTGTAAAATAGTAAACATATATTAAAAATATTTACTTTTTTTAGTTTGGAAATAATCCTCTAGTTATTCACTTATTCTTAGATGGATAGCATAAACTCAAATAAAAAATCTTCCAAAAATCTTCTAAAATATCTTTTTTTATGTGAGGGAATTAATATACAATATGATCCAATGGGAGCACATGCTAATGGAATTAAGAGAATGCATTCCAAACTTCATAAAGCGTCGTGATCGCTTTTTCAATAAATTGCGTACGGACGCTCTCGTAAATTACCAAATTTTTAACTAAAGCAAATTATATACAGCGTTATTGGTGGTTAATTACTAAATGGCCAACCATTTCTCCAAAATTACCCGTAGTACCTTAAATCACGGTGGTCAATTACTAAATGGCCATTCATTTAACCCAAATTACCAGTACTGCCTCAAATCACTCATTAATTTGATTATCAATACCGGTCATTTTCAATCACAGAGTCTATACTCATTTCCTATCAATAAAATGTACAGTAAAAGAATCCATTTTTTCCAATCACCAAGTCTATACTCATTTCCTATCAATAAAATGTACCGTAATGGAACCCAATAAAATGGATTTTTTTATGGAAGTTTTTTAACTGTATGGTTACTACCCATGTCTATAAATTCAGGTCATTTCGTGTTTAACAATACCATTATATAAGTTTGCAAGTTTCTTCTACCTAAAACATGGTTATTTATCGGAAAGGGGCTGAAATTTTCAATGTATTGAAGAAAACATGTTTTGTAGCTATAACAACTTCTCTAGTTATATAAAATCTTCGTAGCATTCGAGCCGTTGTATTGTGCTTTTTTCTGGAGTTTCTCCTTGGGTTTTTTTTTTTTTTTTTTATAGAGAAACACTGATACTCATCTTGACTCAGAGCTTCTCTCTTAATTTTTTCGTCTGGTTTAGAGAGAAGTTTTAGAGAGAGAAAAAAAGACAAATATAAAAAAGTTTTTTCATCTGGTTTAGGTAGAATTTTACAGAGAAAGAAGACAAATATAAGAGAGAAAGGCAAGGGAGACAAGATGATCATCTTTTTTTTCTTCTAATATTTATATATTGAAAATCTTAAATTAATAATCAATGCAATTTTTAAAATAAAATAATTCTTAATTTCATATTTTTGAATAAAACCTAACACAATTCCTACTTTCATATTGCCAACTGAAATTTAGAAAAATAGAATTTTTTTATTTTGAATGAACATGTAATTCTTAAAATAAATTGAAATTAAGTTTTTCTATCTAAAAAATTTAAATATTTAAAATTGGAAAAAAAAAATCTAATGTTAAGGTTTTTCCTATTTTCATTATATTGAAAATTTGTACGGTTTTCTCTAAGTTTTGGATATTGAAAATCTGAAATTAAGAACCAAGTTATGTTTTAAAAATAACACAATTCTTAATTTCAGATTTTGAATTAAATTGGCACAATTATTACTTTTATATTTTCAATATCTAAATACTAGAAGGAAAAAAAAAACGGTTAGCTTATTTGGAATAAATATTTTATTATTAAAAATTGGAATTAAGTTTTTCTATCCAAAAACTATAGGTATTCCAAATCCAAAAAAAATCAAAATTAGGATGTTCCTAATCTCAGGATATTGAAAACTTGAAAATAACCTTTTATTTTTTAAAAAAAAGTTTCAGAGAAATATGAATATCCAAATATAATTTTTACATTTTTAGAAATTGAAAATCCCAAATTAATAAATATTTTTTTTTAAGAGGATAAATTAATTCTTAGTATTTTATTTTTTATATTTTCAAAAATCAGAAATTAAGTTTTTATATTTTTTGCGTACTGAGAATTTGAAATTAATAATTAATTTATTCTAAAAATAATATAATTGTTTAATATATTTTTTCAAATAAAAATTGGCAAAAACAATACATTCAGATTCTTTATGTATTGATTGTTTGATATAAATTGGTTTAGAACTTTGTTGTTTTTTTTTTTAACTTGATGTGCATTACACGTTTGATGGAATGCAGAGAAATGTATTCTAAAAATATATTTATTTATGCTTTTTTGACTACCGAATTTTTAGAAAAGTAGATTAAATCAATTAATGAATGACTTTTTACCTAACTAATTACAAAGTATGAGTAGATACATGATGTGTAATTATATCTATATCAATTGTACCCGTAAATATAAATGTATAAATTGGTTTTAAAACAGTAATTAAGAAACATTATATTTGTAAAACCTACGCTCTCTGTTTTCAAAAAATTAAAAATTTTTGACTTATCACATTCATAAAATGTATATAAAGCCTAAAAAATGAACTTTTGTTTTATCACTGATTTTATTTTAAGTGCTAATGTTGGTTTCGTTTTATTGACCATGTAATAACTGGTTTAGTTTTATTAACCATGTAATAACAAAGTGACAGTATAGTTAATCAATAAATTTGATTATTTGTTTTTATTTGGTTTAAAAATTTATTGTATATATCTTTTGCACTTATTTTAATTACTCAATCTTTCGAAAAAAAGTGATAGATTACTTACAACGAGATATATATGAGTTGTATTTTCTTTATATTAGTCTCCTCCAGTATCTCAATGATAAATTTTAAAACGACTTTATCATTTTTAAAGTATATTTCCATTTAACTATTTAAACTACAAACTGACCCCACACCTCCACTATCTCAATCATAAATTTTTCAGATACATATATCATTTTTAAAGTATGCTACTATTTAACTATTTAAACTACAAAATCAACAATATTTATCATTTGTGAGTAAAATAACTCATTCATTTTTTATGAATAATGTTAACTTATACTATTTTATCATTATTATTTTAAGCATGAAAAGCATAGCACGGTAATGCGATCTATATCTATGGTACATATATATTTCCTTAATAAGTACGTACTACATGTTTGACACAATAATTAAATTCAAAATGTTTTAGTATAACAATAACTATAATGTAGATAAGTTTAAATATACTTATTAATAATAATGAGTATACTAAATTTTTAATAACATGTTTACAATATCTAACAATAATCATGTTTTCTCAAATACAAAAAAAAATGACTGTGCCATAGTATGATGGGATGATGTATCCACAACATGTGGATGTTTGAAAGGTGTACAAGCACCCTTTAACCACTAAGATTGAACCTAACCTCTTCCAAGGGTTACAAATTATTTTTTTATTTAAAAATCATATTTATTTAAAATTTGGAAGTAAATTACTTTTATAAAGGCAACCAAGAAATAACAAAAAATGTTCCAAAAAAAAAGAACAATATACATTTAAGGATATTTTGATCATTTTATTTGTAATTTGGGGATCCACTCAAGAATCACTAGATGATTAATTTTTAAAAAAAATTGCATTTCTAGTTATTTAACAATTAGATCTCATCGTCCAAAATTTGAATGATTTCTCTTCAATCTTGGGACGTTATTTTTTGAGGTATATTGATTTTATTTTTACTTTCTTTTTCAGATATCCCAAAAATTTGACATCCCAAATATACTTCTAGATTCAGTTTTTTCGAGGGAGCAAATAGATAGTATGCTCCCACACAATTGTTTGACTTTGCCTAAAAAGTAAAACATAATCTAAAATGAAAAACCCTAGGCAGGTGCAGTAGGCATGATATTTAGAACAAAAACAATATTTGGGAGAGAGAATTGTTCATTCTGTGAAATTAATAATCCACCCCGCATTTTTTTCCAAAAGATGACCACCCCCCAATAGCCCAAATGTATGCCATTTGATTCAAACTTCAAGAACTAGTTCATTTTTCCTAGTTCAGCTAAACAGATTAGTTCGATTTGATAAACACACTCAGATTTCTTGCATTTCAAATATCAAAAAAATTGGGGGTTTTTCCCCAATTTTTGAAAGTGTTGCTTTGCTTGTTCCCAATTGCCAATCTTTACGTTCTTGATTCATTAATAGGCTTGTTCCTCCACAATAATCAAGAAAAGAAAATGATTTTGTTGTTCTTGTTTTTTTGGAATTTTTTAATAAAACAAAAATGTCAAAGCCTTGTATCTCATGGAGCTCAATTTTACTGTTTTTTATATTTTTTTTAATGCCATCGTTTTATTAAAATCACAATAAGAAATACAGGAGTAGTAGTGAAAAAAAAAAAGCGAGTGACCACCAAGGAGGGTGAGTCGACTACACCCTTTGCCAACCTCGCCATTGGATTCTCTATAGTAGCGACGAAGCTCAGCTCAAAGGCCAAACAACAAATCCCCTAATCTCTGGTTCCTTTTCCCCATGCAATGACATTGGAGGAATCACCCTCAATAATCTTATGGCCCCCCAATCCTGAAAGAAGTTTCAGTCCGTCCAACAGTCCCTAGCTTCTGCCTCATTCACCGTGGTCGAGCCATAAGAACCAAAGTATGAAATAAGAATGTTGGAAGTGGAGGGGGCCATGGCACGAAGCGTCTCTGCACAGAGAAAGATAACTGAGACACTTCCTTAAGGTTCAAATAATTTCACGTCCAAGAATATATTTGCAATCTTTGTGAATAGAGATCCAATCAACCATCATTGCAAGAATGTTTGTTACGAGCCACTCACGGACTCGGACTCGGCCACCAGGTATCAGGATGCTGCAGCGAAAGTTGTCGACTGCACACTTTTCGATCCTTAAAAAATTAGTATGGGTCTCAAAAAACACACTCTTTAAAAACATAAATTCCTTCAGCCACAGTGTTAGGCTGTACTCCTTCATGTCCATGCTGGAGAGAGTTGCTCTTTACGATATGCCGAAGGTGGCAGTGGCTAGTGCCAAACCGGAAAACCGTCCCATAACCATTCCCCATAATAAGCCTAAGGGAAATCACAACAACAATGAAAGAGAAACAATGGAGGCTAAGTAGGGGAAATCGTAGTGATTCAACCAGCACCCCTAAACTCACAACAATCAGTTTAAATATTTTAGCCCAAAAATTTCTTATTTTTTACAAATCTCGATCTTTAAAAACCTGACAATTGTAAAAAAAGAAGAATTTTCGTGCTGAAAAATTTCAGATATTAAAAATCCAAGAAATGAAAAATTTCAGATATTAAAAATCCAAGAAATAGTTAGAAGTAACTAAGTTTCAAATTTGAATAGATTAAGATATTGAAGACTTGAAACATGGGCAATTGGGTATTTTTAAAAGAATTGAGAAAAAATGGGTCACCAAACCGTGTATTGGAACATTGCCTTAAGTCCGCAAGGATTGTCTTCAAGGGAAGGGACAATTAGTAAATAAGCGGTGATATGACTTTCAGGGTCACCCTTTCCACTAAACTTGTTTTTGAACTCGGGGAATATGAACCCTGATAGGAGACTCTCAATGTCCCCTATGGTGTCCTTAAGATAAGATTTTGAGGTACGATATCTGGGACCCCATCTTCTCCAAAGTATCCCGAGAGCTTTTTCAGTGAGCTTTGGGTCGGCTAGCTCATTGACTGACCAGTTCCAATTCATTGGCAGATTGGTTTCTTGAAACTAGTTAGCTAGGTTAGGCTGGTGAAGCAGCCGAGACAATGTGTGCTTGACGCACTTTGCATTGCGATTAGTGCCCGATTCACTTCACACTGCAATTATTATGGTCCATAGGGTATTAGAACATCAATAATTTCAAAAAAAGAAGAAAAGAAACTTTTAATAAGTGAGGGTCTTTAGGGACTATCACTACTTTCAAAAGCTTTTACTTTCATTTGGTTTAAGCTTTTGCTGCCTTGCCACGTCATTTAGTGGACGTGGTTTTCAGGTGTGAAAGGCGGTCAATTACGCTACACATCATACATGAGATGAAGGCGTTTTAAAGAAATTAAATATGACGAAAGATAAGACGTCGCCTAACAACTCCTTTCTCGCTCTCCCTCTTACAAACACAGTGAGCTCCTCTCTCTAGCCGAATTTTTATCGGAAGCTCATTCTCAAATATTTTAGGTAAGTGACTTCATTATCTTGAAATATAATCGGTTCTTTTTAAAAAAATGAAATGAAATAATTACTTCTACTTATTATCATGAATTTTAGGCGCGATAAATTTTATGCGCAAGCGACCTCATTATTTTGAAAAATATTATTTTTAGTAAAATCGTGATATTTTATCTATGTTAGAAATTTTAATGCTGTAAATTCTTAGAAATAAATTTATTTTTCTTGGCTATTATTAGAGAATTTTAGATACTGTAAAATTATTAGAAATAAATGTGATATTTCTGCTTTTAGTTAAATTGTGAGATTTTTTTCTGCTGTTTTGAATATTTAGACATTGTAAAATTCATGTGCAAATGATTGCCTTAGTATTTAAAAACTGATATTTTTGCATTTGATTATAGCATTGTTTGTGAAATGTTTATTTGCAAATTGACATCCCATAAATTGTGAAAATTCCGTATTCTTGGATTTCTATAAGAGTTTTCTATACATACTTGATTGGCAATTATGCTAGAATGTTCTTACGAACTACTACCTTTCTAAATTTGAGCCCAAAATATTTGACTGGTTATTTTTTAAATGTTATTGAAAGTGACTGTTATTAATGGTTTTAGTGAAATTCATATTAATAATTTCAGTGATATACTGAGTACATGATATTGCTGCTTTCAAATGTTTAAAGAGATTTAGAAATACTTTAAGTATGCAAGTGGACTCATCCAGTTCGTCGGTGAGGCATAAGTGGACCTATCCGGTACGTCGGTAGGGATTAAGTAGACTCATCCGGTACGCCGGTGAGGTATAAGTGGACCTGCAGGGATTAAGTAGACTTATCTAGGACACTGATAGGGATTAAGTGGACCCATCAGGACGCTGATGGGGTATATAGGTGACGTACTTGGGACGTCAGTAAGGTAACTTGTAAAATCCTTTGAATTATGCAATGCCGTTAAAATGTTATATGCATTTCAATTACTCGAATTACACTTAATTATGTATTTTTTAAAGTGAAACTGTTAATGCATTTCTGTTAATAGATCTCATTTTTGAGAATATTGATATCTTTCAACCATGATTATTTTTAGGATTATGATGATCACTTACTGAGTAGCCAAACTCATCAAATTATGGTAAACATTTTTTTCAGGATAACTGCGGTTTCATTTTGAGTGCTCGTCAGGATCAACTCTGGAAGATATTGTAGTTGTGCTTAAACTTTCTTTTGTTACTTTGTAAGAATTCGCCACTGTAAATTTGTCCTATCAAGAGATGCATATATGTTTTAACTATCACATCTCAGGAATATCAGTATTGTAAATTCTTGGGGCGTGACAATTATGGTATCAGAGCAATAGGTTTAAGGTTCTTAGGAAATTTAAAGAGAATGTACTTAAAATCACATTTATTGTGTATACAGACCAAGACAAAGTCAAGATCTAAAATAGTTGAAGCTAATATGGAAGGAATTCACAAAGCCTTGGAAAATATGGTTGCTTTAATGCAATATCAGATGGAAAATAACAATTCACCCAGGCAGTCAGTTGCGGGAAATAGTGGGAGTAATATCGAACAATTTAAGAAAATTGAACCCACCTTCTTTTAAGGGTACTGTAAACCCACTAGAAACCGATAAATGGATTATGTAATTAGAGAAAATATTCGAAGTAATGAAATGTCTTGATGATAGGAAAGTGGCCTTGGCAGTTTTTATGTTAGAAGGTGAAGCACAACATTGGTGGCGAATGGCAAAAGGAGTATTGGTAAAAAAAAATAGATCATTGACTTGGGAAGTATTTCTAGAGGCATTTAATGAAAAGTATTTCCCAGATTTTATTCGAGACCAAAAAGAAATGGAATTTCTGGAATTAATCCAAGAAAATCGGACAGTAGCACAGTACGAGGCCAAGTTTACTGAATTGGCCAGGTTTGCACCACATATGATTAGCAATGAGGCAATAAAGGTGAAAAAATTTGAAATGGGTCTCAGACCAACCATTAGAAGCATAATATTAGTCTTAAAATTGAGAACTTGTGCTGAAATAGTGGATTGAGCCCAAATTGTCGAAAAAGATTTCGAAGATTACCAAAAGATGAAAAATCAGAAAAGTCAGGTTAGACCCACATCATCTAATCGACAACAGTTTGAAAGGGCAAATAAGAAGCCAAGGCCCTCGTCATTTCAAAGCCCAATAGAACCATGTAAAAAATGTGGGAAAAAGCATGGATCGAGCCCTTGTTATTGGAATACTGGAGCCTGTTTTAAATGTGGAAAATTGGGACACCAGATTAGAGAATGTCCTAGCCTACAGATGCAACAGCTTCCAAAGCAGGGAGAGATAGCTCAAAAGCCTCAGATGAAGGGAATAGTATTTTCGATCACCCAACAAGACTCTCAGGCCTCAAAATCAGTGATTCAAGATATTCTTACTATCTTCCAAAAAGTAGCTTATGTTTTGATTGATCCTGGATCTACTCATTCATTTGTGTCACCACACTTCGCATGCCACTTAAAGGTAGAACCAGAACTATTAGAATACATTCTAGAGGTAGCCACACCGAAGGGAAATTCAAGTGACACAAATATAGTGTACAAATCCAGTGTAATAAAGATAGAAGAAAAGGAACTGTTGGTTGATTTAATACTCCTAGAAATTCAAGATTTTAATGTAATCTTAGGCATGGATTGGCTTTCTGCATACCATGTAAGTATTGATTGTTACAAGAAAATGGTAACCTTTAGTATTCCGAATCAACCAGTATTTTACTTCAATGGTATCAAAGAAGACTCTCCATCATATTTAATCTCTTGTATTCGAGCTAATCACCTCCTTCGAAAAGTGTGTCAAGGCTTTCTTGCCTATATCAAAGAAGATAGGAAGAAAGAGATAAATTTTGATACCACTCTGGTTATATGAGAATTTCCCGACGTTTTCCCTGAAGAATTGCCAGGATTACCGCATGACAGGGAAGTTGAATTCTCTATTGAATTATTGCCAGAGGTAGCCCCAATTTCTAAGGCATCTTATAGAATGACACCTGCAGAACTTAAGGAATTTAAACAACAATTGGAAGAATTATTAGATAACTGTTTTATCAGGACCAGTGTGTCGCCTTGGGGTGCTCCGGTACTGTTTGTTAAAAAGAAAGATGGGACCATGAGATTGTGTATCGATTATAGACAGTTGAACCAAGTGATAATGAAAAATAAGTATCCATTACTTAGAATTGATAATTTATTTGATCAATTACAATGGAAGTGTTTTAAAAAATTGATCTTAGATTTGGATACCATCAGCTTAAGATTAAAAGTGAAGATGTTCCCAAGACAGCTTTCAAAACAAGGTATGGCCATTATGAATTTTTAGTCCTGCCTTTTGGATTAACCAATGCACCGGCTGCATTTATGGATTTGATGAATCAGGTCTTTAAGCCCTTTTTAGATAAATTTATTGTGGTATTCATCGATGATATTTTAATTTATTCCAAAAATCAGAAAGAACATAAGCAGCATGTAAGAATGGTATTGCAAATATTAAGAGAAAAGAAATTGTATGCCAAACTTAATAAATGTGAATTTGGCTTGAACAAGTGACATTTTTAGGACATATCAAAGGAAGGTATATCAGTTGATCCTTCAAAGGTTGAAGCCGTTGTTAATTAGAAACAACCAAGTAATATGACTGAAGTTCGAAGCTTTTTGGGATTGACAAGATATTACAGAAAATTTGTAGAAGGATTTTCTCGAATCACAACCCCATTGACTCGATTGACACAGAAAAATGTCGAATTTGAGTGGACAAGTGAATGTAAGGAGAGTTTTCAAGAATTAAAAGTTCGATTAACTTCAACACCTATTTTAACTATTCCTGAAGGGAGTGGGGGATTTGTGATTTATAGTGATGCTTCACATAAAGGCTTGGGCTGTGTATTAATGCAATATGGGAAAGTAGTGGCATATGCATTCAGACTGTTGAAAGAATATGAAAAAAAATATCCAATTCATGACTTCGAGCTAGCTGCAATAGTATTCGCTTTAAAAATGTGGAGGCATTATCTATATGATGAGCAATTCGAAATATGCACGGATCATAAGAGCTTGAAATACCTCTTCTCTCAGAAGGACTTAAATATGCGGCAGATAAGATTGATGGATTTCTTAAAAGATTATGATTGAACAATCCATTATCATTCAGGAAAAGCCAACGTTGTGGCTAACGCTCTAAGTAGAAAATCTACGGGAGTCTTAGCTCATCTAATGATCCAAGAAATGATATTGTTAGAGAAAATAGTGGATTGCCATCCGACTCCGTCTATTAATGGTGTGGTAAGTATGATTGCCAACATTAAGGCAGAACCTTAATCCAACAGATTTGATCGACACAAAAGAAAGACCCTCAGCTTATAACAATTGTAGAAGAGGTAAAGCTAAGAAAGAGAGAAGAATTCTCTATATGTAGTGAGGATTTGCTAAGATTCAAATGTCGGATTTGTGTCCCGAATGATGAAAGTGTGAAGAAAGCTATCTTGGAAGAAGCACATCACTCTCGTTATACAATACATCCCGAAAGTATTAAAATGTATCAGGACCTGAAGAAAACCTTTTGGTGGAATAATATGAAAAAAGAGGTAGCATTATTTGTATCTAAGTGCCTAACATGCCAGCAAGTAAAAGCTCAACATCAAAGGCCCGGTGGGTTGTTGCAGCCTTTACCCGTGCTAGAGTGAAAGTGGGAGCACATCTCTATGGATTTTGTCTCTAGCTTGCCTAGAACAAATTCAGGACATGATAGCATTTGAGTCATTGTGGACCGGCTAACCAAAGCTGCCCACTTTCTGTTGATTTGCATGACGTACACTTTGGATCGACCGGCCCACTTGTGCCTTAATGAAATAGTGTGGTTGCATGGAGTTCCGATCAGTATTGTATCGGACATGGATACTCGGTTTACTTCTAAATTTGGGCTAGGCTACAGTCAGCCATGGGGACGAGACTCACATTTAGCATTGCCTTTTACCCCCAAACTGATGGACAATCGGAGATGACCATCCAAACTTTGGAAGATATGCTGAGGGCCTGTGTCATTGACTTTACAGGAAGCTGGAATGACCATTTACCCCTGATTGAGTTTGCTCATAATAATAGCTTCAAAGCCAGTATTCAGATGGCACCATGTGAAGCCCTGTATGAAAGGAAATGCAAGTCACCCATCTGTTGGGACGAAGTTGGTGAAAGAAAGCTTTTGGGGCCAGAAATTGTCCAGGTAACCACAGATAAGATAACATTAATTCGAGAAAGGCTCAGGACAGGTCAGAGTCGGCAAAAGCGTTATGCCGATAACCGACAGAGAGATCTTGAATTTGAGGAAGGTGATCTAGTTTTCCTAAAGATCTCACCAATAAAAGGCATTATGAGATTCGGCAAGAAAGGAAAGCTGAGCCCACGTTACATCGGACTATTTGAAATCCTGAAAAGAATTAGAGGTGTCACTTATAGACTTGCATTACCACCCGAATTGGCAAACATCCACAATGTCTTTCATGTATCATCACTACGAAAATTTCAGCCCGACCCATCCCATATCTTGAAATATGAACCTTTACCGATCAAGAGGGACCTATCCTTCATTGAGCAGCCAATTTTGATACTGGATAGAAGGGTACAAGTGTTGCGCAACAATGAGATTCTTTTGGTCTGTATATTAAGGCAGTACCATTCAAGAGAGGAGTC
Organism: Amborella trichopoda; assembly: GCF_054954075.1. NCBI lineage: Eukaryota > Viridiplantae > Streptophyta > Magnoliopsida > Amborellales > Amborellaceae > Amborella > Amborella trichopoda. Next base: position 7,086,153 of record NC_142342.1, on the reverse strand, counting down.
GATTAGGGAACGAGCAGACGATATCAGAGAAAAATATCCCTATCTTTTTCAGTAATCAGGTACACAAATTTAGATGACAAAATTTCTTTAAAGGGGGAAGAATGTAAGAATCCTAAACTTTCATAAAAAAAGGAAAAAAAAAAAAAAGAAGAAATTTTTAATAAGTGATGGTCCATATGAGCATGATGGTCCTTAGGGACCATCACTACTTTCAAAAGCTTTTACTTTCATTTGGTTTAAGCTTTTGCTGCCTTGCCACGTCCTTTAGTGGACGTGGTTTTCAGGTATTAAAGGCGGTCAATTACGCGACACCTCATACATGAGATGGAGGCCTTGCCACGTCCTTTAGTGGACGTGGTTTTCAGGTATTAAAGGCGGTCAATTACGCGACACCTCATACATGAGATGGAGGCGTTTTAAAGAAATTAAATAGGATGAAAGATAAGACGTCGCCTAACAACTCCTTTCTCGCTCTCCCTCTTACAAATGCAGTGAGCTCCTCTCTCTAGCCGAATTTTTATCGGAAGCTCATTCTCAAATATTTTAGGTACTTCATTATCTTGAAAAATAATCCGTTCTTTTTAAAAAAATGAAATGAAATAATTACTTCTACTTATTATCATGAATTTTAGGCGTGATAAATTTTATGCGCAAGCGACTTCATTATTTTGAAAAATATTCTTTTTAATAAAATCGTGATATTTTATCTATGTTAGAAATTTTAAATGCTGTAAATTCTTAGAAATAAATTTATTTTTTTTGGCTATTGTTAGAGAATTTTAGATACTGTAAAATTATTCGAAATAAATGTGATATTTCTGCTTTTAGTAAAATTGTGAAATTTCTTTCTACTATTTTGAATATTTAGACATTGTAAAATTCATGTGCAAATGACTGCCTTATTATTTGAAAACTGATATATTTGCATTTGATTATAGCATTGTCTGTGAAATGTTTATTTGCAAATTGACATGCCAGAAATTGTGATAATTTCGTATTCTTGGATTTCTATAAGAGTTTTCTATACATACTAGATTGGCAATTATGCTAGAATGTTCTTACGAACTGCTACCTTTCTAAATTTGAGCCCAAAATATTTGACTGGTTATTTTTCAAATGTTATTGAAAGTGACTGTTATTAATGGTTTTAGTGAAATTCATATTAATAATTTCAGTGATATGTTGAGTACGTGATATTGCTACTTTCGAATGTTTAAAGAGATTTAGAAATACTTTAAGTATGCAAGTGGACTCATCCGGTTCGCCGGTGAGGTATACGTAGACCTATCCGGTATGTCGGTAGGGATTAAGTGGACTCATCCGGTACGCCGGTGAGGTATAAGTGGACCTGCAGGGATTAAGTGGACCTATCTGGGACGTCGATAGGGATTAAGTGGACCCATCGGGATGCTGATGGGGTATATAGGTGACCTACTTGGGATGCCAGTAGGGTAATTTGTAAAATCCTTTGAATTATGCACTGCTGTTAAAATGTTATATGCATTTCAATTATTCGGATTATACTTAATTATGCATTTTTTAAAGTGAAACTGTTAATGCATTTCTGTTAATAGATCTCCTTTTTTAAAATATTAATATCTTTCAACCATGATTATTTTTAGGATTATGATGATCACTTACTGAGTAGCCAAACTCATCAAATTATGGTAAACATTTTTTTCAGGATAACTGCGGTTTCATTTTGAGTGCTCGTCAGGATCAACTCTAGAAGATATTGTAGTTGTGCTTAAACTTTCTTTTGTTACTTTGTAAGAATTCGCCACTGTAAATTTGTCCTATCAAGAGATGTATATATGTTTTGACTGTCACATCTCAGAAATATCAGTATTGTAAATATTTGGGGCGTGACACCGCTTAGAGTCTAGATCTGATTGTGTCTTAGTTTTCTAATTTTCACCAAATCAAATATACTCAAATACTTTGAAGAAGAGAGCTCATCTCAAGCTTCTAGGTTCCACTTGTTAGTCACAGTTGGGTTTTCATTATTTACTACTTTTGATTCTTTATATATATATATATATATATATATATATATATATATATATATATATATATATATATATATAGGGATAATCTAAACTTCAAACCATTCTAATTACAAAGGTTCAAGATCGAGAGAGTTGTGAATGGTGGATTTATTAATTTTGTAGTCTTTTTTTTAAAAAAAAGTTATTTTTATGATACATTTTGTAAATATTACTACAAAATAAAAGGTACTTTTGTCATCTCCATAAGGGGTAAAATTGAAAATTTAACTAAAAGACAACGGCACTCTATAAATAAAGTTTCAGCACATTAACTTCTAAAATACCATTGTACTTTTGGAAAAATTTCAAATTTGCCTTGTGTGATAGTAATGTTAGACAATATATATATATATATATATATATATATATATATATATATTATGGACTTCAATTTGATTCCTAGAATCTTTCAACATGGGTTATTGAAGCTTTGTTTCGATCCAAAAATCTGATTATTGAGGTTTTCAATAAAACATTGCACTTTAGTCAATCAGAGACTATTTATTTGATTTTAAGGAGACCCTAACGACTAACATGTTCACCAGAAAATTTTAATTCTCTAGTTGTGTTGTTTTTCTCTCAAGTCCTCTCTCTCTCTCTATTTTTTTTTTTTTGGGTAGTAAGTGGGGAAGACAAGCCTCTACCCGTTTTTTCAAGTAGAATAGGAGTTAGCTTTTTTGAAGGTATTAGTGGGATGGTATTAGTGGTGCGATTAGAAACCACAAAGTGGTGACTAGGGTGTGGGGTACTACCACCACGACCCAACCCTTCTCTCTCTCTCTCTCTCAAAACTTTGAGACAGGCTAATAAAGAAGGATTATAAAACTTCCAGATGTACACAATTCTAGCTTCCAAGGACCTAAAATGTCCTAGTTCCAAGAAATTTTTATTACCTAAGATGAAGCTTTATTAGACAATTATGAAGCCTATATCTAAAAACTTTCAGATTAATAAAGACGGATTCTAAAACTTGTAGATCTACACAATTCCAGCTTCCAGGGACCTAAAACGTCCTAGTTCCAAGAATTTTTTATTACCTAACATGAAATAAAAACATGGGTGTTGCTATCTTTAGGTCCTTACATATACCTAGGTTTTTTTAGGGAAAATTATGGATGTCTCTTGAAATGTATTTTGGAGACATCCAAACCCTCGATACTTTCATATCACAACCGTTAACTTAATTACTGGTTTTTCTTGCTTTTACCCACAAAATAAAAGAGTTATGATTTTTATAACAAAATTACCCTGAGTTATGATTTTTATAACAAAATTACCCTTTTTAGGACACGTACGCTCACGTTTCAATCAACTCTCGTGGCATGCCGCTTGAAGCAAAAATTGGAATCAATCTTGCACAAAATTTGCCAAACCCATATATGTGGCTCGACATAGGCACAACAAAGTACTGCATCAAAAGAACATGGGCAAAGATTTGATCCGACAGAAACATGTGATGGACCAATCATTATAAACTACAAGCCAGTCTGGCATATTTTTGCAATATCCTTCATGGCAAAAACAATGAAAAATGCGGTTTGATACAAAAGTGTGTTGGGCCAGTAGTGGCGTTTATGGAATTCAAAATCTAAAGCCAGTCCGATATACTTTTGTGCTAGATTGGAATTTAGCTTCAAATTCAAGAAACCTCACTACCAGTCCAGCATACTTTGTGCCGAACTACACGTTCCTATTTCAAGATGGGGGAGAGAGAGAGAGTCATATAAGGTAGAGAGAGTTTTACCAAGTAAGGGAGGATTAAAAGGGTAGTTTAGTCTTTAATATATTTACTTTTAATTGGGGTAAGTACCTGGTTTCTATGCGGCCAAGCTCGCATATGTAGAAATACGGGCCTCTTAATAAATCTATTTTTTAGATAGATTTTAAGGCTTAATTTTTAAGGATATGAACCTCTAACATGGAGATCATGAATATGGAAAAAAAAAAAAATTAAAATTAAAAATAATAATTCTAGCAAGAAAATATTTGAACAATTAGTTTCCATTATTTTTAGATGGAACACCTACTTGAGATGGATGCTTTACACTTTCGGGACCGCATGTGTAGCAATGCCGTCCAGCCCGTATGAAACAATTTTCCTTGGGGTAAAATAAGTGAAAAAGGAATTAATTGAGTTAGGTATGGGATTCGAAAATGGAAAACATTGATATAAAGTTGCAACTTTAAAATTTAGAATTACAAATGCACCTCAAAAATCTATGAGAAAGGTTGTTTTAATGTTGAAAAACCCATTAATTGATCATCTCGACATTGAGATGTATGAATATGCAAAAAAAAAAAAAGTTTTTAAGTTTGAAAAATAGTAAATTTGGATCACATTATCTAGGTAATCTATTTTAAAGATTTTTATTTTTCTTATAGATATACTTAATTTAACTATTTTTAAAATTTAAAATTTCCTAATTGGATATGAAAATAGATTTTGATGTGTCAACCTCGTACAAACCACACCGTGTCAAAATTATTGGGAGGGTGGACGTCTACAAGGTACATTTCGGGGGTATCCAAACTTTTTCATCTTTTTAGACTTGCATTACGTTTGGTCTTCTCCCTCGCGCTCCGCACACCCTTTCTCCCTCTCTCTCACTGTGCAATTACTCTGTGAACTGAGAAATTAGGGCATGATGCAGGTCTCTTCAAGGCGCCTAGGGCACATTATCAGACCCTCTAATGGCCTCTCTTCGCTCCAGTCTCTTTACTTGCACCCTGGTACTCCTGCTTTTTCTCATATTTCTGCCTTTTCTTGGCATTTATGGTTGAATTTTGATACCTTTTCTTTCCTGATCTCCTCTCTTCAAATTTTTATCTGAACAAAAATTAGTTGAAATCAGTTTGCTTCTGTAGATTCTGGTTCAGATTATAGAGTTGTTTTTTCATGCCAAGGAGCTCATTATGGAGGAAATGAGCCATTTTGTTTGGTTTCCTGTTTACTTTTTCTTTGTCGAAAAATTGAAAACTATGTACCACATAGTGAAATGGATCAAATTTTGAGTAAAGTTTATTTTTTTATGTTCAATAATTGAATAACGGTATTTGTTTTTGTGTTTTCATGATTTTCATATGCTGTTATTGTTTGTCGCTGGAATGCCTCATCCTCGTTTATTTATTATATTTATTTATATATTCATTTGAGTGTTTATCTGGTTTTTATTCTGTCAATTCGGTACGCAAAATGAAATTACTAATTTTGTGCTCTCTTTAGATCATAGAGTGGATCATGCTCGATATGGGTCATCTGTTGCCCTTAAGGGTTCAGGCTACCTGGTACGCAAAGGTACAGGTGGCAGGTCTTCTGTTAGGTACTTCCTGAACAACAATTTAGTTTACTTTTGCTAACATAAAGATTTGGTTTTTCCCATTGAATTTTCATTTTATTGAATGATGAATTTCTAAACCAATATGTTACTGGTTTGGCAAAAGGAATGTATTTTTCATCTTATTTCACCATTATGACATGTAGCGCCTATTTATTTTAACTGAGCTTGCAACTTTCATGAATGGTTTTGTGCTGGGGTACATTTGTGTGAGAGCAATCTCTACTCTTGATTCAGAACATTGCTGAATTTTGTGTGTATAAACTGCAATGCCACCCTTGTGCTCATTTGTATGTTACTTGTAAATGGTGTCTGGTTGTGACGGTCTGTGTAGCTTTACAAGTTGCTACTTCTCTTTTCGTTTTTCCTACTTTTGGATTCAAGATCATTTAATGTTTCTGGATTGTTCATGGCAGTGGTATCATTGCAACTGTATTTGGGGCAACTGGATTTCTCGGTCGATATCTTGTGCAGCAGCTAGGTGTGTTTTTTTACCATACGTAGATCAATGCCTTAAATGTGACTGACTTTTATTTTTTTTTCCTTCTTTGGTGCATGCATTCTTTTTTTTATCTTGATTAGTGAAATTCATCTGTTATTCAGTTTACAGGCACAACATATGAATCATAGATTATCCCCAGCAAATAAAAATTCTGAAACCATCGTTCATATCTTTCTAGGATTTTAGCCTTCTCATTAACTGCCCTTGGCACTTGTGAAAAGGAAAACATTTAGTCTGTCACCTATTTTGAAAATCTTTTCCATGATGTCTGCAAGTCCGTTCTCTGTTGTGAAACCCATTTCATGATGTTAAGTCTTCCTCTATACCATGAAAAGTCTCAAAAAAACATTGGGAGAATACTTTTCCCTATGGTGCATTTATTTTTATGATATAAATGGAACTTCTTTTTTTAACAAAGTAGAAGGATTACAAAGGCATAAACTGATATTGATCAATAGTGACTTCATTGAATTTGTTAGAGCAGAAAAATGCTTAAGGAACTAGAGAAGTATCTTAGGAGGGGTTGCATAGATCTAGACCCTTCCTTACTGCGCTGAGAAAGTTTAATATTGTTTGGTTCTAAGGAACATAGATTCAAATGAAGACATTCACAAAAATCTGTATGTTTGACATCTTGCAGCAAACCCACCCTATGGTTGGCAGCCACTAAAATTGAGAGAAATTTCTTCAATGATGTAAAACGCTAAAATAATTACAGACTCACTGATCCCTCTCTGTGGAGGTTTATTTTATTGATGGGAACAGTGGTTCTGAACTTTTACATACCACTTAGAGGGAGAAAACCGTTCATTCTACATCCATGTAGATTTAGGACTTTTCAAGGAGAGAGAGATTAAGTTTCTATAGAATGGAAGAGTACCTTTAATGAGGACCAAGTCATACAAGAAATGTTGACTCCATTTTATAACTTCATACTACAGAGAGATATAAAACAAGGTCTTTTGAAAAGGTTCTCTTCGGACTTCAAAAGTCTCATAGATACTGTGCTGACTTCATAGTTTCGAAGTGTATTAAAATAATCTATATCGTCATTAGAGGGGCTGAGTCTCTTATAAAAAGCAGGAAATCGACTAAACATCTGGGGGTAGAACTCTGTGTTTATAAACTCAGACTACAGCATGGAACCAGGCAGGACTTAAGCCTGAATCAATGGGTCTGACTTGGCTGTTTCCAAGGTTTTTCAATGAGTCCGAGCAAGGTTTAAAAAAATGCTAGGTGACCGCACAGAACCTTGGGCGCCCTGTAGTACAGATTTTATAAAGATATAATATGTACATATATTTGTGTCAATTTTGTATTTTATTGCATTTGGAAATATTGTAACATGCTTCATACAAACATATGACATATCGCATGTTGAGAATAAACTTGTTCAAAATTTCAAAATTCAAACCATACAAAATTTAAAGAGTCTAATAGGATATGTATTAGTAGTCTCCAACTCTCCATATTCCATAATAAGTAGAAAAGTTTAGGAAGTTTCTTCAAACCACAAAAAATACTTTTGATTTTTAGCAATAGGCATATTCCATAATAAGTAGAAAATTTTAGGAAGTTTTTTCAAACCATAAAAAATACTTTTGATTCTTAGAAATAGGTATAGCTAAGAGGGTTTATGGAATTATTCTTTTAACTTTGGCGCTTGAAAATAACCCTCATTACCTATTTAAATCTTTTTAGGGGTCAAAATTACCCCCTTTGCCGTTTTGGGTATTTTTTTTTTTAAATAAAAAACCGACATCCCTGGGCACCCACCCAGGTACCTCTGCCCAGAATGGGCCGCCTAGAACTAGGCATTCAGTGCATAGGGTCTTGGGCGCCTTGGCGGGCGGCGGACCGTTTTTTGAAACATTGAGTCGGAGTATCCCAAGCTAGTTCAAGTCGAACTCATTGAATTTTAAAATATTGCTTTTTCTAATTAAGGAACATGAAACTTGGTAGATTTTTTTATTAAAATGTAACTAGAGATGGGAAAAGAATGACAAAATGAGCGAAACAACCTACTAAAATGGACAATTCAATAGTGAAAAGAAATTCTTTATTTCTTTTTTATGATAACTGAAATAACACACACATGCATATACCAAGGCATAATATTATCGTGTGCAATTTCAACAATGAAGAACCTACCTTTATTGCCTATTATAGGGATGAGCCCATGGCCCTAGCGGTCTGGTTGGCAAAGCCCAGACGTGATGTCGTACATTCCATTTTTACTAATTATATATAGTCATCAACATGTTAAAAAAAATTAATTTTTAGACCAATACAATTTGCTAAGATTTTCATCATCGTCATCATCATTCACGCCTTATCCCAATTATTATTTTTTGAGTGTTAACTGTAATTTCATCGAGTAAATGAGATTACAAAGACAAAATAAGAAAGTCAAGAAAGAAGAGAGGGATACGAAGAAGGAGAAGAGGAGAAGGGAAGTGAATAGCCTTCAATGTGAGGTTCACTCTAGCTAGCAAATCTGCTTCGCCATTTTTCTCTTTGTGAATATGGATGAAGGTCACCTCCTTACCTTGAGTCGCCTTGACAATCTCGTCCATGATCAAGGTGAACCTCCAAGGGACCGAGCTAGGATTCTTACACCAATTGACAACAATAGCTGAGTCCCCCTCGACTATTTCCTTATCCCAATTGTTTGGGTCAGCTCCATGAATCATGTTCCTCTGTTTTTTTCTATCAAGGGCCATACCCTCAGTAAGACCAAAAGTGACCATGTTGTTTCTCGCTACTTTTATCCATATCCTTTTGGGGCCTTCCTCTTGCCCTTCTAGAGCCTCCACTTGAACCAAATCGCACTTCCTAACCAAGTGTTGTAGCAAGTCTACGTTGCACATGACTAGCCCACCTAATTCTACTTTCCCTCGTCTTGTAGCCTATTGAAGCCACACCTAAATGCCCTTTTATGTATTCATTCTGAATGCTATCCTTTCTTGGCTTGCCACTCATCCATCTCAACATCCTCATCTCAGCCATGCTTATCCTATGGATATGTTGTTCTTGACCGTCCAACATTCTGTCTCATAAAACGTGGCTGATCATACAACCATCCTATAGAACTTCCTCTTAGTATGTGGTGATCACATAAAACTCCTGATGCATATCTCCACTTTGCCCACAATAAAATATAAATATACTAATATTTTAACAATAAAATATAAATACAATAAAATACAAATAAAATAAAATATTAATATAAATTTACTAAGATTTTAACAATTACAAATACAATAAATATGCTATCTGTATAGTAAATATTTGGGACTTCTACAGTAACACAATCCCCTTCTCTTTTCTAACTTCAGCTTATAACCCTCTTTCTCTCACTAACCCTCTCTGACCCCTATCAACACAATCCCTTTTTCTCTCTCTAAGCCCAAATTACAACTCTCTCGAATCCTCATGGATCTTATCCAACAACACAATGCCCTTCTTTCTCACAACAAAATCCACGTCTTCATCTTTCTCACTCAGCTTTCTCCCTTTTCTCCTAGAGGCACAAGCCCCCTGTCTGTCAAACCCATGATAAAACTTTGGTGTTTCTCTCTCTCAAGACTGTTATCAAATTGCCATCTCTCTCTCCTCTCTCTCTCTCTCTCTCTACTGTAAGCCACGCTTTCTCCCTCTAATCTACTGCAGAGCGAACAATCACAAACCACCTGCTTCAATAAGATGGGGAAAGTGATCTGTACACATTGCTTAGTGTCTTCACAATATCCTTACTCCTTAGTATCTCGCTTCCCTGCCAGCAAACCAGGGCATAGGCCACCAAATGCTTTCTCACTCTGTTCAGCCCTTTGTATCACATCCAGGAGTAATTAAGGGGGTATGTGGCCCATCTTATTCTGCTCTTTAGGGCGCAAAAAGCCAAGCCAAGAAAAAATCGTCTCTCTCTCTCTCATTCTTCTTCTCTCTCTAAATCTCACTCCACCCAGCACTGCCGCAGTGCACATCTATCTTGGTCTCCCTCTTATTGTGATGAATAGCAAGATATCTATCTCTCTATCATTGGGCCTTTCTCTATGGATTTGTGTCTTCATACCTCTATTATTTTTCGCCGTCTACTGGTTGAAGAGAGAAGTTATTGTGAGAGAGGACGTCTGCTTATCACAGGGAACTGGAAAGGGAGAGGGATGAGAAATGAATGAGAGAGAGAGAGAGAGAGGTTAGAGAGACTTCAAAGTACAACTCTCTGTCTCATTAGAAAAAAGGTAAACTGAATAAAAAATTCTAAATTATAGCACATGGTTGTATGGATCAATTCTTATGTAATATATCTAGGTACATTTGTGTATGTAGCATCGAGTATATACATATACTTTATCGTAGAGATCCCAATATATTTTGGCATGAACCTGTAAACCCTTCCAAATTCCCCACATACATAGATCACAAAATCCTCAGCATCATGTTTGCCATGAAATGTACGCTGCAATATTACATGTCAACTGCACCAACCATAAAGAATTATGCTAGTTTATTTAGGATAAATAACTTTATAAGTGATAATAGAATGGCAATGTACAAAATTTCGTGTCACAAATCACTAATCAAACAGGGGGCCAAAAAACCAACCACAAAGCTTTTTACAGTTAGCAAAGAAACTAAAAGGTAAGCCAGTGGGGAAGCAGGCCTATTTACATCCCGGGACATAGGGCCTCATTGGAAGCCCACAAAATCACATCCATGGAATCCCCTTCCACCTGAAGGACCCCAACTGCCTTTTATAGTTTGGGGCCCAGAAGATGCTCATTTGCCTTTACCTTGGTGGAAGTGGGGTCTGCCGGTTGAGTCCATGACCCTGATGAAGCCTGAGTAAGAGATAAGGTAGTCTCCCTAACGGTTTCTAAACAAGCCACCTACGCTCGACCTGCTGGGGTTGCTAGGGAGCAACCATTAAGAATTAGTTTAATTGTGTATTATTTGTTATGTTTTCTAAAAATTTAAACATAGAAGAAAAAATGGATGCTTATGCATGACCAAAGCAAATGAAAGGTACAATAAAAGAACAATGACAATTAAAAGTCCTTATGACCATAATTCTCTGTAAAGACCGCTATGAGCTAATTAATATTTGGTCATTTAGGAGGGGCTCCATGGTTGTGTTGAGAATCACAAATACAGAACTTAAAGCATATTCCCTTTAACATATCCATACAGTATCTTTTCTTTTCGGTAAGTTCATTAGGGGTTTGAGCTGGTAGCCTGGTACCCCACCCATTGTATTCATGTGTAAAGAATGTAAAGAAAGAGAATATACAAGGCTGAATATGTAAGGGGGCTCTCACCAGGTCACAATGTACAAGTCTTCTCAATACATCTCTCAAATTTATACACTTAGACCTCTCTTCATGAGGGGAGCAACTCCCATCTGTTGTGGATAAGGAGTTCAAGCGCATCCCTTAATGCAGTTGTGTGACTGTTTTGAACGATATCCATAAAATACTATTCAATCCCTTAGTATGGTTCAGTTGATAGTTGAATGTTCGACATTCTGAAGAGTGTGACACTCAGTGATCAGTGGGGAAGGAAAATGACTTCTGAAACCCTAATAGCTTATGATTGAAATACCATTTCTCCAATTTTATGTCATCTTTTTTTTCTTCCAATGTGCATCATCCTTGAGAAACCACACCCTAATACACCAGAATTATCATTAACTCACTCAAATAACTGATGAAGAAGAAAGGGATACTCATTGACCCTAGTCCATTGAGGTTTCCTTTTGCTTATGCTGTAAACTGCTTATTTTGCATTGTTTTCCGTGCAGTTTTTGGCATTTTGTAATTTTGGCTCCTCTTGCATGTTGTTTACTACCAGCTAAAATGGGATCTCAAGTGCTAGTTCCATTTCGTGGATGTGAGGATTCCCATCGACATCTCAAGCTAATGGGTGATCTTGGCCAGGTGTTCTTATAAACTTCTGTCACTTGCAATATTCTCTGTTAATTGCTGAATTATGCTGTTTATGCTCTGTGTTATTGACATTTTCTTCCTTTTACTGTGCCACTTATTGTCTGATTAAGTGTTTAAATTTGGTTAGATAGTGCCAATGAAATACGATCCACGGGATGAGGGCTCAATCAAGGCAGTTATGGCAAAGGCTAATGTTGTTATCAACCTCATTGGTATGCACTTGTTTTCATGGCTAATTTATTGCTTACCTTAATGTGGGACACAGGCAACAACACTGAATAAGCTATTCTATTTTGTGCTGGCAGGTAGGGAGTATGAGACCAGAAACTATAGTTTTGAAGAAGTCAACCATGTTATGGCCGAACAACTTTCAATGGTTGGGTCTTGTTTGTCTTTACATGTTGTTAACTCTACATTATTCTGTTTAGCTAAATGCAGTGCCTTAGCCAATGCCTTAAAAAGACAAGATCTGCCTGCCTAGGCCAAGGTGGCCTGGCTTTAGACATTTCCCTAGAGGCCACCTTGGCCATTTAGGTGTCCAACCGCCTAGGTGGCCGTCTTGATTGCCTAGATCCTTGGCCTACACGGCTGCCTCGATTGCTAGGCAGTCACCTCCCAAAAACATTACATGTGTCACTTATTTTTTCTAGTTTCAGCTGCCTTGAATTGAGGCAGCCACTCACCTTTTTTTAAACATTTGGTATTGATTACCAAATAACCACATGCCGTCTTTTGTTTTCCTTGATACTTGGTGTTCACATGTATTTCAATTTTTTCGTTTAAGAAGGCAGGTTTTTTTTTTTTTTTTTAATGCTGTTAACTGTTGTATTAAGAAGAAGTAAGTACAGGGTCTGTAGAGGAGTCCCACAGACTGGGCCTCTTGCCAAAAGAATGATATATTTAAACGACATGGATTTTGAGGAAGTGACGGAAGATTCCCACTCATCATAATGGTTAATTTCGATTAATGAATAACTTTTTCTAACATAACTGGGAAGCATGAGAATTGAGTCTTTCCCATCTTTGTATGGTCTGGACACACTCATTATTCACATTTTGATGAATGCTGATAGTGTGATTACCAAGAAACCAGAACAAGTTGAATGACAAGTCCATCATCATGCCAATGCTTTAATATTTAGCGACAAAGATGCTAGTTTTGAATGTTTTAGAAGCATTTTAAGGAAATATATGGTTTGGCGCATTTGCCTTACTAGTGCTCTTCATATCTTTGCAGATCGCTAAAGAACACGGTGGCATCATGAGATTTATACAGGTTTCTTGCCTTGGGGCATCATCGTCATCTCCATCGAGAATGCTTAGAGCCAAAGCTGCTGCAGAGGAAGCCATTCTCAGGCAATTTCCAGAGGTATAATTTGCCTCTATGGGTATATTTTGTGAATATAACCTGGGCAGGACTGCAATTCTGTCACTTGGACTTCATCTACTAAAATAGAAATAAAAGGAAATGAGAAGCTGGAAGCCATATTTCAGGAGCTGCTAGAGTATTTTGTTACTTCTAAACCCAACTTTTATTTTCTTATATATTTTTTTTGTTGCTTGTTAAGAAAAAGCTTAGGCTTAGCAGTAGGGTTGTCTGGAATTGTAATTGTTGTCTACAGATATTGAAGACTTTTCTCTTCTTTTGCCATGAACTAGCCAATGCTTGTCAATTAGCTCCTATAGTGATCTTATGACAATTTGCTTTATGGAATGCAGGCTACGATTATGAAGCCTGCTGTTATGATTGGGACAGAAGATCGCATCCTTAATCGGTGGGCGCAATTCGTGAAAAAATGGAGTTTTCTTCCACTCATTGGAGATGGGTCCACGAAGTATGCCATCTGTGCTATTCCTTAAGCTCAATTTTCATTGGAAAATTATTCTGTTTGCTGCTTTCTAAGTTGAATTGCTTGAAATTTAGACTCGTTTTGGTCAGCAGATTCTAACATACTGATTTCAGAATCCAGCCAGTTTATGTAGTTGATGCTGCCGCTGCTATTATCGCTTCCCTCAAGGATGATGGCACTAGCATGGGGAAAACTTATGAATTGGGTGGCCCAGAAGTTTTTACTGTACATCAACTGGTAATTTTTTCTCTAATTTTCATAAGACAATTGGTATTTTTAAGGGAAAATATCAGGATAATATGTGGAACACCTGCGTATAGATCATGCAGTACAGTTGGGTTGTACTTGAACTCCCTAATTATCCTTTTTTTAACAACTATTTCACCTGTGGTCTTGTGTTGAAAATAGCAAAGAAGCTTGCTTTAAACCAGGGGTAAAATGGGCATCTTGAGAAATAACAAGTTTAGATTCTACTGACTTATTGGTTCTGCTGGTTTTTCTATTTTGTGGACCTCTTGCATGGTCCTGTTGGTATTCGCTGGCCTGATATTTTCCCTGTTTCAAATAAATTATGTCTGTTAACAATCCACTAGCCAATGACTCGTCTTTACTGACACCCATGCATCATGCAGGCTGAATTGATGTACGACACTATTCGTGAATGGCCTCGTTACGTGAAGGTCCCTTTTCCCATTGCAAAAGTAAGTGGATTACCCCATTTTTGTTAAGTAGTGGTCTAGTGAGAGAAAAGTTGCTACCGTATTTCATGACCTCAGCGCTGTAGTGAATATCATTTTCTGAGAAGTCTGAAGAAGATAGGGCAGTCCCATGAATTACAGGAGCAGAATCTTGATATTGTTGTTATATTTAATAATCAGTAAATCATGTATATTGGTTGGGTAGTGTAAGCGTTTTAGAATTGGATCTCAAGTAAATCAGTAAATTATATATTTCTGTTGGTTTGTCTGTTCACAGCATTTATCATTGTTTTAAGTGTTAGGAATATAGGGCATTCCTTTCGAGTGATTGAATATAATTTCAATGTTTTCATCATTACGTAAATAATGTTTGTTGGGCATTTTATAATCTTTACCGATGGATGGTTAATAAATAATTAAGTATACCCAACTTCCGGATATCGAATAGTTGTGAATTGTTGAACAATCGTAAGGATACTAACAGAAAATCTGAATTTCATGAGTTTTAGGGTGAGAGTTATTTCTTATTGAAAATAAAACGTGACTGAAATAACTTTGGAATTTCAGAAGTTAAGTTGGATCTTTTCAGGTTTGTCTGAACTTATAGATTTCAGTGTCAATTAAACACATTGTTTGTGAAGTGTGTCAGCAATTTTGAACTTTATGCTAGCAATTTGGGATTGTTAAGAGCGTTAACAATTTGGAACTTTATGCTAGCATGTTAAGTAACCAAAAAGAATTGGGCATTTTCTTCTTTTCCTGACGTCACTGATGATTGACCTCTGTTTGATTGTTTGCTTATGTAGGCTCTTGCATCTCCAAGAGAAATCTTGCTGAGAAAAGTTCCATTTCCTCTGCCCACCCCTGATGTTTTCAATTTAGATTATATCAACTCTCTTACAGTGGATACTGTAGTCTCTGAAAAGGGTTTGTTTCGATGCTCTCTCTCTCTCTCTCTCTCTCTCTCTCTCTCTCTCTCTCTCGCACTGGGGGTGTGTGTGTGTATGCGCGTGCACGCACATGTGTTTGTGTGTATAGAAGTGAATTATTAACTAATGTAATTATTGTTGCTTGTTGCAGCTCTCACATTCGAGAATTTGGGGATTGTACCTCGCAAGCTGAAAGGCTATCCTATCGAATTTCTCATTTCTTATCGCAAGGGTGGGCCACAATATGGTTCTACTGTTAGTGAGAGAGTAACAGGCCCTGAGTATCAGTGAAGGGGTTCCACTTCCATTCATCTTCAATTTCCAAGTGCCTGATATTCACTGAGTGTTAGTGGATGAAAACCTGAGTTTTAGCAGGCATGGGATTCCTTGCAAATGTTATGTATCCAAGTCTTTTCAACATGCATCTTTGTACTGAACAGAAAAAAGATTTTAACATGCGTCCTTGTATTCATTGTACCCTCTGATGATTGCTTACCGTTGTTGTTTATCAGGCTTCATCTAGAGGGTCAGTTTGCACCAAGATTAGCTGAGAGAAGAATAAATAGTTTGAGGCCCTTGAAACTTGACGGGTATGGACCATTTTATTGGTACTTTCTTGTTAATTAACACCTCTTTGAATGTTTGGGAACATGGGAAGGCTTCCTTTTGTTTGTGTTTTGGAGTGAAACTGTTGGAAAAACAAAAGAAATAAAAAAGATTTTTTATTTTTATTTTTTATGTCAAGGTGATATTACTTAGTTGTGTTCATAATGCAATGTGATCCAATTTACTGGTTTGTAACCCCCTATTGCACATCCATCTCTCTCTCTCTCTCTCTCTCTCTCTCTCTCTCTCTGTAGAGTGGGTGAGTGGGGAGTTTTTTTTTCTTCCAAATGTTACCTGTCAAAATTTGTGTCATTTATGATTACTTCAAAAATATGTATCATATATGATCTTACTGTAGTTCTGGAGCTCATTTGAGACCTAGCCCATGCCATGATGACGGCATTCACCTTGGACTTAAATTGATGCCGTTCTGAGCATTGGTTACAAAAGGCTCTATTGTGTCTTACCAGTTGAATGAGCAAAATAGTGACCACCATCTTTATTCTCCATTGTATGAACCCCTGTTATGTAAGAACGGCAGTAGAACCATGGGGCAAACAGTCTCTATCATGGTTATTAGTGCCCACTGCAAACCAAATAAGGCCATCACACAATACCAAACTTCTATGAGGAAACAACAAGGGAGTAGGAGGCGACTAACCGACCGTCTATCTATTTCCACGGTAGGTATACATTGGGATTGAAAAGGCCTCTCTTTTGAAAATTGCAAGCACCTTGGCCATGATCGCTAACACGAAAAGCGTTATGTCTTGTGGGTGTTGGATGTTGGGTGTTGAGTGTTGATCAGATCAAGGAGCCTGTGGGTGATATGTGATGTGTCTTCTCATCAGTCTATTGAGGAGATTTAGCATTTAGCTTACCTGAGGGGGTGAGCCTTCCAGGTGTTACAGTCCTTAATGCTTGAGCTGTAATAAAAGTGTTTGCAATTTGTTCTGCAGACTGGCGAATTCCTCAATATTTGTATCATGTGGACCAAGGGACCAGAAGGTTGCACCTACAGCGAGCTCACTAGCATTAGCCTCCAGTTTAGAGATCTTTGCATTTATTCCTAGGCTAGTTGAGTCTTAACGGTCAGGTACCAACTTTTAAGGACTAGAATTTGGTACAGCTCAGGTCAGCCACCACAATATGGCTATCTTTTTTTATTTTTGGTGGATCAGTGGTGAAGGAATCCCCTACCTGTGATAGAATGGAACTCAAGATATCATGTTGTGGCATCTGCCACCATGACCACTTGTCTGACAAAGGTAGATCGATAGGCATCAATATGCCATTGACCTTTTGTTGTCACCTTGTGCCTCCTATCACACATCCTGCGTCATCTCCGCCATACTTCCCTATGACCCCTTATATCATGGGTGGGAGGTCCCATTACATGCCACCATTTGGTGCGCAGGGAAAAATTCATGTGTTCCAACTTTTTCATCTCCGATCTCCCTTCCCTCTATGGTGTGCAAACTTCACTTCCGATGTACCACATGGAATGTTTTTTGTTGTTTTCTGATCCCCCCAAAGAAATCTCCTCATGAGCCCCTCTAGGCAATATATGGCTCCCTGAGTTTGGAACAAACATATAATCAAGGGCCGGTTGGCTAAAATTGATTAAATAAGAGTTGATCTTCCCCAACATGGATAGATATTTGGCCTTCCACAGGTCTAACTTTTAATTGTTTACCATCCCAAACCTCCTTTGATCAAGCGACAAACCTAGATACTTGTATTGCAAGTTGTCCACCTCACATCCTGAAAACCGAGGCAGACACTTTACTTTTTGATTCAGGCAAGCTGCACCCAACATTTTGGTCTTTTTGCATGTGACCTTTGGGCCCGATACGACCTCGAAACACCATAGGAGTAGCTAGAGGTTTTTCATTTCTTTTTTTTAGGCATCTTAAGATATCAGGAGAATTTATGTAAATCTCTCTTATATATTTTTTGAAATTTAGATGTGCTACGAAAATATGGTTCATGAATGTAAAGTATTAATTTCCCAATTTCGAAGTGTCATTTGCATATTGCATAGGTGAAACAATGGAGCCTCCTGTCACAAACTTGAAGCCTGTCAACAAACTTTTGGCATTCTCGAAGTCTAGCATTTTGCTAAGAGATTCTGCAGCGATTGCAAATAAAATGGGATATAGCAATTCCCCTGTCTAATATCTTTGAGGCTTCGAAGGAGCTTTTAGTGCTTCCGTTGAGGACTGAGAAATGATTCATGGAAAGGCAGCTCCTAATCCAATGTTTCCCTGTACAACAAAGCTCAATAATTCCATGATCTTTTAACAGTATGCCTAGTCGACCCTATCATAGGCCTTCTACATGTCTTTCAGGCATATTTTTCTAGGGACATTATCTTTCTTTCTAGAAACATTCCTTGCGAATGCAGATTGTGCTGGAATACTATATTGCAGAGCACCATCTTCAGTCTTGTTGCAAGGACATAGACCAATGTCTTGTGAAGGCTTCGTAAGAGACTAATGAGACAAAATGTCATTTAGAGACTTCATGGCATCTTTCTTACGAACTAAGACAATAAAGATGCGCTCATGGCATTATTGATTCATCCTCTGGAATAGAATTATGAAAACATTTGAAGGAGGTTCCTTTTGAATAAGCTAAAAAAGGCTCGAAGAAGGCTAGTGGATATTTATCCATGCTGCGGCTTTATCCCTTCCCAAAGGAAAAACTACCTCTCACCTCTTGTCTGCATCAAATGGTCTCTCCACCCACTGACTCTAGTCTAATATTTTTGCAGACAGGATCACCTCAATTCTTATCTTTGGCCCATTGTCTGCCTGCAAGGCATCTTGAAAGTGTTGGACTATAGCGCTTTCCTGCTACTTCTATGCTGGAGACCTTGTATTTTCAGCCTCAGAATGTTTTAGAGTCTCTGCTTGAGTTGTCATCCGCATGGAAGAATCTTGTGTTGTGATGTGGGCCACGTCACTGTGCATCGTTGGCACCAGCAAATCTCCTCCAATTCGCGACAATCTTGGAGTGAGGATCTCAACTCAACTCTTTTCATGTTCTCCCCTGGGTTAGGTTCTCTCTACTTGCTCAGTTCTATCAAGCTGCTTGATATGGGCAGATATCTCTAAAATTTTAGTCTGAATGCCTTCAAAGACCTCACTATTCCAGGTTTTCAACTCATCTTCAAGAATTTGCAGCTTTTTGCTTTGTCGAAACCCCGGACATTCCTTTACCTTAATACGGGATCAAGAGTTCTCCACTAGGGTCTCCATGGATTTCTCTTCTTACCACGTAATTTCAAATTGGAAAGGGGGTTTCCCTAGGGGAGCACTTCTATGTATTGAGGGGATTTCTCCTCATGTTTAAGCAGCAGGGGAGTATTACTAAATGTTAGGGGATCTCTTTTTGCTTAAACAAGGGGAGTAAGCTTTCATGGTGGCATTTATACTCTTCACACCTCCTCGTCAGGGGTCTCGTACTAGCCTCTAGGATTGGGACGAAAGGAGGGGAGTAAATCCAATGAGGAGAATACTGCACCTCTTGCCTACTGCGAGTAAGGGTTGCGGGCCTTATGAAAGAGGAGGGAGGAGTCGAAGGGCCAAGTGTGGGGTGAAAAAGAAATGGTGGAGAGAGGGTGCGGCTAGGAAAATAGTGTAAGATCATGTAAAGAATTTAGGGCAAAAGAAGGAGATTTTTTTTTTTTTTGTGGGGGATGAGGGGTTTTGTATGTGTGTATGGTGTGTGTGCTGAAAGATCCTGGCTTTCATGCTTTGGTGGGTCATCTAAGATCCTTTTGATGATCTATGTTGAAGGAGTATCTATAATCCAATTGATTGCATGGTGTGCTGAAAGATCCTTGCTTTCATGCTATGGTGGGTCGTCCGAGGTCCTTTCGATGACCTATGTTGAAAGGGTACCTATAATCCGATCAATTGCCTAAGGCCTGCGGTAGCAATGGACCAGGGGAAGGTCAACAAAAAAGATAGTTCTTTTCTTTTATATTTATTATACTATTATATTAGTTAGTGATCCTGGCTCGATGAGTCTTTTCTTCGATGATGAACTGTGGGCACCAACCCTGCATTTGTCTCTGTGGATTGAGGAGGAAAGGGTTGACTCAACGGGAAGAGGATTGTACCATGAGAGAACAAGGAGGGAGGGGGCTATGAGATAAGGCTGCATTTTGGTGTACATGAGATTAGCTAAAGAGAGAGGGGGGGAAGGTTGGGCCAAGGGATGCCTTGAGGAAGGGAGGTGAGATGGAGAGTGTTTAGAGTTATGGGGGGAACGATGGAGAGGGAATGGGAGCCCCTTAAACCATGATTGACTTGGATAAATGGGGATAGAGATTGGCACCATCAAGGACCTATGGCATGTCACAATTATTGTGGTCAGGGCTTTTAGGTGGGGGCCACTCACAATTTTGGCAGTTGCCTTTTGTTTGTGCTTGGCCACAAACCACAAAGGTCATTGGACCTGACCCAACCCGGGACCCAATGGGTAGACCCGATCCGGGTCCCAGGTATGGATCCAAAAATTGGACCTGACAGGTTGGGTTGGGGTCCTAAACACTTTTGGGTCTGGGTCTGGGTCCCACATTATATTTTTGGGTCTGCGTACCATAATATTTTCTCGGGTGTTGGTAGGGCAGTCCCCCAACTCATTGCCTCATTTATTTGCCCAGATATGTTGATTTTCAGATCTAACTTTTCGTTCAATAGTCAGTATAGATTGGATTACAAATTTATGCTGAGAGAGAGAGAGAGAGAGAGAGAGATGAAGTTGTATTTAGTGTCCGATAATATTGCTTCAGGGTTTCAGCATTTTCAGTTGAATTGGTTCACTTGTAGTTGGCTATCATAAGATGGCTAACAATTAATACTTTGGTGGCACACTAAAGTTGTTTAGAATTTGTTTCTAAGGGAGATGAAATTTTAGGCTCAATATGGGAGGTTATATACATACACTATTACTGAAGCTTCTACTTTTAAAAATAGGTGGGGGGAATTTTTTCACCATTGCCAAAATTACTCGTGAATGGATGGGGGAATGATTAGAATTAGTCTTTGATAGAAAATTTATCAAAATACCTGTGAGAGATGCTTTATTTAGCAATTTACACTCGGCAATATTCCAACTCAAGATTATGAGTGTTTTATAGGTTTTTTTAAATTAAATGAAACAATATAGGTACATGTAATATAATTCAACTCATATGGATAATTTGACAATTTACCCTTTTTTAATAAAGGTCAATCCAAACGAGTCCTTTTATTTCTTCATTTATAATAATTTAAGAAAGTGCCTCTTGTGAAACCTCTTTTTGCAAGCCCTTCCCAAAACTTTCTATGTCATGGGTTGAACAAAAGGGAAAAGTATAAATGATGTAAATTTAGAGCTGGATTTAGGTTTATATATTTTTAAGTGACTAGATAAATTTCTGCTCTAGATCCATGATTTTGCAACTGAAAATACAATGCAAACAAATAATGAAAAACATATTCATGATCATAATGGTCTGAGATTATCAACTACTATGATTCACATGAGGGTAGACCCAAAACCTCATTGTCTAAGAAACAACGGATTTGATGTCTCATCAATTTGTTAAGAAAAGTTTTGTCAATTTTTTCATAAATGACCAACTACTCAATTACTGGTTGGTGCGACCCATAAGATAAAGGAGAGAGAGAGAGAGAGAGAGAGAGAGAGTATCCATCCGAATGTTTGGATGATAACATTTGAGAGAGCAAGGGTGATTTTGCTGCTTGACAAGTCATTTTAAGCTCGTAAACCATTTTTCTAGTATAAAACCGATGCATGAATTAATTATTTGGAAGGAGGCTGCCGAGCAGTACCACTTGATTTTAGCACTTCAAATTTTCATTGTTTTGGATGAATCCGTATTTCCTGAGCCCAGTATGACTCTCCAAAATTTAGGTTGCTAGCAAGGGGTAATTCAGATCTTTTTTTTGGATAACCAACTTCAAGCCCATAATTTAATTAGAGTTTTGTTTGTGCAGACGGTATATAATTCGATTATTTATTTTAGTGCAAAAGGTACATAACAAGTAACAATCCAAGCTATCCGAGGTGAAATTAGATACATTGGGGTGTGAGCTCTAAAAATGTTCCGGATCTAGGATTCATAAATTAAATGGAAGATCTAGAAAATATGTGTTAATAATTGACTAGTCTCAGGCTCTAAATCTGTTTCTTTCTTATTTATTTATTTATCATAAGATCCATGATCTTGGAGGTCTAAGCGATGGTTTTGCAGAATTTTGAATTTCGGGTCCTTGTTAAATTTCTAAAATGGATTCTTGGAGGCAACATTCATTTCATTTGTTTGAGAAAGAGAGAGACAGTACACTATTAAATTAAAATACAGATATGGAGGAAATAGGTTTGGAGCTTCAGTGGTTAGGGAGACGGATGCCTCAACATAATGTCCCATCACTCTCCATTACCATTGTCTACTTGGGGTGGTGATTGGTGCGACCCACTCTTAATCCCCCGTCTAACGTACAAATGATATGGTGATATCCACCGTCTAACGTACTAATGATATGGTGATATCCACCGTCTAACGTACAAATGATACGGTGATAAACCACTCCTGGAACTTGGGTGCAGACTGGACCGGACCCAATCTTAACCCCACTTTAAGTTTTTGATCGGGCCAAACGAGGCTTGGCCCCTTTTTTATGATATATATCACATCGGATATGTATATGAAAAGACTAACTAATTTTAGTATGAGGTTGCAACCTTAAACAATCCAATTATGGCGTACTTCCAAATTTTATCATAACATGTAATTTTGGTATACAAATTTCTCAGAATTATCTGAAAATTTTATTTTTATATCTAATTATAAAATTTTAAACTCCAAATATGGTTAAAATCAAGTAGATCTATAAACATATAAAAATCTTGAAAATGGACATTTGAGATAATGTGTTGTAAAATGCACTATTTTTTAGGCTCAAATTTTTTTTTTTTTTAATCTCAATATCGAGATGATCAATTAGAGGGTTTTTCAACGTTAAACAAATTTTTTTATTGAGGTGCGTATGTAATTCTACATTTTAAGGTTGCAACCTTATATAAACTTTTTTCTTATTATTTATTCTTAAATGTGAAATCGGGTGGTTGGGGATATATCATTGGTTGGGAACAAAATCCAAAAAAAAAAGAATTCATATCCAATAGGCAGTGATTACAAATAATTGTAGTCTTCTTGTATTAAAAGTAAATGGTCTCATAATATCATCATCATTATTATCACAGCCTTTTCTCAACTATTTTGGATCAGCTATACAAATCCTGATATGTTGTTCGGACATACTTTAAGTGAAGCTTCATCATTATCATCATAGCCTTTTCTCAACTATTTGGGATCAGCTACACGGATCTTGATATATCAGTATGTTCTATCAAAAGTCATACTTTAAGTAAAGTTGTAAGTCGTCAATCTTTATTATTGGAAAAATCCTAACTTAAATAGATAATGTAGATTCAAAATTTGTGAAATATGTTGACAAATAGTTGTGCACGAGGGAACTTGAGCCCAAAGTCATTTAGGGCTAGCACACTTGGCTTGCGGGTGGCGCCAATACCTGGGCCAAAGCCAATCCTGCCCCACACGTCCTTAGGGCGGCCCAAGCCTGTTGGCAGCCCTAATCATGGCCGTATGACCAGGATCATAGTATAATAGTAAGTTATCTTTCTACATGTGTTGTTTGAAAGGGTCTAGAATGTAGGCCAATACAGTAGAATATCTATGAATTGTAGCAATAGATTATTTGAGCAGAGATCAAAGAAAAGGTAATCAAAAAAAGTTGGAAGCATGATTTCTAATGGAAAAGGCCATTTCTTTACTGGATCTGTCTGCTATGGGATGATTGCCCCCCATGATCATCATGTGCACTGAGTAATGGACCCCAACAACATGATGTTGTCAAAAAAGTGTCCATTTTATTTTCTTGTTCACCTTCACTTCTCTCTCTGAACTTTTTTTTTTTTTTTTTTGGCTCTCAGTTTTGTTTGAGAAGAAATTTATATAAGGTTTCAGTACAAGTAAGGTGCACTTAAAAAACCTAATAGAGAAGGTTGTTTTTATTCTGAAAAACCATCAAATCAAGTAAGGTGCATTTAAAAAACCTAATAGAGAAGGTTGTTTATGCTGAAAAAGCATCAAATTAGTCATCTCAACCTCGAGATTCATATACAAGAAAAAAAAAGGGATTTCTAGTCCAAACAACAATTATCTTCTAACACCATATCTATTAAGATTTTTAAGTGTTTACAGATCTGCTTGATCATCACCATTTTTATAACTTTAAATTTCATAATTGGGGGATACAATAGATTTCAATTTGCGGCACCGAAACTACATTTTCAACATAGTTTTGAGATACATTTTACTTCAATAGTATAAGGTTGACACCTTATACAAACTCTATTATGATAATGAATAAAAATTTTAGTAGCTCCCCTTTTATCTCTCTTTCTTTTAGTAGCTCTCTCTTTCTCTTTTAGTAGCTCCTCTTTTATGCCAATAGACAAAAATGACAATGACAATGACAATCACAATCTCTCTCTCTCTTGTGATCATGGATTTCTTGAGACGATCAAAACACCTCTGTTTTCTCCTGTATTATTCAATTGTCCTCTTTCGTCTTTGGTTATTTTATGAAAATTCCTTTTTCTTGCTATTTTAATGCGCCCAATATTTTCCAATCCAGCTTGTTTTATTATTGCATTTACTATTTCAAAGTCATATGGTTAAAATTTTTATTAATTGTTTAAAAGTTTCATTCTCTATCGAATGGGTGAGGTATTTATAAAGTGTGAGTTTAATATGACATTTGTTAATAGGTGCGAGTTAGTCCAAATGGAAGGCTTAAAAAAGATAGAGGTAGACCCAAAAAAACATGATCGATAATAGTGAGAAAATGTATGAAGTTTTATAACCTCACTTAGGATATGATCCTTAATATAGCAAAGTGGCAAATCAAGATTCGTGTAGCCGACCTATGATCTTATACTATATAAGTAAGACACACCTCACCTCTAAATTTTACATGAAGATGTAGTTCTTGTGTTAGAAATCTCACGATGGATTGAAAACTATATTCAACCCTAATAAAATTCTAAAAATAGTGCACATCGAGTTGATCCATAATGCATAAACACATAAAAATCAAAAAAATATACGCTACATATAACTTTTATGTTGGAGTCTTTCAGTATATTTTTTTTTTAACCTTACTTCCATAAAATTACAACCTTATATAAACGTTTTCTCTATCTAATTAACCCTCGTGGCACAGCATAAAGGAGGGGGAAAAAAAAAAACACATCCAGTAATTATCCCCTCAATTTTCAAGTATACCAAGCTACAACAGAACATTTGTGGCCATCAGTGCATTGCCGTCGCATCAATGGATAGATGGTGATGGAGTGATTAGGGCCTTCTCCACTTGGGTCAGTTATTTAAAGTATCTTTTACACGTACATAGTGGGGGAAAAAAAAATTGGGACTTCGAAACCCAAGAGGAGGGAAATGTGAAGCTTGCTTTGAGGAGATTCCAATTCAATGAATTGAAGTGCTTTTCATTTGAAAATAATACATATTCTAAGCCACTTATGTTTTTCTGTGAGGATTTTTAAACTCCTGTTTGAGTGAGTGAGAGAGAGAGAGAGAGATGATGGAAGAATTGGGGGGAAATGAGTTCTAAATTTGAACGATGAAACACTTATCACTTAAGTGGGCCTGGGGACTTTAAAATTGAGAGAGAGGGACCATGTAATAGGGTACTACAAGATCCTTAGGAGTCTTTTGTAACTCTTTTGTAGTTCATTCCCACATCTTCTGGGGAGAGAGAGAGAGAGAGAGAGAGAGAGAGAGGAATATAATGGAACTGAAAATGTTATTTTATGATGCAAGAAAGAGAGGGAGCCTGACATATCATTCAAGGAAAAATCGGGTGCTGTCAGACTATTTTGGTTTTGGGTGGTTTTGGTGACCGGTTCGGTATTTTAAAAAATAAAAATAAAAACTATATAAAATCTCAAAAAATAAGGGGTTTTGTTTGTAGTGCATTTTTTGTTTTGGCCATTATAATTTATTTTTACTTTTTTTTTGTCTTTTTTTAGAAAATTTTAAAAACATCTCTAGGCATAAATTGATTATTTAAAATCTAATTTTTCATTAATTTTCAACTTCATTTGGTTACGCTTTGTTTAATCATTCTTTAAATACACTTTTCATAACTTATTATATTTTTTGTATATTTTTTTTTATCTTTCAACACTTTTTTGACCACCTGGGACTCACTCGATTAGTATATACTTGAATCAATCGGTTTACTGGTTAGGCTAGTTGAACCGCTTCTAAGCCTATGATCAATTAATTGTTTCGA
Source organism: Amborella trichopoda (assembly GCF_054954075.1). Taxonomy (NCBI): domain Eukaryota; kingdom Viridiplantae; phylum Streptophyta; class Magnoliopsida; order Amborellales; family Amborellaceae; genus Amborella; species Amborella trichopoda. The sequence goes on along the minus strand of NC_142342.1, from coordinate 7,059,816 downwards.
TTTGAATTTTCAGGACACATACGGTGAGGATTAAAATAACGATAGAGAGCGAGCTTGACACATTTACCCAATAACTTAAAGAGGGAGAGATGTACATGTACTAAGGATTGAAATTACTTGAGATGGAGCAGGACATGTAAGACCGACATGTAAGGACTGAAATAACTGCGAGAGACAAAGAAAGTGCTATACTAAGGATTGTAATAAAATAACTTAGAGGTCAACTAATAGTTGACCTAGCAAATCAAAAAATTTGTTTTTGTTTTTTTTGGGTAATTCAGCAAAGATGACGAATTTCTACTCGTTTTTTAAATCATCAGTGGTTTTTTAAATCGTTAATGACAATAAAAGCCTAGATCTGAACCGGGGGCATAAATGATGCTACCTCATTCTCAAGAAATAAGGAATTTGGACCTAGGAAATTAGAACTTTAATACAAGAGACAGATGTGGATGGTAATAAAATAACTTAGAGAGAGTAATGGTTAGACACAAGAAATTAGGAATGTAATACGCCTTCCGAGCCCGGACAGATGTAATAAAATAACTTAAGACACAGAGAGAGTAACGGTCAGAGGTAGGAAAGCACACATTTAATGTACCTTACACCCCCTATTTTGCGCCAACCAAAACGCACAGGGACAAAGTTTAAAGCCAGATGCCCCCCAATTTATTCCCCTCTTTACTACTGCACCCCCAGTTTTGCCTACAAATGCATAGTAACCCTTATATCTCATCTATTATTTCAGTTTCTCCACTCCTCATTGAAAATTAAAAAAGGAAATAAAATTTTGTAATATTTACTTACTTCCATTTATTATTATTTATTAATTTATTGCTCGTTGAAAATTAGTATCTTTGATTAATACACAGATCACAACTTCCCTTTTTTTTGAGTAAGAAAAAGGAAAGGAAAACCATGTCACATTTATTCATGACAGGGGTATCTGGGTAACTCTATCGTCCAAGGGTATTTTGGGAATAAAGTTACTTTAGGTATTGGGAGAAATTGCAAGGGGCATTATTGTCTTTCGGAGCTGTGTTACTTTGACATTTTCTCATGAAATAATATTATTTAGCCCATCTGATTTTCAAATGACTCGATCAAACACACTCCAATAAATCTTAAGCGAAATAACATTTGAAAAGTGTTTTTTTTTCAAGAGAACGTGGAACAGTGTTATATTAATTGAAAGAATTTAAAAATGATAAAATATATGTACACTTACAAATAAACGGTTCAAATAAAGTATTACAAGATACATTATATGTTATACAATCTACCCCGCTAGATCTATAAATTTAATACCAATAAAATCAAGGGTGAGGTTTGCGTAAGGTTGCAACCTTAAACAATCCAATTAAGGCGCACGTATAAAATTTATCATAAATGTAATTTTGATATAAAAAATTATCACTATGGTTTAAGAATCTATTTTTATTTCTAATTATAAAATTTTAAACTTTAAAAATAGTTCAAATCAAGTGGATCTATAAAACATATGAAAATCTTGAAAATAGATAGTCCAGATAACGTGTTTCAAGATTTCAAAGACTCGAAATCTTTTTTTTTTCCCATATTCATACATCTCGATGTTGAGATGATCAATTAGAGGGATTTCCAACATCCAAACAACCTTTTATGATGGTTTTTGGAGGTGTATATTTAATTCTACATCTCAAGGTTGCAACCTTATATAAACTTTTTCCTAAAATCAATTTGAGAGCTTTTTGACCGTTATGAGATTGAATTTTTTGTAGGGCTTTGAGCTTTAACTTGCCTTCCTTAAAGTTTAAGCCCTATATTAAATCATCATCATCGAAGTTTTTTTTCAATTATTTGAGATTGGCTATATAAATTGTGGTAGGTCATTTCTGCTCTATCAAGAGCAAATTCTATATTAATTATTTCTATAAAATATTGATGATTGAGGGAGACCTGAAAACAAAAGATTATTGAAATGGGCATTGACAATTAGTATTATCAACCCAGTAATAAAATTATTAAAATTGAGATATTAACCCTCTTAGAAGCCTATTAAGGAATAAATTGATTATGTTTTAATTCTGGATTATGATATTAATTCAAATTTTGAGCCTCAAAATCTCCTTTCTCCAAACGCGTCATCAACGCGTCAATTTGCTCCTCATGATCCGGAAAAAAACGTCCTTTTTGACCTGGTCCTTTTCGTCCATTGTCCGAATCGATATCAGCCGCACATCGTACTGGCGCTATTTGATCTAACAGTGTTTAAGAGCCACGGTAGCAACTTGTAGCATCCGGGCCGTTGGTCTTGCCACGAGCCTCTAAAGCGAAAAGCTGACGCTGTCGCAAAAAAACTGACGTGTCAAAGACGCGTCAAAAACCCCAAAAAATTCACGTTCTCGACGCCCCGTGTTTCTGGGCGAGATACGCGTTGTTTAACCCCTGGTGGCTCCCACACGCACCGGCTTTGGCACCGATCGCCGTTATTTTTCTCCTGCGTTTCAATTACTTTGAATCTTGACCGTTGGATTAGGGTAAATCTGAGCGCGAGTAAGGAGTAACCGGCCGTTAACGAGCTTGTTAATTCCCATTCGATTAGACGGTTGAGATTTGCTCCTGAAATTGAAGGTTCCGATTCTGGGCCGTCGGATGGGAGAACGCGTACTTACTTGTGGGCTCAGCAGTCTCTACAAGGAGGAAATAATTAATTGGAGGTTGAAGCGACCCTGCTTAGGAGCAAAAATTTCGAAATTAATAATGTCGTTTAAAAATGACGAAAATAGCGTCCTCTTGCGTAATTCTTCTAAAGAATAACATATTATTTTATTTTTGTTAATTTAATTTTTTTGAATTTTCATATTATTGTTATTCTTTATTAGTCAGTCTCTAAATGCATTGCGAGGTAAGTCATGGCATTAAGTACAAGATCAGATTGGACTTATGGTCTAATTTGTTAGTCAACAGATGCCTTAATTAGTTTGGTCCAAAATAAAAATTCATTTGATTAAAATTGGGTAAGAACAAGATTCGACAAGCTTTAGCTCATTGCCCAAAATGGATCTATCTTTTTCTAAAATTCATATTTTTAAAGTATTAATTATGTTATTTTTATTTTTACAATATGGTACAATTAGTTTGATCGGTAATTAGATTGATATGGTTACGCCAAACCCCAAACTGGTTTGATGGTTGGTCCGTTAACCCACTAACCCAAAAATACTAAGAGAAACAGAGAAAGAAACATCATACTCTACTGAATTCTACCATGGTGTATGATAAGTACCAATAGTGCACGGTAAGGCCTTGCAACGTCGATTCCATGCACTGAATGGTAGAGATAAGAAATCTTCTTAGACTATCCATTCATCCAAGTATAATATAGTCAATTGCAACCTCCGTATCCACCATCAATATATCAAAAAAAAAGAAGAAAGAAAATAAAATCTCAACCACCTCAAATGGAGAGAGAACAGTCAATTTCATTGTTCCATCCACCACACACCCCTGCATATAGATCAAAGTGATCTAGGGACTTACTCTCAAATCTATGAACAATTGTCTCATGCGGGTTGGACTGCATTTCTACCGCATGCCATCTAGAGGTATAAAGCATGCATCTTCAAGAGGGATACAAATTGGTGGTCCAGTTAAAACCAATTGTAATTAATGGTCCAAATGTTTTTTAGTATAATTATTATTTTTAGTTTTCAAATTTTTATTGCTCATAATCTCTATGCTAAAGATTATACTCTCCAAAACTTAGAAATACATTATATTTAAAAAATATATTTATTGTCAAGCCCACATTCTACAATATGCGGGCTGATCGCATGCTAACCCCGTCCAATACAAATTTCTCTAGGGCATATCTTGGAATTTTCGAAAAGAACGGCTCCGTAACAGTGAGATTTTCTTTGCCCATATTACCCTCGAATATACCCGGGTCTACAAGAGAAATTAATAGAAGTATAAAGGTTAGATTAGTAATTTAGGGGTTTCTTTCAGAGTGGTTAATTCAGATAACAGAAAGAAAGGAAAAGGGCGTGTATGTTTTTTTTGCAGAGGGAGGGGCCTTCTTCTTCACATGCCGGTCATATTTTTGTGACGATCGGCTGTGAAGCTTTAGACCCATGTTATAAACCCTAGAAATAAAAGAGCTATTTTTACAAGGAATTTTCAGCCACTTTTGAGGACTCTTTTCTCCTCAAATCTCTGTCTTAATTTGTTCTTCGTGGATGATTTCAGCTGCCTCAGGGATTCGCATTTTTTTTAGGGTTTTGGAATAGGGGTTTTCGTGATCTGTGATCTGGATTCGGAGGAGCTGATCGAGATAAAGAGTGAGGTTTTGGTGGCATTTTGGGCTTGCCTGGTCGGGTTTTCTGAACTCGATCGAGTAAGAAATGGTGAGTCATTGTTTCATTAGGTGTTTTGATTCTGTATGAGCTTGTGAATGTGGGGTTTTATGGTCTTGATATTTGGTTTTTTCTTTTGTTCTCATGTTTTTAGTGTTTTTTATGATGGTTGTTCAGTTGTTCTGGTTAATTTTGGGAAATACGGTTTATTGGAGGGGCCTTTGATTGCCTCTGTCTTGAATTATGGACTTGGTTTTTTTGAGAGTTAACAAAGTTTTCACTTTTTGCTTCTTGGTTTTATTGCAAAATGCCAATGGGATCTTTATTCTTGTATAAATCAATTTATTTTTTTTCCATTTCGCTCCTTTTTCTTGGATGGTGCTCATTATAAGTTTGTATGGTACAAGGATTTCGAGTGCCTGGAATGAAATGTTTGACTTCTGAATGTGTTTTCAATTGTGAGATATGCAGTTTGCACTTCTTTTTTCCCCGGGTTTACTTTGAGTTTACTTCAACTTTGATTTTTGGTGAGGGTTATGTGGGATTATTGGAGAATGCTGATTTTGTATTATTCACTGTCTCCATGATGAGTCTTTATTTTTAGTTTTTTTGAGGTTCCTTTTTATGATGCTGCATCAATGTCCGTCATTTAGTGCTTTATTTGTTGTTTTAGATGTTTTAGGTAGTTTTTTTAACTGATTATGAGGGAAACTGTTGCATGACCTTTTACTCTTTCATGGAATTCTTTAACAATGAGTTTGCCATGCCCCTGTGGCTTTTTATTGACTGAAGATGTTTCTTTCTTTTATACTTTTTTGTTTATTTATTATGATCATCGACAACTGTTATTCATTTATTTGGATAACTTTATTAGTAGATGCTCTGCCATTCATCCCCTGTAACTTTTCTTTGTAGAGATATAAGGAGTAGATTTAGAATTAAGAATGAATTCGCAAGAACATGGCTTAGAGTAAACCATGGTGCAGCCTCAGTAGCTGGTTTTATATTTTTCTTTTTCCTGATGATTTTACCGATAATTGGTTTCTGCTTGACTGTCCTTATAATGTTGACCTGCAGTGCCTTTCATCCTTATGTCTCTGTCTTATGCATATAGCTTTGGCCACAGGGTCATTTGATTTCATTAATGGAAGTACTCAAATAGCTTTGGTAACATGTATGAAACTACTATTTATTAGTTACTCAAATGATTATATAGCTTATGGTTTAGTGTTAGCAATGCAAAATACTTTTTATTGAAACAAAAGAAAAAAAAGAAAAAATGTGAAGTACTTGATGCAACTTATGGAGCAAAATGGTTGAATTTCCATTTATGCCCAATATATCACTATTATCCAATAACTTCCAAGTGTTAAGAAAAAAAAGTTTTTAACTATTTAATACATATTTCCTCTGCATAGCAATTATTTCAGAGTGTGCAGGTATCTTTGCCATTAGTTTATCTGTTATGTTGTTGCAAATGAGAAGTATTGTCTTCTTTGGCCGTTGTTATTTTGCTTTGGTGGGCAGCAACTACATATTTCCTTCACTCCTTTTAATTGCGCAAGTTGGAGAGGTCATGGGGTGGTTTTGTTTTATGAAGCCTTACACTGACTTGGTTGGCTCCTTGATGATGCAGGCTGCCCCAGTAAACATAACTGTGGGATCTCTTGTATGGGTGGAGGATCCTGATGAGGCTTGGGCAGATGGGGAAGTAGTTGAAGTTAAAGGCCAGGAAATAAAGATAAGCTGTTCCTCTGGGAAGACAGTAAGTACTTGCTCTAGCTCTTAGTTACTTACTGTGGTACCGTGCTTGAGCTCATTTGCCAAATTCACTTTGTTTTCTATAACCTAGTAGTTTGGGCTAGGCAGGCTAGTCGGTTTTTTCTATAAGGAGATTCAATTTGGCTTTCTATCATCATGTAGGTTACCGCAAATGTCTCCAATGTGTACCCTAAGGATCCTGAGGCATCCCCTTGTGGGGTGGATGACATGACAAAGCTGGCTTATCTTCATGAACCTGGTGTTCTGCAAAATTTAAAATCTAGATATGACATGAATGAAATATATGTAAGTAATGAGCAGAGGGCAGTGTTATAATATTTGATGTTTGCCTTGTGTTCTTTCATCTTATAAATGCCGCTTATCTCGGTTGTTGGCCATTGGTCAATAAGAAAAAGAAGCTTATTGGTCATTGTTTACTGTTACAACTTGAGGTATCATTGATTAATTTGTGTGACACTTCCAGACTTACACAGGCAATATATTGATTGCCGTAAATCCTTTTAGAAGGCTTCCTCATCTGTATGATAACCATATGATGGAACAATATAAAGCGGCTGCCTTTGGGGAGCTAAGCCCTCACCCATTTGCTGTTGCAGATGCTGCATACAGGTACTGTTCTCAGGTTCAATTGAACAACAATCTATATCTGATAGCATATCTGTTCTGTTGCATACCTGATGTGGTATCTGTACAATTTCAGGCTTATGATGAATGAGGGCATAAGCCAATCAATCCTAGTGAGTGGAGAAAGTGGAGCAGGTAAAACGGAAAGCACAAAAATGCTTATGCGTTATCTTGCTTACATGGGAGGTAGAGCTGCGGCAGAGGGGAGGACGGTGGAGCAGCAAGTTCTAGAAGTAAGGGAATACCCGCCCATCCATTTCTTTAATTAGGGGCTCAGAGAAACTATTTGTTTAGATGTTTGGAGAAGACATTCTTTCTTTGGCATAGTATAAGTTATCTCCCTTGTTATTATTTTTGAGTCCTTGACTATTTGTCGTTTTTGCAGTCAAATCCTGTTTTGGAGGCATTTGGTAATGCAAAAACTGTTAGAAATAATAATTCAAGGTGAGCGTTCTATGGTGCTTGTGCCTTTAGACATATGCACAATAAGTTGTCCCTTACTAGAGTATATATAGCATGAAGGACATATCTAAATCTTGACATATATTGATTGGGTAGTAGACATAAGACACTGACTGCATGTTACTGTCGACATTTTGAAAAGCTTCAATATAACAGCTATAGTGGCCGCTGCTGCTACAGAAAATATCAGCGAATAATTCCTGATAATTGAATGTGATTGCACTGGTCCCTAATATAATTGATAACAATTGAAGGGTCCTTGGTCGTTATAATGTCACTATTTTTGGGTAAATAATGAGCCACTATGTATTTCAAAACTTCTTTATTATTTTGTGCTTGTGTACCTGTGAGGATTTTGGTGCTGTAAGGTTATTGTGATGAATGGTCAATGTGGCCTAAAATTTGTATGCCATTTATTGTGCAGTCGGTTTGGTAAGTTCGTGGAGATTCAGTTTGACAAGAGGGGACGGATATCAGGAGCTGCTATCAGAACTTACTTGTTAGAAAGATCTCGTGTTTGTCAAGTTTCTGATCCTGAAAGAAATTATCATTGCTTCTATATGCTTTGTGCTGCACCACCTGAGGTATTTTAAACACTCTGGACTTTTAATGAATGAATGTGCTATTGGGAGACATGTTATGTTATTTGGGTAAATTTTAATATTTGTCTTAAACTATGGTCTATTATCAGGATGTTGAGAAATACAAATTGGGGAACCCTAGGATGTTTCACTATTTGAATCAGTCCAACTGTTATGAGTTGGATGGAGTAAATGATTCTGAGGAGTACTTGGCCACAAGAAGGGCCATGGATGTTGTGGGAATTAGTTCTGATGAACAGGTAATTCCAACCTATATTTGCATATCTTTTTAAATTCCCTTGTTGCAGGAATCTCCCAGTAGTGCAAATCCTATTGCACTTATGCTTACTGTTTGCTTCTGGTAACCAAGCCCTTATCTATGTTTAGCAAGTGTCCTTGTTTTGACCCTTAGGAAATTACTCTCTAATGATATATGGGTATTTCAGGATGCAATTTTCCGAGTTGTGGCTGCAATCCTTCATTTAGGAAATGTGGAATTCGCTAAGGGAAAGGAAACTGATTCTTCTCAGCCCAAAGATGAAAAATCACTATTTCATCTCAAGACTGCAGCAGAGCTTTTTATGTAAACATCGATACATAACTTCGGTTCAAAAGCTTCCGTTTTGAATCTTATGACTTGTGCCGTGTATCTTGTGGAGACTTGTTTTTGTTACTCATTTGTTTTCTTAGTTTTTCAGGTGCAATCTAAAATTACTTGAAGATTCTCTCTGTAAGCGTGTGATTGTAACACGTGATGAGACCATCACAAAAACTCTTGATCCAGAGTCTGCTACTTTCAGTCGAGATGCTTTAGCAAAAATTGTTTATTCTCGGCTTTTTGATTGGTGAGGACTCTTGAATTAACCTCACTGATTTTGATGCTTCTTCTTACGAACTACTTCACACACATTTTATTGTTTTGGTGATGTTGGTGCAGGTTGGTGAATAAGATAAATAGTTCAATTGGCCAGGACCCCCACTCAAAGTTTCTAATTGGTGTATTGGATATTTATGGTTTTGAGAGTTTCAAGACAAACAGGTGCTCTTATCTATTTCAATTAACATATTTTTATGTCGATATAATTTTCTATCATATTTTATGTATTCATAATTTTCCATCCAGAATATGCACATAGACTTTATAGGAGGTATGATTCGACGAGTATATTCTTCTTTATAGGTACCATAATTTCCTTAAATACATCATTCAATCGAGTTTATTACAATATTTATAGTTATTTGGTGTTTCTGGGGTTGTGTAATCATTTATCTTTTGATCTGTCAGAATCAGATGCAATGACGAGCTCTGTGTCAAATGAAGTTATGTGAAATGTTATATACTGAGTAGCTCTTGGTTTTTTCGATGTTGTAATTTATTTGGAAGAAACTCAAAGCTGATTTTCCCTTGATGACTTCTTTGCTCATGCTTCAATTATAAAATGTGGTTTCTTTCCAAATATTACTGTTTCTAATTTTCAAGTATGCCAGATCACCTTTGTTTAACTTATGAATGAACATTTGCATGATCATTATTCATTAATAATGTTTGTTTCAGCCAACAGTCAACAATTTCCAAAAAAAAAAAAAATTGTTTGTTTCAGCCATTGACAAACTGTTGTGTCACTTGCAGCTTTGAACAATTTTGCATTAATTTGACAAATGAAAAACTTCAGCAACATTTCAACCAGGTTTGTTTGGGAGTTGTTTAACTTCCCATTTATTTTAGTTGCATGACACCATTCAATCACAATAACAGATGGAGACTTTATCTATTTGTGTGGAGCAGCATGTTTTCAAGATGGAGCAGGAAGAGTATACGAAGGAAGAAATCAACTGGAGTTACATTGAATTCATTGATAATCAGGATGTGCTGGATCTAATCGATAAGGTTTTTGTTCTTAGCCTTCTGCTTCCTGGATTACATCACATGATAATATAATATGTTGAGAGATTCGAGTAGATATTGGTATCAGTTTTACATCTTTGTTTTCAGCAGATGTAAATAAAGTACAATACTCACCTTTTATATTTTTCTTCTGTTTATTTGTAATGATAGTAGTGCTCTAGTTAGAATCCAGCAAGATTGTTATTGGGAGAAGGGTCAGTTGGTTTATAGGTTGCATAAGGGCATTAAGTGGTAATTGTGTAGCCTTCCATATAGATGGGTGGATTTGGTTAAAGAGGGTGGTAGTTTAAGAACTTCTATTCAATATGCGTAACAAATACATCTCTTTGATGCGGTATAATATGTTAACAATCACTCGTGGTTGTCCAAGACTTACCATTCCTGCAGGCTACCACCCCAACCCTCATCCAAGTATTACTAGTTCACCTGAATATAGTCGTCTGTTGATATAAGGAATAAGTAATTCCCTTTTCTCTGGGGCTCGCTAGGTTGGGAGGAATCATTCTTTTTGGTTCTCACTTTCTCGGACTGGGAAAAGTTTGATGCTGGTTTTCCATTATATGGTCTACCTTGGCTTACTTTTTGTTTATGCCTGTCAGATCTGCTTTTGGTCCTTAGGATGTAAATAATTTACATGCTTCTCTGAGTGGTTTCTTGTACCGAATCAAGTTTCTCTTAATGCATCTTATTTCTTGAAGGAACTATGCAGCCTATTGGTAAAACTTGTGCCATAATTAGTGCATTACTCTTTTTTTTTATTTGGAATTCCATATATTGGATTTCTGTATTTTCTAATTCGTTGAGTCATTACTTTCAGAAACCTGGAGGGATCATTGCACTTCTTGATGAGGCTTGGTAAGTGCAAATAATATATTTTTTAGGTGTTGATTCATTTGAATGCTCACTTTGCATGTATTTTGTGGATATGGTTGAAATGGATTTAAACCGTGTTTTGTAGCATGTTTCCTCGGTCAACACATGAAACATTTGCTCAGAAGCTTTACCAGACATTCAAAAACCACAAACGCTTCAGCAAGCCCAAATTGTCACGCACTGATTTCACCATCTGTCACTATGCTGGTGATGTAAGTTACATCGTGAAGTCATCCATTTGACAAAATTAACTGATCCATAGAATTGCAGGAGTCATATGCTCTCTGGTTCTGATTTTTCAGGTGACCTACCAAACCGATCAATTCCTTGACAAGAACAAAGATTATGTTATTGCGGAGCATCAAGCTCTCTTAAGTGCTTCAAAGTGTTCTTTTGTCTCGGGCTTGTTTCCTCCACTATCTGAGGAATCATCAAAGTCTTCAAAATTCTCATCTATTGGTTCCCGTTTTAAGGTTTGTTGTTAGTTGTCACTGTTTCCTAGTTTGGTGTGCTAATCTTCCTATTATAACACAATTGGCTGAGTTTATATATTTTTCTAATTTTTGCTTGTGTTAAATTACTAAATACAGCAACAACTGCAATCATTGCTGGAAACTCTAAGCTCCACAGAGCCCCACTACATTCGTTGTGTAAAACCCAATAATCTTCTGAAGCCTTCAATATTTGAGAACAAGAATGTCTTGCAGCAACTTCGGTGCGGAGTAAGATTCTTCAAATATTTTATTTATTTATTTGTTGTTAGGATTCTTCAATCTTTATTTGCATGTGCTTCTAAATACCTCCCTTTTGATTTGTATGGTATAATGAGGAAGTTTTGTGTGCTTCATTTAGGGAGTCATGGAGGCAATTAGAATAAGTTGTGCTGGATATCCTACGAGACGAACTTTTGATGAATTTCTTGATCGCTTTGGTATCCTTGTCCCTGATGTTTTGTTGGGAAGGTAATCTCCTAGATAATGCTAGTTACTTTCATGTATGTTCCATTATTGCCTTGAAATTACTGAAGGTGATTTTATCATTTGTAGCTGTGATGAGGTCACTGCATGCAAGAAGTTGCTGGAGAAGGTAGATCTTCAAGGCTATCAGGTATATACATTAATAATTCGATAATGTTGGGAATTATTTTTGGTTTGTATTTTCCTTTAATAAATTGATAGTTTGTTCGTGGTATATTTACTTGGTAGGGATTTCTTTATCTTGTAGTTAATTTTTTTGTTTCCGGCATAGTCCCATATAAGTTTCTTGAATCTATAAGATCTAATTACGTAGTATCTTCTTTAGTACTACACAAACTTAATTTGGCAGAATAATAGTTCCAGACTGAGTTTAAATGGTCCAATTCAGATCATGGTACCCAGGAAGAAACTACCACCCTTTAAGACATTAAGGATCTCTCTCAACCCCTTCCCTAATCTCTCTTTGAACCAGATTATAGAAGCAAGTCCTGATTAGATAATTTTTATCAGTACCTGACCCAACTTCTTAAGTAGAAAATGCCACCTGTTTAGCCTGCCTGTAGGCTATTGTGTTGCCATTCAAGGATTTGGCCGATACTCAGCACCTTATACTTGGCAATGTCCTTGAATGTTTATAGTATAACTTCACTTGATTTATAAGGAGTCGTACTCACTTATCTTTCTTATTCACCAGCAATCTATCAAACAACAATTTTCACTTTTACATCCGTGATCCCTGGGTTTCTTAGAATGGAGTTGGCAACAAGCGAGTATTCATCTTAGGAAGCATAATGATATGATTTTCTCAGGTATCAATGTTGTTGACTCAGCTCTTGAGGATTTTATTCAGGACTCTGTATTACCTGAGAATTTTAGGGCCTAAATTAAGGATAATAGTTTTGTTCCTTGTAAGTGGCGTCTTTAATTATTCTCATTAAATCATTAACAAACAATTATAGACACATGCAGTCAATCATGCACTTCATTTTTATTATTGTTTTATGTATGACATATCTTGCAGCCCCATGAGCTTAGAGAATTTGTTACTTGTGGAAAGATACTAATATGAAAAAAAGGACGGCTTTTGATGCAATTCAATGATGCAGGATTTTCCAAATGCTTTAAACCATGTATTCATTGGATAAGTTTTAAAAAATCAGGCTATTTTTTGGCTAAAACTTGCAGATAGGTAAAACGAAGGTGTTTCTCAGGGCTGGTCAGATGGCGGATTTGGATGCCAGAAGGACTGAAGTGCTGGGTAGATCAGCCGTCGTCATCCAGAGGAAAGTGCGTTCATATATGGCTCGCAAGCAGTTTCTGGCAATGCGCCAGTCTGCAATACGTGTTCAAGCTCTATGGAGAGGTATACTGAAAATGTTAAAACTCTATTTAAATGATGGGTATAGTACAATCCAATGAAATGTGGTAACTCACTTTCCGTTGGGGTCATACACAGTTAAATTGATGTGCATTGGGATGTGAAATCATACTAGTTTTTACTCTCTCTATTATCGCCTATCACTTAATTGGATTATGTTGATCCCAATAGACTATGGTCTTCCAAGTCCACTAGATATGGTATACTTCTGTTTACTTCCCTTTTGATGGTATTTTACTTCAATGCTTTCAACTTCCGTTGCTAAAGTCATGCTTATCAGGTCATGCAATCTTGCTTATATACAATCTGTATGTGATGGGTATTTGTATTCTATTGGCAGGAAAACTTGCACGCCGGCTTTATGAGGATATGCGGAGAGAAGCTGCAATCTTGACAATTCAGAAATACCTGCGTGGTTATCTTGCCAAAAAAGCTTACAAAGAATTGGTGTTGTCAGCTGTGATTATTCAATCGGGATTGCGTGGGATGGTTGCTCGCGATGAGCTTCGTTTCAGGCGGCAGACCAGAGCTGCCATTATCATTCAGGTAAATTGGCTATTGCAACTGGAATATATTATCTGCAAATTGGGGGAAGATTCTGTGAAAGTCACATTGGCATAGCTGTGTGGCGTAGAGGCCCGAGAAAGTAAAACTGTTTGACTTGTCGGAAAACAACATGTGGTGAAAGCCGAACAAAAAGAAGAAAACAAAATCCTTAGAAACAAATGCATAAGTATGAAGTATATAATCCTAAAAATATGATTGTTCATTAAGATATCCACATTAGGTGCTTTTCAAAGATTAGATCAAATGGCATTTCAGTATGTTCTATATTTGAATTTTCCATTTCCGACAACGGAATTATGAGTTTTGTTGAGTGCACCTGGTTCTTTTTGAATATGGCGTAGTGGCATGTTAAATACTTGTATCTCTGCTTAAGGAAATGACATTTCAATACATTCTATAATTGAATTTTATCTATGCAGCCGATGAATTATTTAACTTCTGGTGTCATAATTTTCTTCTCTGTTTTACATGCAGACTAATTGCCGACGTTACCTCGCCCGTCTACACTATACAAGGATCAAGAAAGCTGCAATTAAAATACAATGTGCCTGGAGAGGCAGAGTGGCAAGAAAAGAGCTGCGGAAACTCAAAATGGTGAGCTATCCTTGTAGCAGTAACTAACAAAGTTATCACGTGATCATCTTCATTGAAACTCATTCATCTTTAGCGTCTAACACTTTTGGGAATTAAGTCTTTTTGTATGGCATTTCTTTTTTGGGAGTTAAATTGGAGCTGCTATTCATAAAGGCCTGTATAAGCTCTCTTTCCAGCGTGAACCAAATATAAAATAATTTACTTCATAGGTTCCCTAATGTTTGTCTTCTTGGAATATGGAAAGGTCCTGGTTATTTTCTTGTTGCGGGTTTGCTTTTTGCTCTTTTCTCTTTCTCACAAAAAGGAATATCTTTCTTCCAATTGATGTCTTTAAGAGCAGTTTTGCTTGTATTAACTGCTTCAATGTTGGCCTTTAGACTCTTATTAGTGTGGCCAGATTGTCAGAATGGCTTATGAATGCTTCACAGGCTTTTGCAATTTCTTTTCTTTTCTGTAAATTGATTTGAAATCTATACTAAGTGCTTTCATAAACTCCCAAATTCTGCCTATCAAAATGTTTGATTTTCTTTATTCTAAAATTTCTGGGCTCAATTATCTTATATCTAACCATCTTAGGTTATGGTCGGTTCTTAAAGTTAAGACAGAACATGCCGTGGTCTTTCTTGAGATTGATATCTTATGACTTTTAATTTTATCAGTTTGCTGGTGGATCGTTGATCGATGTTCTCTAGACTCTAATAATGTGGTTAAAACTATGTTCTGTCCTTTATCGAGTAGTTTACTTCTGGTATCCAATAAGACCAGCTTCCATTTGGGTTGTTCTTTTGCAGGCGGCTAGGGAAACTGGTGCTTTACAAGCTGCCAAGAACAAGTTGGAAAAGCAAGTCGAAGAATTGACCTGGCGATTGCAATTGGAGAAACGCATGCGGGTAAATTATAACTCATGCACTGTACAATTTCATTGTCTTAGTATGTGCATCATTTGCATACTATATTAAGATGTCAATATCAAACCACTTGAATTGATTCATGTATTTTTGTTTTTTGGTTCATTTAGGGGCCCTTGAAGATTATGATCATATGAATGGTTTAATGAGTTAGTCTGCTCACCTGAAATTTAGGTGTGCATGCACTTGCACGCACACAACACTGCCACATCCATGCAGGAAACATGCATGTATGCAAACATACATAGCTTGCTGGCACATCAATATAATCAAATATAATTTTAACTGCCAAGATACATAATGTATTTATTATTCTTGGTGATCAAATTTCTTTCGAAATTAATCTGAACGCACTATAGCTTTGTAGGTCATAATTGATTTGACATGTGATCTCTCATTGTAGGCTGACTTGGAGGAAGCCAAAGTACAAGAAACTGCTAAATTGCAATCTGCTTTGCAAGAGATGCAAAATCAAGTCAAGGAAAGTAAAGCCCTTCTGATAAAGGAGCGTGAGGCAGCAAAGAAGGCAGCAGAGCAGGTTTCTGTTATACAAGAGGTTCCAGTTGTAGATACCGCCAAGCTGGATAAGCTTGCCAAGGAAAATGAAAAGCTCAAGGTGAGTAGGCCAACAACCTTGGAAACACCAGAGGCACTTGACATCCCTCTGATAGTCCCTATTAGAGCACCTTTGTTCTTTGTTTATTTTGTATGAGAAACTGGTGTACTTTGTCCATTTCATTGGTAACAACTCACATGTTTCTCACATGTAATTTGATTCTGTTCAGGTCTTGGTGTCAACACTTGAAAAGAAAGTTGATGAAGCTGAGAAGAAGTATGAAGAAACACACAAACTTAGTGAAGAAAGACGCAAGATGGCTGAAGAGGCAGAGTGGAAGCTAATCCACTTGAAGACCACTGTACAAAGGTCTTGGCGGTAGCTTACTTCATAATTTCTGGAGCATGGCACATGTTCGTGAGGAGCAGTATTTAAAAACTTGGAGCGTCCGAGCAGGAGACTTGGCAAGCAACTCGGAATCAGCATCCTGTTGGTTCCGGATGAGGCAGACTTGGATGATCTGAGTCTGATTTGTCTGACTTGAGTCTGCCTGAGTCCGTCTGCATCTTAAAAAATCCAGCAAATCTTCAAAAAGTACAATTATCTAAAGATGAGACTCGGAGAATTGATTCGGGGCTTGCCAAGTTGTCTTGCCCCAGATAGCAATAGAGTCCTGGGGCAAGTCTGAGGTTTAAAATACTGCCTAGCGGTATTTAGTTTTGGAAATTTTGGTGGTTTACTACTATTCTTATTTGCTGTATTTTAATTTTTCATCTATTATAGGTTAACTAATTGATTTCCTTATGCAGGCTTGAAGAGAAGATATCTAACATGGAATCTGAGGATCAAATTCTTCGGCAGCAGAGTTTGTTAAATTCTCCTGTAAAGCGTATGTCAGAGCATCTGTCAATTCCAGTAATTAAGGTACATGAACCGAGAGCCCATAATTTTCTACATGCTCGTCATACTGCTTTGAATATTTCCTTCCTTAGACCATACCTGTATTAATGCTTATCTTCATTTGCAGAATGTGGAGAATGGTCACCATGAGAGTGGGGAGCTTAAAAATAAAACTGTATGCTCGAGAAACTATGCTTGTTGCCTTTGGTTTGGTATTGTAATTAGATATTTGTTATTCTCTGTGCTCATAAGGGGAGAACTATTTTCCAGGAACCACAAGGTCGACTACCTGCATCAAAGGAACATGCAGAATCTGAGAACAAATTGAGAAAGTCACAAATCGAGAGACAACATGTATGCCTTATCCCATTGAAACTACTTTTTTTTTTTAATTGAATCAACCAGTTGAATCTTAGAACTTCCTATAGGGATTTGTGTTTCTTCTGAGTTTGATATGGATGCATGCTAATTTCTCAATCTTCTTTTTGTTGGTACAGGAAAGTGTCGATGCTTTGATTAATTGCATCATGCAGAATATTGGGTTTAGCAATGGGAAACCTGTTGCAGCATTTACCATATACAAATCTCTCCTTCACTGGAAATCATTTGAAGCTGAAAGAACCAGTGTGTTTGACAGGCTCATTCAGACTATTGGTTCTGCAATTCAGGTGGCCAATTCCTAATGGCCTACATCTCACAGCGTATTAGGGTTTTAACTTATTTTTCTTGTTTTTTATTTACTTTCTAGACAAAGTCCTTGTGTATATTAATCTTCCCAAAGGTCGATGACCCAACAAATCAAGAGAATAGTTCAAATCTTTGTCCTTATAATTCAAAAACTTGGGTCTGCAATAGTTTCTGAACATGATATGTTTGTCACGTGCATTCTATTGGCTTGTTATTTGCAAATGCTAATCGAAATTGGAAATGGCTAGGTCAGTTTGTTTGGTATATTGGGACTATCTAAGGGTTTGATCCCTTGACCTTCCTCACTTTTGTGGGGATGCCTTCCACTAAGCCAAAGCCTAAGGGACCAAATGCTAATAAAAAATTTATAGAAGAAAATTACACACTGTACATATATCCATATGTCCATAGTGTTCTTTTGTGCTATTTGTAGCATGGTAGAAGTGTTTTTTTTTTTTTTGTGTGTGTGTGGGGGGGGGGGGGGGGGGGTTGGTGTATGTGTGTGGAGGTGTTGGGGTGTGATTGTGTGAAGCTGAAGGTAATGCATGTGGTTTGTAAAGTTTTGTGGGTGTTGACTGAAACTTTCTTCTCTGCCATGCAGGATGAAGATGATAATGAACATTTGGCATACTGGCTGTCAAATACATCCACTTTGTTGTTCTTGCTACAGCGGAGTTTGAAAGCTGCTGGTGCACCCGGAAGTACTCCTCAGAGGAAACCTGCTGCTGCAGTTTCATTATTTGGAAGGATGACTCAGGTTAGTCTTCTCTCTCTCTCTCTCTCTCTCTCTATCTCATTATTGTCAGAATCCAAGGCACAACTATAATAATGAGCTGAGCTTTAGTGACTGTGCATGCTCAGCAAACTTTAATGGTATGATTCTTTTTTTTTTAATAGGGTTTTCGCTCTTC
The DNA here is from genome assembly GCF_054954075.1 of Amborella trichopoda. Classification (NCBI taxonomy): domain Eukaryota; kingdom Viridiplantae; phylum Streptophyta; class Magnoliopsida; order Amborellales; family Amborellaceae; genus Amborella; species Amborella trichopoda. The sequence goes on along the minus strand of NC_142342.1, from coordinate 7,041,773 downwards.
ACCGTCTTCGGCACAACTTGCTGTGGGCAACCTAGATGTTGTTCGCCAAGTTGAGGCTAAGTACCCTGCGCTGCTTTTCAAGCAACAGCTGACAGCTTATGTGGAGAAAATATATGGAATCATTCGTGACAATGTAAAGAAGGAATTGATGTCTTTGCTTGCCCTCTGCATTCAGGTATAGAGCAAGCTACATGTCCTACTTGTAGATGTTGCTTGGAAAAGTAAAATCTTAGAAATGATATTATTTTTTGGCGATGATCTTTCGGGTTTACATTTGAGAAACTCATTTTCTTCCATGCATTTCTTCTTAGGAACAGTATAATATTGGTAGTTTGTGATCGGTGTAAGAAAAATCAAGTGGTTGAAATTCTAACTGCCCGGTTAAGTCAGAATTGGCCGGTTTCGGTTTTAGTCGGTTTTGGTGAACTAGCTGGGTATATTTAAAAAATTAAAAAACAATTATATAAAATCCCAAAAAATAAGGGATTTTGTTTGTAATGCGCTTTTTAATGTTTTTCATCATTTTGGCAAAGATTGAAAATTGTTTTGGCCATTAATACTTTTACATTTTTCCATCTTTTTAAAAAATTCAAAAATACCCCTGCGCACAAATCAATTATTTAAAATCGATTTTGTCATTAGTTGTTAAACTTCATTTGGATGTGCATCATGCTTTAAATATACTTTTGATTTTTTTTAGACTTTATTTTATGTTTTTATTTTTATTTTTTTTAACACTTTTTTTGACCGCAAGTAACTTGCTTGGTTAGGCCGGTTGAACCACTTCCGGTCCCATGTTTGGTTATAACCGGTCCGGTTCGATTTTTCCTACATTGTTTGTGAGCCATTGGAGATTGCTATAAATAATATTGCATTAGAAAGGATAACTTTTATAGTTTGATGTGAGTTTCCTGTGCTTTTTAGGCCTTTGGAATGCACGTTGCCTTTTTATTCCTTGAGTTTGATTGAGTTTTTTTTAATCCTTTTTCGTCTTTCCAAGTATTCATGCTACTGTCTATTCATTGCAATTGCATTACAGTGCCACATGGTGGATAGAGATATTTTGCTGAAGAAAATGTCTGCTGATATTGAGTTTCATCTGATAAATGTGTCAGAGAACTCTTTATGACGAGTCTTTAAACTTGTTATAGCATGGTATGCAACAAAATTTATAATGGCTTCATGCATTAATCATAATATTAAGAAGTACATTTATATGTAGCAAATCTGTTGAAATGTTGGAGACTGACACGGTGAGCCAGATGAAATGTTGGGTTAACATTGTGGTTAACTCTCAAATTTTGTTGTATATGGCTTATGGGTTACTAGTGTACTAACTTATAGAAATGCAACTTTGAATATGGTAACATTTTAGGCACCAAGAACATCAAGGGGAGCTATGGTGAGGGGATCGGGCCGGTCCTTTGGGCATCATACGCCAAGCAGTCACTGGCAAAGCATTATTGACAACCTCAATGCTCTTCTTAAAATGTTGCAGGAGAACTTTGTAAGTAGTTTTCTCTGCTATTCGATTTACCCATGCCTTTTAGATGAAATCTCAAATGACATGAGTGCTATAAATTTTCAGGTGCCCTCAGTTCTCATCCAAAAGATCTTTACACAGATATTTTCATTTATTAATGTACAACTCTTCAACAGGTTCTCCCTCTCTCTCTCTCTCTCTCTCTCTCTCTCTCTCTCTCTCCTCTTTAATATATCCCTAGTCTAATGCTACAGAAGTCTGCCTACACGAAAAAAGAAAAAACGAAATCATGTTATGAGTATTTATTTTTACCCAGTTTTTGCATCCATGTCCTCTTCACCCTGGTGAACATGCCCATAAAAAAAAATTTGGGAAGAAAATAAAAAATTGTTTTTTGAGGATAGAGAAAATTGGGTTAACACTAGATGTCTGTTCTGGTGTATTGTTATATGTAGGTTTAGTTGTGCTCAAAATCTATATTGTTAGATGTAAGTTAGTTGTGCTCTATATATATATAGAGAATGTATAGAATGAGACCATTTATCTTTGGTACAAGGTGGTCACATTAATCTTGACTATTGGATGTGAAATTGGGTGGCTACAATTGTTCCATTGACCAAGTTCAAACTTAGAAGGAAATTTTCTCGAACTTTGTGAAACATCCAAACTATCAAATTTTAAATCGGATGGTTGTAAGTGATCGTGACTACCATGTCTCAAAGGTAAATGGTCTCATTGTATACAATCCCATATATATATATATATATATATATATATATATATATATATATGGGATTATCTACAAAGAGACCATTTATCTTTTGTACATGGAGGTCACAATCATTCCCACTCATTAGATATCAAATTGGATGGTTTGGGGTTGGGGTGAGTCACGAAGTTCGAAAATATTTTTTTTTGGAACTTTGTGTCTATTTAATGACACTCTTACAATCACCCATTTTAAAATTTAAGGGACAAGAATGATAGTGACCCTCCATGGCTCCATGTACAAAAGATACATGGTTTATATATATATATATATATATATATATATATATATATAGGGAGTGGATTCTGTCAGCCCACGGGCTAACTGCTACAGTATCAGCCAATCACCCAGACTCAATTTGGGCTTATCTGACGGTTATAACCTCATTTTATATTTGAATTTTTATTATTATTTTTCTATAAATCCAAATCACTTGAAATTTTGGACGTTCATTCTTCTCATCAAGGCACACTTAATAAAAATATATAAAAAATAATTCACAAAATATAAATTGACCAAAATACCCTTGAAATGTTTTTCTTTTTTTTGCGATTTGTTTTTAATATTTTTATTAGATTCTTCTATTTTTGAAGAATAGACGCTCCAAATTTCAAGTGACTTGGATTTGTAGAAAGAAAATGAAAATTTAAACACGAAATGTAGTTGTGACTGTCAGATCGGCCCAGATTCAATCTGGGCCATTGGCTGACATTGTAGCTATCAGGCCGTGGGCTGACAAGATCTTTTTTCATATATATATATATATATATATATATATATATATATATATATATATATATATATATATATATGGAAAAGGCTTCTGTGAGCCAATGGGCTCATAAGAAAAAATAAGCCCAATGGCCTAGATTGAATCTCGGCCGATCTGATGATCATGGATGCCCGATAGTGTTTGAATTTTAAATTTTTTTCTACGCATCCAAATCACTTGAAATTTTAGGAGTGTGTTGATAAAAAATAGGTGAATATTCGAAAAATATTAAAAAAATATTTTACATGAAAAAAGTCACCAAAATACCCCTGTAAATTTTCTGGGTATTTTGGTCTTTTTATTATGCGGATTATTTTTTTCATATTTTTATTAGGTGCGGTTTGATGAGAAGAACATACACCTAAAATTTCAAGTTATTTGGATTTGTAGAAAAAAAACTAAAATACAAATACTCTAGGCCGTCAGATCCGCCCAGATTCAATCTGGGCCATTGGGCTTATACTATTATGTGAGCTAGTATATATATATATATAGATAAAGTAAAGCGACTAAACACTGGCAGCTATAATGAATAATAATATAAGTAATAGGTGGAATCCTAGCGATCGGATTTTCATTAGGTTGTTCAAAATACATATCACTATTTGAGTTTTAATCTTTTCTATAGATCTGACTGAGATAGTTATAATGAATAATAATATAAGTAATAGGTGGAATCCTAGGTGTCGAATTTTCATTAGGTTGTTCAAAATACATATCACTATTTGAATTTGAATCTTTTTTTTATAGATCTGACTAAGATGAAATTTTGGATGTATATACTCAACACTATTGTGCACCATATAAAACAAATACTTTCAAGAATTTTAAAATGCCAAAATTACCTCTATCATTTTCAAGGTTATTTTGGTCATTTTATATTTTGAAAAAAGTTTGTTTTATATATTTTTTGTGGGCACTATTTTTTAGTACACATGCCCAAAATTTCATCATAATCCGATTTCTAGAAAAATTATAAAAATACTTTCAAGTAAATATGCTTAACACTATTGTGCACCATATAAAAGTATAAGAAAATACTTTCAAGAATTTAAAATAACCAAATTACCCCCGTCATTTTCAGGGATATTTTGGTTATTTTATATTTTGAAAAATATTTTTTTAATACATTTTGTGCGCCCTATTTTTTAGTACACATGCCCAAAATTTCATCATGTTCCGATTTCTAGAAAAAAGATTAAAATTTAGATAGTGATATGTATTTTGATCTATCCGATGAAGATTTAACGGCTGAGATTCCACCTATATTATTATTCGTTATAGCTGCCATGTGTTTGTTAGCTTTTTCCATATAGTGGTCTACGTGCTCTTTGCAAACCTTTTGGAAAGCCAAGAGCACCTTTTTGCCTGCACCTGTGCGCTTTTTGATGGCTTTCAGTTCTTATAAATGTTGCACAAGTTGGTAGTCATGTGTTTTGTTTTGTGTTGGTGTTGTCTTCTACATTCTGTTCTTACAGGCTTACAAATCCCCAATAATTTGTTTAATGCATTTTCTGGCAACTAATTTCCTCTCCCTCATCCCCTCGAATTTCTCTATTGATTATGTTCATTGATTGCCTGAATGTCATGCAGTCTCCTATTGCGGCGTGAATGTTGTACGTTTAGCAATGGAGAATATGTGAAAGCTGGTTTAGCTGAAATGGAGCTTTGGTGTTGCCATGCAAAAGGAGAGGTCTGAATATATGTTGTCCTTCGTATGCATCTTTGAATTAATTTCCATATCGGGATCTGACTTGGCCACTAATTGAATGTAGTACATGTCCTAAATCACAGTTGGCTTGGGATCCCAATAGGAACTGATACTTTGGGGCCATTAAAAGAACAATTTCTACATTGTTTTTTATTGATTGATATTTAAAATGGTGTGGTTTGTATAAGGTTGCATCCTTAAACAATCAAAGTTAGGCATATCTCCAAATTTTATCATAGATGTAATTTTGGTGTCAAAAGTTATCTGGATGTCTTGAGAATCCATTTTCATCTCTAATTATAAAATTTTAGACTCCAAAAATGCTTCAAATCAAGTAGATCTATAAACATATGAAAATATTGAGAATGGACGGTCCAGATAATGTGTTGCAATATGCACCAGTTCTAAGACTCAAAAATCTTTTTTGTTTTCATATTCATACATCTCGATGATCAATTAGAGGTTTTTCTAACATCAAAACAGTCCCATGGATTTTTGAGGTGCACCTTCATTGTACATCTTTTAGGTTGCAACCTTATATAAATTTTTCCCTTTTTAAAATATGTTTGCAAGATTGTTCTTCTGTTTATTGAATACACTGTTGAAATATTGCCTGACACAGTTTGCAGGATCATCTTGGGATGAACTGAAGCACATAAGACAAGCTGTAGGCTTTTTGGTACGTGCAATATGGATAATCTTTTTCGAGTCCTTGTGAATGTGATGGATGAGTTCTTCCCTATTAAGGCAATGCTTCTTGTTTTTTTGGTCAGAATGCTCATAATGAGTTAAGAAGTATCTTTTCTATGAGTGAAGAAAATATTTTGTTATTTACAATATCTTTTCTATGTAGTGACAAAAATGAGTATTTTAAAAGCCCTGAATTGTGTATGGGACTTGAGCTACTTCCTTTTCATTTGTTGTTTCTGTTCCTGAATTTCTCTTGGCAATCGTGTCTCTTTTAGGAATATTTAGGCCTATGATTTTTGCATGATAGTATCTGACTACAATAAAAAAAAAGAGAGACGGGCATTTTATTACCAGAAAAAGAAGAAGAAAGAGAACCTGCTTTTGCTCTTGCTAATTTTCTACTCTTTTGATCTTCGGGATATACAGTTTGTGGCCTTTTTTTAATAGACTAGTATTAAGTAAGAATATGCTTTACGAATTATACACCACTGTGCATGTGTACACGATTTACAAAGTAAGGAGGGAACTCAGGCGACTTGAAGAATGCCTGAGGGGAGAGCTAGGGACAGTTTCGTTGGTTCTCGTTTCCTATGTGTGGATGATGAGGCTCACGTTGAGTGCGCCTTGTTGGCCAGGCCATTGGCAACTTTTTGGCCTCACACCATGTGTGGTTGAAGGAGATATTGATCAAGCTAGTGATCGACATAGTTGTCTTTTGTTCAAAAAGAAGAAGGCACACATGCACAAGAAATATTTTCCCAATTTTTTGAGATAATATTTTAAAGCCATTTTATGGTTGTTTCTTTGTTTAATCAATAACGTCTTCCTGTCATGGTTTTACATGTATAATTGATGCCCATGTTGATATCGATATATCTGCAGGTTATACACCAGAAAACTAAAGTTTCCTTTGATGAAATCACAAATGATCTCTGCCCAGTGAGTACAAAATCTCTCGCTTAACACATAGAAATGCCCAGATATGCACACGTACATGTAAAAATGCAGACAGATCATACCAAGATGAGTCTTGTTTCATGCATGTTTGCACATGCATGCCTGCAGACATTTAGCCAAACATCCAAAGAACTAGCTCACTCAAATACACAAATATGGACTCTCCCTCTCTCTCTCTGGTGCATGCACAATCACAGAAAATGGGAGAATATGTTGAACATGCTGTGTAATAGTGGGGGCTATGCTTACCATCGATCCACCATCCTTTAGCATAGAGCGGTGGAGATGAGTTCACTATTGTGCTTCAAGTCCATCAGCAGAATAGTGGCTCATCTCCACCTTCTGTAGAGAACAGGTGGTGGATAGCTTGATCTTTTCGCGCCACACTATACATGCGATGTGTATTCTTCATAGCAATCTTTGATACCTAGTGCTCACTGTCATGGCTTTCTCCAGGTTCTCAGCGTGCAACAGCTTTATCGAATATGTACACTGTATTGGGATGACAAGTATGGCACCCATAGTGTCTCCCCTGGTGTAAGTGCTAAAAACCTGCATTGCCTAACTTTACCTTTCCCTACTTAGTTTGGAAACCAAATTCTTGATTTCCTCATTTTCTTACTTTTTCTATCTCTTCAGGTAATTTCCAGCATGAGAGTGCTGATGACAGAGGACTCGAACACAGCAGTCAGCAATTCCTTTTTACTGGATGACAATTCGAGGTAAATTAACTGATCTTCCTTGTCCTGAGAGAGAGAGAGAGAGAGAGAGAGAGAGAGAGTTAAGTGTACCTTACCTGACCTGGCTTGCTGCAGCATTCCCTTCTCGGCTGACGACATCTCGAGTTCTTTGCAAGAGAAAGACTTTGCTGATGTCAAGCCAGCAAGTGAGCTTTTTGAGAACCCAGCGTTCCAATTTTTATTGGAGTAAAAGCTGGCTGCAAAAGTCTCGAAAGGTCTTCCTTAAAAACACTGAGATAGAGATGATTGCTCCTAGTTCCCTTTGCCAAAGAAATCATGTAATGTAAATCCACCCCATTTTCCCATATTCCTCTCTCTCTCTCTCTCTCTCTCTCTCTCTCTGGCCTGGGTATTAATTCTATTTGCTGCCTGGGTCATAGTTGTAAAATTATTCTTTTGAACTTAGATCTGCCCTTGATGGGATAGAATTTCTAGTATAGGGGCCAGTATACTACAGGGGTAGAGGGTGATGCCCTGCCATTGAAAGGTGTGTTCCATTTGTTTTTGTTAAATTTATTTTCAGAGTCAGATAGCATTCTTTGTTGTCTCAAGAGGGCATGTGCCTCGTTATTCTTTCTTCTCTTTGTTTTTGGGTTTGCTCTTCAGTGTTGTGGGAGGTGTTGTTTCTTGCCTCCCAATTGATTGTAAAGGGTTAGAGCTTTCAATTGTAAAGCAAAATATATATAGTTGAGTTCTATTGGTCATTTTTGTTTACTTGTAGTAAAACATTTGTGAATTTGTAAATGTTATATGAGACTTGGAAAGGTTGTGCCTTATGGAATGCCGATAATATATATGATATGTACTTATAGAAAAAAGATTAAAATTCAATGAGTGATGTATTTTGAACCACTTGATGAAGATTTGACGTTTGGAAATTCACCTATATATGGGTGCGGTTTGTATAGAGCCTAGGCTCTAAACTATCAAATTAGAGCTTACCTTCAAATAATGTCGAGAAATATAGTTTCAATATTGAAAATCTTTGTGATAGCCTTAAACTATACTTTCATATTTATTTATAAAGTTTTTAAGCTTAAAAAATAGTGCAGATCGATATATTTATGAAAACTTAAAAATTGGCAGTCCAAAAATGCATTACAAAATACAAAAATTTCAAAACTTGAAATCCATTTTTTTTTCTCATGTCAATGCATCTTGATGTTAAGATGATCAATTTAAAGATATTTAGGCATAAAAAACTCTGGTGAAATTTTTTGAGGTAGGTTCAAATTTGGTTGTTTAGAGCTTCGGCTCTATATAAACTTTTCCTTTATATATATATATATATATATATATATATATATATATATATATATATAGACACTTCGCAATGCTTATAGGCGAAAATGAACAATGATTTTGCTTATGTTCATTATCGTTTAAAGTTTTTCGTACGGTCACAATTGTTCGTTAGTGTTTCAATTTTTATTTTTATTTTACAAATCGGAATGATCTGAGATTTAGAGCGCATGTTCATAAAAAATAAGAAAATTTAATAAAAATATAAAAAAAATAATTCAAAAAATATAAATTGATCAAAATTATCCCACAATTTATATTTTACGAAATATTTTTTTCATATTTTTATTTAGTGCATCTCACTAACGTATACCTATGCTCCAAATTTTATATCATTCTGATTAATAACAAAAAAATAAAAAAATAAAACATTAACGAACAATCGTGACTGTGCAATGAACTTTGGACGGTGAGGAGCATAGGCAAAATCACTGTTCATTTTCACCTATATGTGTTGGGAAGATTTTTCCATATGTATATATATAGGGAGTCATTGTTGTATGCCCATACGCGAATAGCCCAGATTGAATCTGGGCCATTATGTGGTCGATCTGATGCTCACGGATGTTCGATCGTGTTTGAATTTTAATTTTTTTTCTACAAGTCCCAATCATTTAAAAATTTAGGCGTGTGTTCTTCTCATCAAAACACACTTAATAAAAATCAAAAAAAAAAATAATTCGTGAAAAAAATTGGCCAAATACCTCCGGAGACTTTTGGGGGGTATTTTGATCAATTTATTTAATGTAAATTTTTTTTTTTTTTTGATATTTTTCTTAGATTCGCTTAGTTTTGAAAAACGCACGTCTAAAATTTCAATTGATTTAGATTTGTAAAAAAACAAATAAAATTCAAATACTATTGAATATTTGTGATTGTTAGATCGGCCTAGATTCAATCCGGGCAGTGGGTGTTTACTGTAGCAATACGCGCCTTGGCACACATGATATTTTCCCATATGTTCATATGAGCTAGTCACGATCTGATAGTCACGATCTTATTTCGTATTTGAATTTTTATTATTTTTCTACAGATTTTAATAACTTGAAATTTTAGGCATGTGTTCTTCAAAAATAAGAAAATCTAATAAAAATATTAAAAAAATAATTTGCAAGAAATAAATTGATCAAAATACCTTTGAAACGTTTCGAGGGTATTTTGGTTAATTTAGTCTTTGTGAATTATTTTTTAAAATATTTTTATTAGGTGTGCATTAATGAGAAGAATGAACAACTAAAATTTCAAGTTATTTGGATTTGTAGAAAAACATTAAAATTTCAACACGAAATGAGGTTGTGACCGTTATATCGGTTATATTCAATTTGGATTGTTGGGCTCATATATTCATATGAACTAGTGAACTAATATCAATATTATATATATATATTTATTATGAATGTTATTTGGAATGCAGATGATATTGGCCTCAATGGATGCCCGACCTCACTGTCAAGGCTTCAGCCTTTCTTGGTCGTTGGGTATGTTATGCCCTCATTTTGTGTGTTTATGTTGTATGATTTCATTTCTTTTCGTAGCTCTTATACGGTCCTCATACTGCATGTCCAGTACCTTAGTCATAGCACCTGGCTAGTTTGTCTTTTTTTAATCTAAAATTTTTAGAACTGCATAGCAATTACTAGATTTTTTTTTTGAATTTTGAGCTTTGTGATACTGAGATCTAGTTGTTTAAAAATTGGACGGTCTCTATTGAATCTTGAGGCATTAGTTTTTATTAGTACAAAGAGTTTATTTCAATAATTTTTTTCTTGAGATTATTCTGTGGGTTGTTGAGATTATATCCCAAAATTTGAGACCTGAACAGCATACCTAGTATCTAGTTTCTGTGAGGGAGTAATTTATTTATTTACTCCAGTAGGAGTAGAAAATATTTTGGCTTCTTTTTAAGTTAACATTGAAACTGTAACGACTATGGACCTCGTAGAAAAAGATGGGTAGCTCTCTATCTCAGTTTTTTGAATGTTTTAGTAAATTTTAATAAGAGAATGAAAAGGAGTACATCAAAAGAAAAGAAAAAGAAATAAACAAACTAAAACATGGAAGAAAGAAAAGAAGAAGGGGGATTCAGGATGTAGTTCTCCTAAAGGACTAGAAGAGCATGGCTACACCCCCAATGGATCTGAGAAGAAGTCAAGAAGAGGATATAGGCAGCAGTGGCCTCTTTAGCAAGTTTATCCAAGACCATCGAGTTTGATCCATGTTTTTGCACCAAGAAATTACATTAGCTGAATCTCCTTCCACAATCTGATTTGTATAACTCGGATCCAATTTAGATGAACCAATTTTCAATTCCCACAATTCAGTTTCATTAACCCCACAATGGTGCAATTGATCTTGATAAGACCACAAAACTCCATTTGGATTCACTGAGTAAGCCACAACACCTCGATATTTGCGTCTCTACTCTAGTACTGCCATCAAAATTAAGCTTAATCCGGTAGTGCATGCTATAATGTTGATCTTGTATAATTGTGGCTTTTTAAAAAAGAGCAGCTCCTTAAACTGAGTGAGGAGGATTTCTTGATACTTCCTTAAGGTGGGAATTGCCTGCGCCCATAGCGTAAATGAAGTCACTATAGCATTATGCATTTGGGAAATGTCTCTAGTTCTCCCTTTAAAAAATCTATAATTCCTTTCTTTCAAGACATTCAGCAGAATGTTATCATTGGTCTCTTCATCATTTTAGCAAAATAAGCAAATATTTGTTATAATCAAACCTCTTCTACGAAGTCGATCAATGGTCAAGGTCCTATTTCAGCCACAAGCCATAGGAAGGCCTTAACCCCATGTAGTACCTTGCAGCTCCAAAATTTATGTACTGATTTCTTCTCTTCAACTAAACGGTCCCTCGAGATAACTGCATATAAGGATTTAACCATGAAAGTACCACTAGATTCTAGGTTCCACACCAGTCTATCTTGATTTCTTGGATAATAGAAGAAGAGTGAAGTGATTTAAGGTTACAAACTGTTGTTTAACCTTGTGGTTCATCCTTCTGACATCTAGTTTAACATCCCATAGTACCTCATCAGCCTCTTTTCTGATCATGGATATAATTGTTGCATTTTTCTGTCCATTGGAAGGAAGACTTGGAAGAAATACTTGGCTTTGTCATTTTGTATACATGGGAAATAGGTTTGTGTACATCCAGTGAATGGTATAGGTGGGAAGGCATCAGCTATCAAACCTATAAAATTAGTATAGTTGGATGACTCATATTCAATTTGAGTCATTCAACGCCCGGTGTTTTTTATTTTTCGTTTTTTTTATTTATAAATCATTTAGATTTCAAATTTGAGGAGAGGGGTGCTGAATCTAGTTTTTTTATTTTATTTTATTTTTGGACATGTTGACGGTGGAATGAATCTAGATACACAAAAAAGGAAAAAAAAAACAATATCAAAATGTTCATACACTAAAAAAATGATAGAAATGTCTTTTTCGTGTGTTGGTGAGCATGTGCTGTCTTGCAATCAAAGATTTAGGACACTTAGAAAAGAGGCTGGGTCGTGGTTGTAGCATCCCCACACCTAGTCACCACGTTGTGGTTTCTGTTTTTGCCGTTAACACCATCCCACTGACACCTTCAAAAAATATAACTCCTAATCTACTTAAAAAACGGGTAGGGGCCTGTCTTCCCTATTGAATTATCCAAAAAAAAAAAACAAAAAAAAAAAAGCAAAAAAAAAAAATTAAATCTAGGCTTGTTCAAGTTCTTTCTTGAAATAGAAGTAATTAGGCCAAAAAGAGGACTCTTCATCTTTCAAAGAAAGTATATATAGGATCTCCTTAAGAAAATTAGAAAGCTTACACCAAATTGGTTGGCACGCCTATAAAACAAAATCACAAGCTTGATGACCAAAGTAGTAAAGCTGTCGAGAATGAGTAGGTTTCAAAGATTAGTTGGCTGACTAATATACCTTCACTTACATGCCCAGATATTGCATAAGTTGTGAGTGTGATTTGTTGGTTTATACACTCTCCATGACCCATCAATCTTAATGCTGCTAGTAGAATACCTAGGTAATTAGAATCATAATCAAAGACAGGATTGCTTTTTGCTAATCATGGGCAATTATGAGTTGAAGCCTATACAGATGAAGATCGTGTTAGAATTTGTGGGAATATAGAAGGGATAGAGAATATTTACGTGGTTCAGACAGAACCTTTACGTCCACAGATCCAAAGCCCCAACCGACTATATCATTATTTTATTGGATAAATGTTTACATCAATAAGTATCTCTATATATAGTGGACAATCACACAATTACATGAGATAAATATGGTATGATAACTTGATGACCAAGTAACTTGGTATCTATCTTCTAGATACCTAACCTTATCAAGAGATATATACATATACAACCATAATTATATATATGGATCTGAACCCAATATATCCATATCCCAACACTCCCCCTCAAACTAAAGATTTTTGACTCAAAGTAGCTCAAGTTTGAACAATACTAAGTTGCCAAAAAAAAGATCACATGTTACTATGATAAAATCACATGTTACTATGATCAACCTTTCTTGGGCTCTCTACTTTTTTCTAGAGACTTTCTCTCTTTAGGGTCTTCCAAGAAACAATATTTCTTGGGCTCTCTACTTTCTTCTCTGAAGATCTTCTCTCTTTAGAGGCTTCTCTGAAGATCTTCTCTCTTCAGAGCCTTCTTTGAAGATCTTCTCTCTTTAGAGGCTTATCTGAAGATCTCTCTCTTTAGAGGCTTCTTTTCTTTCTAGAAGTTTTCTCTCTCTAAAAGAAAATGATTTCTCTTTCTCTCTTCGGAACATCCGAAATTGAGTAACAAAAAACTCGACGATCATCACACAGGATGGAGCAACGGAAAACTCAATCATCAAACAAGATCAAGTAATGGAAAACTTGATTATCAACCAGGATCGAGAAATTCGATCATCTTCATCTCCTCATCTGGAAATATAACTTTCGATTAACAACCAGGACTGTGAAATTCGATCGTCTTCATCTCCTCATCTGGAGACGGAACTCTTGATCACCAACCATAACTTCCCTTTGCATAGTAATTGGACTGATCCAGAATCTGGATTTTCGATCATCTTCATCTCCATATCTCCTATACTCTCCCCCTCAAGTTGGGTGTGGATGCGAAGAAGCACCCAACTTGTAAATTACAAATTTTTTTTTTTTTCTTTTGAGTATAACCATATCAAAAAAAAAAAAAAAAAGCCAATGAAATTGGGCTTCTAGACAAAAGCCCATATCTTAAAAAAAAAAAAATACCACCCTCTTTTTTTTTTTTTCTTTTGAGGAAAACATATGAGCCTCCTTATGGAAGTTGTGTCAATGAAAATAAAAAGAGCCTCGGTGAATGTGACAAATGTGACCAAGCCACGTCTTTAGTTAAAAAAAAAGCAAATCAGAGAGCTTAACCTCCTCCTTGATGGCAATACTGTTGTTGGTGCTGGTGATGAATAGCGAGGCAAACACAACAGTGGCAAGAAAAATATGGCTACGGGAGGCTAATCGAGAGTGGGTTATCTCCATAGGTGTGAGTTCTTATGATCTTCTACGATTGGGTTATTGCATATGATGAAGAGGAATGTGGCATTAGTGGGTATGGGTATGATTCAATTTTTGGTAAATCACCACGAGCTGCGCGCTGCTTCCTATCAAAGACCGTCCCTTTCAAGATATTTTGGAATGGAGGGGATCAGATCTGATAGTCATTTCGGAATATCGTAGGTATTTCATGTTCGTGTTCCCACTAAAACAGTGAATCTTAAGGAATTCAATCTTCCAAAAAGAGATGATTCCCTCAACGATCCTCTAATTTATAGCGATACTATTTGCAAACCAGATCCCAAATCTCTCGAGACCATGGTATTGAAGCAGAGAACGATATATCTGACGGCTGGTAGGTGAGACCCATTAAGAAATCAATTACGAATCCTTCTGCGCCTTTCTCAGAGGAGCTTACACCAAAATAGGCGAGACGCGGGCAGCCATTAATAGGTTATGACCACCTTGGCAAGGGAGACTCCTGAAAATTGTTTACAACAAATGAAAATTGTTTACGGCGAAGTCACGAAGAATCTTGTTTACGGCGAATGGAATGAAAAAATTGTTTACGAATGAAAATTGTTTACAACGAAGTCACGAAGAACCTGGCTCTGATATCATGTTAGAATTTGTGGGAACATAGAAGTAAGAGAGAATATTTACGTGGTTCAGGCCGAACCCTTACGTCCACGGATCCAAAGCCCCAATCGGCTATATCTTCATTATATTGGATAAATGTTTACATCAATAAGTACCTCTATATATAGATGACAATCACACAATTACATGAGATAAATATGATATGATAACTTGATGATCACGTAATTTGGTCTTTATCTTCTGGATATCAACCATATCAAGAGATATATACATATATATCTATAATTATATATATGGATATGAACCCAAGATATCCATATCCCAATAGATTGGGCTCATTCATCATAGATAAAAGGTTGACATCTGGGTACTGTACTTTTTATTAGAGGGTACCTTGTAACTTGGAGAATAAGCTGACTCGTAGGTTGACATCTGGGTACTGTACTTTTTATTAGAGGGTACCTTGTAACTTGGAGAATAAGCTGACTCGTAGTAAGATTAAGTGTAGAAGTTGAATTTAGCTCATAGTGTATATGAATTACTTTAGCTAATAATCCTTTTATGAGAACCTGGTTTTTCTATGTACGAATCAATGTGATAACAATGCAACAATCAACCTAGCTTATAATCTAGATTAGCATGATAGAATAAAGCATATAGAAGTGCATCGGTATTTTATTTGAAAAAGGGGTGCTATGAAGGAAATTTATCTTCTATATGTTAAAAAAGAAGACCAACTACTGTATCCTCTTTTTACCGTGATAGGAAAACCTCGTCTGCAAATGATTTTAAGCAAGTTTGGCATGATTGATTTTTATGCACTAGTTTGCAAGGGAATATTGAGAATAATTAAGCTTATATTTGTTTCTCCATTTATTTAGGTCCTTGAGGATTTATTTGTCCTTTTCTTTGCTTAAAGTGTAATTTTGTACTTCAAACTTTTATTATTAATATAAAATGTGTAAGTGGGGCGTGGGGGTCATTGAGATGCAACCATGACCCAACTCCCTCTCCTACTCCTCATGTGAAACGCTTCTTACCTTCATCTATCCCTTGTATGTTTTTTATTATTGTTGTCGAAAAGTGAAAATTAGTAGCATGAAAGCTGAGAATCTTGTTTGTTTGGTAGTGGAAAAACAAGAACTGTTATTAATTATTTTTTTTTACCGGTTATTCTGTATTTTATTAATTTAATGTGCAAAATATATATTTTAAATAATATTTTCTTGCTACAACCCATCCAATGCATTTGTTATAATTGAAATTACAACCCCATAATTTCCATTTGAGTTACAACTAAACCCAGTTCAGTTATCCTTCCCGTTCAACCATAAAATCCATTACCCAGAATTTCAATCCCAAATATAACAACTACAAGGATATATCAGAGCATTATAGAGAGAGAAGAGGAGATGAAACCCTAAGAAACCACTGATATTTCCACCATTGCTGCAAATGTCAGGAAAACCATAAGTGTAGCAAAACCTAAAATATTAAATGAACATTATTACACCTGTTAATAGCTGCAACTATATTTTGCATAAAATTCAGTTAAATTAAGAAAATAACTAACTAGAAGTAAATTCCTTACTACCAGTTCATTTTAGGATCTAAATAGCCATAAATTCCTTACTACCAGTTCATTTTAGGCTGGAAGAATTAAAAGGACCCCAATGGTTATAAGTACAATGGGAACAAACAAGCTACAAATACTAAAATAAAAAAACCCAAAACGTGAAAAACAGAGCAGAATAACCTACGAATTTTTTAGAGAGAGAAACAGGTATTACTTGAAAGAGAGAGAGAGAGTATAGTTGACTGCTACAGATTAGAGAGAGAGTACACTACTTGGAGATTGCGGAGCATGATGGATAATATCAAAATATAATGATTTATGTTTTAAAATTATTTTAAAATATAAAATATTAAAGAGTAAGTAGGGAGGAAACCCAGTGATTTTTGAAGAAAAATAAATACAACCGTTGTAGCTGTGAAAGCCCAAAAAAAACCGTTGTAGCTGTGAAAGCCCAGAAAAAATCAGGCCAAGTAGATGACAGAAGACTGAAATCGGGCCCACCGAACTAAGAATTTAGGACCCACATGGGACCACAGTAGGGCTCACATGTCACATGGTGGGGTCCACATGGCCAAGGCCTGCAATGATCGTATTCCCAATCATATTTCTCAACAACTATATTTCTAATTGCCATATTTTCAAGGACCATAGTTCCAACTTCCATATTACAAATAGAATATTTTCAATGGGCATATTCCTTTTAATTATATTCTCAAAATCCATATTTCTATCGGCTATATTCCCAACGATCATATTCCCAAGAACTATATTTCCAATGGTCATATTCCAAATGGCTATATTTCCCACAACGGCTATATCCTCAATGGCCATATTCCCAACGGTCATACATATTTGGAAGGCCTATAAATGGGGGCTAGGTACCCATTGGCAAAGAGTAGAGCGAAGGGTGCAAAGCAAGCAAAGAAGAGCAAGAGAGAGCAAACAAAAAAAAAAAAAATTTTTTTTTCTCTCTAAAGATCACCGAAGGAAGATCTGGGTTTTTGCAATCAGCAGCCATGCAACACGACTTGGGCTTCACATATACTCTCGCTTGCTTATTCAAATCAAATTTTTGTTTCAATTGGTATGAAAGCGATTCAGGTTCTATCTTGCCCATACTTTTAAATTTATTTTTGCATCTCTTGTGAACTTCTTTGAATTGTCCAAAAAAAAAAAAAAAAATAAAAATAAAAATAAATAAATAAATAAATAAATAAAAAAAATAAAATAGAGAGAGATCCAAAAATTCTGGTCGGTGCCCTCAAAGTGGGTGAGAGTCAGGCAGATTCTTTAGTATACCTGGTTGCTATGGGAAGCAAAGTTGTTCGACCGACTTTAAGGTTACCTTCTTCAGGTCTGATACCATCTCCCACCCTAGAGAGCGGGGACATCCCCAATATTTTATAAACCGGAGGTCTAAGAGGGTCAGGTTATACCGGACTCGGGAGTGGACGTTCCCTCCTTGTATTTGCATTATTTTAAGCAATAAAAAGTTGTTGTTTTAATTGTGTGCCTCTGATTGCAAGTTTTATTTGGGCTATTGAGTCACCAACACACGTGCACCATTTAAAGCGACATAATTGATTCCGCTGATTTGGATTGCACACTTCTTTGACAGACTTGCGCAATTTAGTAAATCTCTAATAGAATTGGTCGAATCTCTCTAAATAGGATAGATTCCCAATTCCATTAAAGAATGGTGTCAACCCCACCAATCCCAACCTGGATCGGTATATTTAGCAATGGGATCACCTAATATGTTGTCAGCACATACATCTGTGACATCCATTTAATTTGGCTAGTGTTGATTTGAGCCATTTATCGATACAGGATGGTACATGTATCTTGGGTCCCACAATAGCATGTGCGATAGAGTGGCAACAATGGAGACGTCTACAGCTTCGGGGTACTACTATTGAAGACTTTTACCAGGAAGAGGCCCACAAATTCTATATTCTCTAATGATTTGAGCTTGTCCAAATGGGTAGACCAAGAATACCTTGATAGATTGCAAGAAGTTGTGGATGATGATTTCTTGATAGAAAATAATAATGAAGACAATAGTAGCTAGCTCAAGGATAGAAAATTTGAGTTCAACCATTAAATGCATGTCATCAATTATTGTTATGAGTTTGTTGTGTACAAAAGAACAACCAAACGAGTGAATCAACATGAGAGTTATAGTCTCAAAATTGAAATATGATTGTTCTTATAGTTTTAAATTTTGAGACTGCAACTCTCATGTTGATTCGCTCATTTGATTATTCTTTTGTGCACAATAAATCCATAACAATAATTGATGACATGCATTTAAGGGTTAAACTCAAATTTTGTGCCCTTAAGTTGCTACCGTGGCCTTGACTGTCATTTCCCATCAATAGATCACCATCCACAACTTCTTGTAGTTTGTATAAGTATTCTTGGTCCACCCATTTTGGCAAGCTCAAATCATCAGAGAACATAGGGCTCTTTTATGTAAAAGTCTTCAATAATAGTATCCCAAAGTTATAGACATCTCCACTCCACTGGTTGCCAAGCTATCCCTTATACTATATTCTAGTGGTTGAGCAAAAAGTGAGTTAGCAATATGTCTAAGGCCATATGCATGGGCCTGCACAATAACTATTGTGGGGCCATGACACTTCCTAGTTATTTTAAAACATAAGTAGTTAAATTTTGATATTATCTTGATCGGCAAAGTTAATCGTTGATATGAATAGCCTAGTAACAGACTAGTTCACCAATCCATCTGGGTTTTTATACCCCAACTTATCCAAACGAGATGCTTTGCCTCTCAAATCTATTTCTTATCATACGGTCATCCTGAGCCTATAGTCGTGCGGCTATTACCGTCTCGTTGATGTTTTGATGGCGGTAGTGGTCATTGACATGGACCACAGAATAATTTTCCCAATTTTTTGTTGTTTTATGAAATGGGTGAGGTTGACTTTAATATTTTAAAACCTAATGATTTTCCAATTCAGATCTTTTATTTAGATGGGAATTAGTCAGGATTGAACAATATATGTGTGTGTCATTACACATATATGTGGGGAATCATACCCTCTCACACCCATGTGAGTAAGACCCCAAATGATCACCATTAACTTTTGACACAAATCTCTAGAAAAGTTATCAATAAACCCATTCACCCAAATCCCATATCCATGTGATAACTTTTCTAGAGATACGTGTTAAAATTTAATGGTGATCTTTTGGGATCCTACTCATATGGGTGTGAGAGGGTCACATAGTATCATATATATATATATATATATATATATGAAGATTCTACAGTACGCTGACATGTGTACATGTCAAAATACACCCAATGGTCCAAATTGAATCTGGCCCGATCTGATGGTCACGAGACGACCACACCACAACCACGACCTCATTTCGTGTTTGAATTTTAATTTTTTTTTATAAATCCAAATCATTTGAAATTTTAGGCGAAGAGATTGAACGAGCCAATCTAAATCCAAATCACGTTCAAGTTTGTCTCAACACTCCCTCTCAAGTTGGTACAAAGAGATTGAACAAGCCAAACTTGTCAAGTGCACAGATGAATTTTTTCTTGCCAACCGCTTTAGTGAAGCTATCTGCAAGTTGATTTTCACTGTTAACATGAGGAGTACAAATTGCATTGGCTTGAACCTTCTCCCTGACAAAATGACAATCGACTTCAATATATTTAGTTCTTTCATGAAAAACAAGATTAATTGCAATATGGATTGCAGCTTGGTTATCACAAAATAATGGTGTATTGGCTTGGCTGACTTGAAATGTAAGTCATTAAGAAAGGATTTTACGTTGTGGACCAAATCACGTTCAAGTCTGTCTCAACACTCTCCCTCAAGTTGGTGCAAAGAGATTGAACAAGCCAAACTTGTCAAGTGCACAAATGAATTTTTTCTTGCCAACCGCTTTAGTGAAGCTATCTGCAAGTTGATTTTTACTGTTAACATGAGGAGTACAAATTGTATTGGCTTAAACCTTCTCCCTGACAAAATGACAATCGACTTCAATATATTTAGTTCTTTCATGAAAAACAATGACACGATATTCTACCTTAGCATTGGATCTAGCGACAATATTTTGCTTTTTACTTTTCCATGTGACAATATTTACACCAACAAAAGTGTAGAAACCTGTCGTAGATTTTCTATCTGAAGGATTACCAGCCCAATTTGTATCACAATAACCAATTATGTTTTCATATCTATTGTTTTTCATCCTGATTCCATGATTAGGGGAGGATTTTAAATATCTTAGAATTCTATCAATAGCCTGCATGTGAGAAGATCTGGGGGTATGCATGAACTAACTAACCATGCTCACAGCATAGGTGATATCTGGTCTGGTAATAGTTAAGTAAATTAATTTTCCAACAATTCGCTGATATTTTTCAACATCTCGAAGATGTTCACCATCCTCGATGGAGTTCTTGTTGTTTACCTCAACTGGAGTATCAATAAGTTTAGCTCAAATTTTACTAGTTTCTCTCAAGAAATCTAAAGTGTATGTTCTTTATTAAAGAAACAATCATTTCTTAGAATAAGCAACTTCTATACCAAGGAAATACCTTAAATTTTCTAAATATTCAATATAAAAAACATTGGCGAGATATTTTTTTAGTTGATCAATCCCTTGTATGTGGCTCCTAGTGACTATAATGTCTTCAACATATACCAATAGAACAACAATTTTGGCGGAATTCCTTTTAATAAACATAGAAGAGTCAACGACACTTTCAGTAAAACCATTATTTAATAAGGCACTGCTTAACTAGGCATACCAAGCCCTAGGAGATTGTTTTAAGCCATATATTGCTTTCTTTAGTTTGCACACAAGATCTAAATTTTTTCTAAGATGTCCATGAGGTATTTCCATGTACACCTCTTCTTTTAAATCACCTTGAAGAAAAACATTTTTAACATCGAGTTGGAAAAAAGGGCCAAGTTTGATTTGTGGCAATTGAAAGAAGAATTCTAACAGAGTTCATTTTGGCTACAGGTGCGAAAGTTTCTTTATAGTCTTCACCATAAGTTTGTGTAAACCCTTTTGCAACCAACTTAATTTTGTGCCTTTCAATGGTACCATCACTCTTGTACTTGATTTTATAAACCCATTTATTTCCAACCACTTTCTTTCCTTTGGGTAACTTGACAAGTTCTCAAGTATGGTTCTTGTCAAGGGCCCGAAGTTCTTCTTCCATAGCCTTTTTCTAAATTGACTTGGAAATAGCCTATTGGAAGTTAGCCGGTTCCATATTGGAAGAAACATAACTAAGATAAAAAAAGCAATTTTGAAAGATATGAGAGTAATCAACAAATTGTTCAATAGGATAGGTGGATGCATTATAGGTATAAAAATCATGAAACTTACTTGGGAGACGAGTGGTATGTTGAGATCGACCAATGGAAGGGGGGCCACACGAGAGTCGATTTGGTGAGGTTCAACTTGAAGTTCTTCTTCATGAGAAACTTCAATTGTTTGTCCTCCATTCTCATTTTCATCATTTTTATCAGTATCAAAATTATCAACAGTGATATTGAGCATAACCATATGTGTCTCCCCCTGAACCAAATTTTCCTTAGTGGAAACAAAATATGGTTCATTTTCTCAAAAAAGAACATCACGAGAAATGATAACCTGGTGGTTGATCGGATCATAGTATTTATATGCCTTTTGAGTGGGACAATATCCTATGAAAATACATTGTTTTGCTTTAGCACTTAATTTATCAATATTTTGACTGTGTACAAAGCAAACACATCCAAATACTTTGAGATAATTCAAAGAAGTCTTCTTTCCTTTTAGAACTTCCACAGGAGATCTTTTTTTCAAAAGTTTGCTTGGCCATCTATTGATTAAGTAACATGTTGCTAAAACAATATCTCCCCAAAAATGTTTTGGCATATTGCTCTGAAACATCAGACCTCGAGTGACCTCAAGTAAATGGTGATTCTTGCGTTCGGCAATCTTATTTTGTTGGGGAGTTCCAACGCAATAAGTTTGATGAATAATTCATTTTTCTTTAGGATAAATGGAAAAATTGTCGTTCACATATTCTGTCCCATTGTCAGATTGCAACAATTTAATTTTGGCATCAAATTGAGTTTACTCTCAAAAAGTGGGAAAAACTTGATCTTTTGAATGGAGTAAATTTACCCAAATTGTCCTTGAAAAATCATCAATAAATGTTACAAAATATCGATGTCCATGAGTGGATTTAATTGGAGCAGGTCTCCAAACATCAATGTGAATTAAATTAAATGGAGCAAGAGATGTTCTGGTAGAACTTTTGAAAGGCAAAAGAGTTTGTTTCGAGTACTGACAACTATCACAGTCCATAGAGTCTAAATGCAATGAAGGAAAAACATAACAAAGAATTTTCTCAGAGGGATGTCCGAATCTCAGATGCCATTTTCTACTATATGTTACCTCCTTCTCTTTAGAAGTGACAAGGGCTGTTGTGGTAGAATCCAAAATATAAAGCCCATGAACCAGGTTCCTCTCACCAATCTTTCGCCCTGTGACCCGGTCCTGGAACAACACAATTGAAGGAGAAAAGATTATGTCACAGTTGTGACTTTGGGTGATTTTACTAACATATAACATATTAGATGAAAAAGAAGGTAACCATAGAACATCAGAGGAAGATAAGCTACTAAAAATTTTGGTTTTCCCATTTTCCATGCTATTGTGATAGAATTCCCTTTCGTATTTTTATCAAGATTTAAAAATAGATTAGGAGTCTCAGTCATATGATCGGTAGCTCCAGAATCAATAACCCATGATGTTGGTGATTGGGAAAAAAAAAATGGATTTACCTGGTTCATGGTTAAAAGTCTTAGAGTTGGAACCAATCGAAGCTCTGTGAAAATTCTGGAATATTTGGGCTAACTTCTCAAGAGTTTGATAAACATCATTATTGGTTGTTTGAGCAGAATTTTTATTTTTTTCTTGCATTTTTTCTCTCTTTTTTTCAGGGTGAAGTTTTTAATAATTTTCTATGGGATGGCCTTCCTTCTTACATTCATGACAGTAAGGTCTTCCAATACCATGGTTTTACCACGACCACGCCCGGATTTAAAGTTTGAAGTAAAAACTTTTCCAGAGCAATGATCAGTTTCACTTTTAAGAGCTGACGTATCAGATTTCTCTGGATGATTTTTATCATTTCCAATCATAGCTTGATGCCTAGATTTTTCTCTATTAATAATGGAGCAAACAAAATCAAAATTAGGCATTTCTTTAGACAGTAAGATTTGGCTTCTCAAAGCCTCATGTTTAGGTCCAAGAGCAGACAACAAGGCAAATGTCTTTTATTGATCTTTTCTGGTTTCTAGTGTTTTCAGATTAGTAGTGGTGGGCAGATAATAATCTAATTGATCAAATATACTGGAGACAATGCCAATAAGCTCACTAAAAGTTTGATCATCCAACTTGAAATTCATAATTTCTTATCTAATTTGATAAACTTTTGTGGCATTATTTAGGCCTCGATATATAGTTTGGGCTTTTGTGCAGACAACGACAGCCTAGGAACAAAACTGAAATCCAAAAGCAATTTTGCGATCCATAGAATTCAGAAGCCAACTTTTTACCAAATCATTGTTGGTTTCACACTCCTCATATTTCGGATCAGTACTTGGAGGGGCCTTTTTAGTTCTATTTATGTATTCCAAGTTTCCTCTTCCACTAATAAATAATTTGGCAGAGTTTGCCCAAAAAATATATTTAACCCCTCCCTTTAATAATTCAGTGGTTATTCTAAGGTTGGGATTTGGCTCATTATTGTTGGAATTTTTAGCCATGAGAATAAATACAATGATTAAATAAAAAGGAACGAAGAAAGTACTTACTGAGCCAAGCCGAAAACATACCGAAAAAAAATACCCAAAAAACCAAGAGGTTGAACACCCTGTAGTTGTTGAAGCTGGCGAAGAGCACAAGATAGCCCATAAAATCGTTGAATAAAAATATTTCTTTCTTGAAATAATGTGGTCTTAGGGGACCACCACAAACTTATGAGAGAAGGAGGCCGAAAAGAGCTTCTGGCTCAAACAATCACTACGGCAATGTTTGCAAAACTCTGTGGATTGAAATTTTTTTGACAAAACTCTGTGGATGCCCCTGCGAAGACTGACAAGACCATTACCATATTGAAGGGAATTCTGGTTTCGGGTTTAACTTGGTCCGTGGAGCAATGACCCTCGCCTCTATTAGGTCCAGGTTTGGTAAGTATCTCTTAGTCGGTGATGCAAAACACTTTGCAACAAACTATTTCAAACCCTCGATTTGATCCACTTGCTTGAGTTGGTGATGCAAGCTTTGCAGCCAACCAAGAAACGAATCTTAGAGAGAGGGAGCGCCCTTGGCGCGCAAGAAATCTTCAACCTTGGTCAACTGTTGACAGAGGAGAGGAGGCTTCGCTACTCGAGGTTTTGCAGGTGACGATTGAGGGGAAACGTAGAGGATGCAAAGATGCTAAAAGCTCAAGCTTGCACAATATGTATGCCTCAGCAACTTTTCGGAGAGCGAGAACAACATAGCTCCGGTTAGCAATAGATCGCTAGTGCCTGCCCTGATACCATGGTAAGAGTACGAGAGGGAAAAACAAGTGCTAAAAAATTTACGTGGTTAAGCCGATTGGGCCTACATCCACGAAGGGAAAATTACCGTTATGTGGTTCAGCCGATTGGGCCTACATCCGCAAAGGGAAAATTACCTTATTTGGCTCCGTTGTACAGATATATAGAATTGTACATGATAACGTTCTATGTTGAAGATTACATAATAAAAAACAATGATAAGCCTGATTGAGGGAAATCAACATGATTTAGGAAAACTGGCCATATACAGATATTACTGGGATACACTAGGCTGTCTCAATAGATTTCATATAACAGTTGTATAATAATATAATGCAACATCTTCAAAAATTAAGTTAGACCTATTTGTTTAATTCAAATTTTAAAATATACATTCTTTTCATTCTAACGAACAATCACAAAAAGAGAAAATTTGAAAAACGCAACTACTAGTATGTATAGAAAACTTGTCCATATCCTGTACAAAGATACTCCTGCCACCTCAAAAGATGCTGTTACCTCAAACGAAAGCTCACCTCTGTACAAAGATGCTCTTGCCACCTCAAAAGATGTTGCCACCTCCAAAAGAAAGCTCTTGCCAGAAGATGCCGCCATAAAAAGAAGAAGCCGTCGTACAAGAAAACGACAAAAGAAAACTATTGAAGATGCCACCGACCGACAAAAGACACTATATAAAATACCTTTGCTTTTTACTTTTTGCTTTTTGTCAGGTCTAGCTTTTCTTTACGCCTCTTTCCTAATTTATGTCACATCTGCTTTTACTCGTATCCCTTCTTTTTTATTCGAGCGAATCTTCCACCTCAGCTCAATCTCGTCTATCTCGACTTTATGTCACCTCTCTGTTCTTTGAGCCTTATGGAATCATCCACCTTGGTTGTTCCGCTCTTCTATAAAAGCCCCTCAGAACATTCATTCGAGGCAGGTCGAAATCTCCATCTCTGCGATCTCTTCTCTATAATCTCTTCTCTCTTCTCTATTTACTCAACACATTCTCCTGAAAGCTCTGCCGACTTCTCTTCCTTGAGACAAGCTCTTATCGAGTAAGATCTTTTCATACTTCTTTTGTTATAAGATGTACACAGATGTGTGATTGTACGTAAGAACTTTTCATACTTCTTTTGTTTATACGATGTACACAGATGTGCGACTGTAGTTTGCATAAAGTACCTTCGTTTTGTCCGGACGAATAGGCACTCTTTTCAAGTTACTGCATTTGTAAATTGTAAGTGATTTGTTATCAGTCTTCTTTGTTCCTGTATCTATTTGAACTTTGTGAAATAAAGCTTGTTTATATGCAGTTCAAATTAATTTTTAGCATAAAAATTCGAAACAGTATTCACACTACTTGGATTATAGTAGACATCTCTGTAATTTCCCTTATCATTATTATGTGTTGTTTTATATATTATACTACGCTTTTACGTCCTCTACTAGATTATACGACAGTGTTTTCAATGTTATTAAGATAAAAAGCGAATTTAGATCTTGACGTGCTTTTGGTATCAGAGCCAGTAGAACTTTTAAAATTTTTTACTGTTAGACTGTTTTTAGCTGATAATAGTGTTTATGAGATAAGGTTATAATAAAATTAGTCATTTATACGGTAGTCTGAGTGTTAAGACTCATTGTCGCTCGGTCATTTCAGACCATTTAGGCCAGGAAAAGCCGTTCAGTTCATTCAATACGTATGAGGTTGACCAGAGTCATTATCCGTACAGATAAATGGAAAATTTTATTAAAACCTTATCAAATAAAACACTATCATATTCTAAAAATACTCTAAGGGTGAAAAATAAAGAAGAAGTAGTCATAGAAAAGGTTGAACAACACATCCAAAATTGGAATATACCAAAGTCCCAATTTTAGATGTTTATAAAAAGGGAAACTTTAATTTAAAAATAGGTTACGCTATTAAAACAGTAGAACAAAGTTTACCTGTTCAAGAGGAACAAGAAAATATGCAATTATTAACAAATAAAATATTACAATCTCATAAAAATAAAGAATATCAATATCTTCATATATGGTTAATACAAGTAGCGGTAAAACCGTTAACTAGACTAGGGTTAAATGCTTCCATTTTATTATGCCTACGAGATGAACGGCATAATAATTTTTATGATTCACTTTAGGAATAATTGAGTCAAGTCTATGTAATGACCAATTTATTTGAATTGTTTTCCAAATTATGCCATCTCTTTACAAGACCCTAACTTACTTAAATATTTACTTTAAATATTAAAACACAAGGTTTTGATATGTTACAAGGATCTCAAAATATAGCTATAGTCTATCGAATATATTATAAAGTAATAACTACTTTATGTCCTAATATTATACAAATAGATACAAAAGGACAAACAACTTTCTTTCAAACAAACTCTGAAAGATCAAATATTATAATTCCTAAAATAATACAATGGTCCCAAATAAAACTCCCACAAGAATGGAGATTCAAACATCTAATCATTCAGTAAAAACTCCAAAAAATAATATTCCTAATCAAATTATTGAACATATAGATGGCGAAATAGAAATATAATTTAATAAAAGAGCTCATGCTGTAATTAGTACTGATGATACTTATCTTCCATCACCACGACGAATGTTACCATCAACCTTCCTAGCTTCTCGAAAGTCTGTGTCTAGCATCACCAGACCAGAAACCTCTTCATCTTCAGAACCTGAAATACAAGGACTAGTAAGAACTCAGGAAAATATACTTAAACCAGTATACCAACCAATCTACAATGAATCACCGGATACTGATTTTTAATTATTAACATTACAAAAAGAAATTAAAGTAAATATAAATTATATAAAACAAGATTATTTAAGTAAAACTAATAAAACTTTTAGAGACTGGTATTTAGCTACCTTCTCAAAAGAATTAATACACGACTCATAAACGATATAATAAATTCTTGAAAAAAGAAATAATAACTTTATGATTTTTTGAATGGCTTAAAACGACATTATTATTAAAAGGAATAAAAATCCCTGAATTCGAAATACATACCCTTAAAAATCAATACGACACTTATATTACAAATCAACAAAAACATATTCGCAGTATTCATCCCCCTTAAGAAAGTATGAAGATAATAGATAAAAAACAGGAATTAGAAACTCTAGCCACTCCATATAAAACACTTTGTCAAGAAAATTATCTTAAAATAGAATTATTACCCCATTTGGTTGAACAAAATAATTATACAAATTTATACTTACAGACTATAGGTAAACAAACAACAAGAATAGAAAATAGTATACGACAACCACAAGAAAAACTAGAAGAAAAGAGAAAAGCCATATTATTCAAACCTCCTCCTCAAATTAACCGAGAAAGATTTCAACTAAAAGAATAACCATGCAACAATGAATTAATAAATTAGAACAATTAGAACTAAAAGATAAAGCTAAAAATAAAGTAGAAACAACCATAAAAATAACAGAACCATCCACCATGATGTTACATGAAATACCAGAAATACAAAATAATATTACAAATATTAAAGATGCTTTCACGCAATCATCTCAAGAAACTAATCTCAATCGTATAGATTATGGTAAAAAATGGAGACCGGTATCCCTATCAAGAATGTACCATACAAGACCTACTCCCGTTGATATACAGTTTGAAGAAGATCTTGTATCCCATACTCTTTCATATTCCGGACGAACAATTTTCAACTGGAATATAGATGAGATGTCTGACCACCAAATCCTCGATACAATGAAACACATGACTATGTACGCTACTGCATACAAAGTCTCTGGCGCCCATGATCAAGATGTAGCTAAAGCTATTATTTGTGGCTTTACTGGTTGGCTTAGAGGATGGTGGGATTTCCACCTTAATGATATCTCAAAACAACAAATCTTAACTGGCAACAAACAATCTTCTATTAAAAATGAAGCTAATCAAGATATCTTACAATCAGAAAGTGATGTAGTTAATACTTTAATATACACCATTACCCTCCACTTTGTTGGAAGTACTGCTCCGAAGATCTGCTAAATAATCTTCGCTGTCCAACTCTTTCCCACTATAAATGGTATAAAGATGCTTTCTTTTCTCGTCTCTTAATACGAGAAGATAGTAGTGCCGAACATTGGAAAGAAAAATTTATCTCTAGCCTTCCTTATTTGTTTGCTGAAGAGGTTCGTAATTGCCTCAAAACCAAACATGGGGTTGTCATTCCTTGTTCTCTCTTTACTTTAAGAGAATTATCAGCCGAAATCTGTGCAGAAGGGTTATCTCTCTGCACCGATCTAACATTGAAAAAACAACTTGATAAACAAAAAATGACTGGCAAAAAAGAACTAGGAGATTTCTGCGAACAATTCAGATATAGTCTAAATCTTTCCCAAAATAAACCTTATAAATATAGAAAGCCAGAAAAAAGACACAAAGCATACAAAAAACTCTATCATAATAAGAAACCTAAATATAAAGACGAAAAATACGAGAAAAAACCCAAAGAAGGAAAAAGATATAAAAGAAAAATACATAAGTGATATAAATATGGAAAATTAGGACACTATAAAAGTAACTGTAATGGTAAGAAAAAGATAGAATCCCTCATATTAGATGAAAATATACGGAATCAATTATATGAAATAATTCAGCTCAATAAAAAAGAATTCAGTACAACGTCTTTCGACTATACTGATAGTTCTGATGATGAGGAATCCAATATAGAACTAATAAACGATAACAATTTTCAATATGAAACCTTTTCTGCATCAAAAAAAGATATGAACTGTTCTTGAAAGATTCCCGAGTTGATTTCGATACTGATTCTTCATATGGGTTCAAGAACCCAAATATTACCTGATGCATTTTAAAATGCTCAGGCTAAATTTGCTGAATATAATAGTATAGATACTGATATAGATTATCATTTATATTTTATGGCAATACACCAAATACCTTGGATCCTCAAATGGGAATACGGAATATCTGAAAATACCAGTAATAATTATGAGTATATGCCTCGCTTGGGAAAACGAATATTTGTCAAATGGTGGTATGTATTCAGCATGGATCCGAACTCCATCAAACTGAAACGAATTCCCCCTTTTCCTATTGAATATCAGACTAATAATACTCCTGAATTTGACCCAAATAAATTCGTCGAATATATCAGACAAATGCATGAACAAAACCCAAGAGTTACGAAAGAAGAACTTGAAACCCAACTGTTAAGAATAGTTGAAGAAGAAGCCTCAGATGCTACTTCTCAGCCCGAACCAATAGAAGATGAGTTCAGTTAGCGGCCCAAATAAAGGCCCTAATAAAGCTACTACTAGTCTGTACAGAAAACTTGTCCATATCCTGTACAAAGATACTCCTGCCACCTCAAAAGATGCTATCACCTCAAATGAAAGCTCACCTTTGTACAAAGATGCTCCTGCCACCTCAAAAGATGTTGTCACCTCCAAAAGAAAGCTCTTGCCAGAAGATGCCGCCATAAAAAGAAGAAGCCGTCGTACAAGAAAACGACAAAAGAAAACTATTGAAATTCTGTTGCTTGCAGCTTTGTTCCTTAAGTTGGGGTACATCCCCAATCTTCATACGATAATATTTTCTTATCTATATCTTAGGGTAAGAAATAACTTTTGTAGTAGGATTAAAGAAATGGACAAGGGATATAAAGCCTATTTCCATGAGAACGGTTTTGTACCGTTCTCGGGTTTTGTTTCCATTAGAGGGATTAAGATGATTTTGGAGATACAAAGGCGCCAGCTTATTTGGGTCTGTATGGATATGTTTATCAACGATAGTAATATCTATTAAAAAGGCTGTTTATTCAAAAACTGCCTTTTGTGAGGTAGAACTGGTTGGTTTATTTTGGTTGGGTACGGGAGTACATATTGGACTTGGAATTTAGTTAGACTGTTCAAGGTAATTAAGAGATCTGGCTGGTGATAAAGGTGGATGCATAGATATAGGTGATCCGGGTGTTACTATAGGGACATGATCCATTAGAGTCTTTAAATTCTTTCCTGGCCGTTGAATATTATTAATATTCATATTGAATAGCTGTATTGCTAATGAGGTTTCTTCAAACTCAACGTTGGTCGTTGGTGGTAGATCGGGACCCCCCTACAAAAATTCATGGTTGAGGAAATCAGGAAGAGCTTTAGCAGAGCCGTGAAGATGTTCAGTCGTGAAATCAAATGCAGATAAAATAGCTTGCCAACGAGCAAAAATTTGTTTGGAAACAAGATTTTGAACATCTTTTTGCAATATATCTTTAGCAGATTTACAATCTGTGTGAATAAGAAAAGAAGTATTAAAAATATCACTTTGAAATTTATTCACACAATAAACGATAGCTAAAATTTCCTTTTTAATAGTCGAATAATTTTGTTGTGGAAAATTTCCTTTTTAATAGTCGAATAATTTTGTTGTGCAAAGTTCGAAGCTTTGGACATATATTTGACTAATTGTTCTTTATTGTTAATTTGTTGTTTAAGAATTCCTCCTAAACCAAGGTCTGAAGCATCACATTCAATGATCTTAAAGGCAGTAGGGTCGGATAAAACAAAGCAAGGTAGTTCTTTTGATTTACTTTTCAGGATTCGAATAGCATTAGTATGTTGATCCGTCCATTTTGGAGGATTCTTTTTTAGTCTATCAAATAATGGTTTGACAGTAATAGCAAAGTCTTGGATAAAGTCTGCTATATAATTTAAACAACCTAAAAAGCGCTGTAATTCAACTTTTGTTAAGAATACATCAGGAAATTTTTTAGAAAATTCTATAGCTCTATCAATGGTCGTACCTTGGAATATATTATGTCTAGAGAATCAAATTTTTGTTTGACAAAGAGCTAGTTTTTTAGCAGAGACTACAAGTCCCGCAGTTTTTACTGTATTAAGGAATATATTTAAATGTTTAAAATATTGATGTATGTCAGTAGAAAAAATAAGAACATCTTCAATGTAGACTATCATAAATTTTAAATAGGGATTAAATACATCATTCATAATTTTCTGGAATTCAGATGGGGTATTTTTTAATCCAAATGGCATAACGTTCCATTCATATTGTCCGAAAGGAACATTAAATGCCGTTTTATATCGGTCTTTTTCTTTGATCTGTATTTGCCAATATCCTGACTTTAAATCAAATTTCGAAAACATGCAGGCATTTATAAGTCTATCTAATAAATCCTTTTTATTTGGGATTGGATATCAAATCTATTTCAAAACCTTGTTTAGTGGTTTATAATTGATGACTAGTCTAGGAACTCCGCGTTCCTTTTTGGCATTATTTTTTACGTAGAAGGTGGCACCGCTCCATGATGATGAGCTAGACCGAATTAATCCTATCGCTACAAGAGAATCTATTTCGTTTTTATATATTTCTAACATTCTTGTATTCATTTGAATTGGTAGGGCTTTAGTTGGTATTTTAGATTCAGAAAAGTTTTCTTCAAATGGTAGTGAAACTATATGTTTATGTCGCTTCCAAAAAGCAGTAGGTAAATCACTACAGATTTCTTTTTCAATCTGCTATTTGATTTACTTATCGTTTTTAGAATTTCAGGTAATAACAACTGTTCTTCAATTGTTTTATATTTTATTTCAGCTTTTAATTGATATAAAACAGTTTCTTTGTTTTGTATGTTTTGCTTTACATTATTTATTTCTTTATTTTTGGTTTATCAATAAATTCAAATTTAACTTTTATTCCTTCTATTATAGATTCTAATCCAGTATGGTCTATAATAATAGGATATAACATACTGATAAATGGGGTTCCTAAAATGACTGCTTGGTTTAGTCCTTTTACCATAATAAATGATAGTTCTAAGCAAATACAACTATTAGATTTTATTTCATTAAGTTCGTATTTTAGTTCAGCAATAGCGGGTTCCTTTTGAATACTATTCTTCTGACTTACTCGTTTAAGTATGTCAGAGAAACTATATTCTTTAGGAGGTTTTGTTAATGGCGTTGGTTTATTACGTGTTTTTGCAATTTGAATATATTGACTGATTATTTTCCTTTTATCTTCAGGGTCAAGAATTTATCAATAATTTCAAGAACTAAAGTGTCTTCTTTGGCAAGAGTATTGCAAGAACAGTTCATATCTTTTTCAGATCGAGAATGAAATGGTATCAGAGCCATTGGCCTGAGCAGATCAGGCATAGCACTAGTGGGAACTCTTGCTTGTGACCTTTGGGTGTGGTTGGCCGAAGCAAGACTCTCAGCCCACTAGTGTTGGGTTACCTGTGTGCTGAGACCCTATTGGTTTTGATAGGTACCTTTTGTTGACTGTCAGAGCCGGGTCCGGGGTTACTGTCGGCCAGATTGGGAATGAAATGCATGACTACTTCTTCTTTATTTTTCACCCTTAGAGTATTTTTAGAAGATGATAGTGTTTTATTTGATAAGGTTTTAATAAAATTTTTCATTTATCGGTACGGATAATGAATCTGGTCAACCTCTTACGTCTTGAATGACTTGAACGGCTTTTCCTGGCCTAAATGGTCTTTAATGACTGGGCGACAATGAATCTTAACACTCAGACTACCGTATAAATGACCAATTTTATTATAACCTTATCTCAAAAATACTATTATCATTTAAAAATAGTCTAACAGTAAAAATTTAAAAAGTTCTACTGGCTCTGATACCAAAAGTACGCCAAGATCTAAATTCGCTTTTTATCTTAAGAACATCGAAAACACTATCGTATAGTCTAGTAGAGATCGTAAAAGCGTAGTATAATATAGAAAACAACACAGAATAATGATAAGGGAAATTATAGAGATGTCTACTATAATCCAAGTAGTGTGAATATTGTTTTGAATTTTTATTCTAAAAATTAATTTGAACTGCATATAAACAAGCTTTATTTCACAAAGTTCAAATAGATACAGGAACAAAGAAGATTGAAAACAAATCACTTACAATTTACAAATGTAGTAACTTGAAAAGAGTGCTCATTCGTCCGGACAGAACGAAGATACTTTATGCAAATTACAATCACACATCTGTGTACATCGTATAAATAAAAGAAGTATGAAAAGTTCTAACGTACAATCATACATCTGTGTACATCTTATAAACAAAAGAAGTATGAAAAGATCTTACTCGAGAAGGGCTTACCTCAAGGAAGAGAAGTTGGTAGAGCTTTCAGGAGAATGTGTTGAGTAAATAGAGAAGAGAGAAGAGCTTGTAGAGAAGAGATAACCGAGATGGAGATTTCGACCTGCCTCCAATGAATGTTTTGAGGGGCTTTTATAGAGGAGCGGAACAACTGAGGTGGATGATTCGATAAGGCACAGAGAAATAGGGGGGTGACATAAAGTCGAGATAGACGTGAATGAGCTGAGGTGGAAGATTCGCTCGGATAAAAAAGAAGGGATACGAGTAAAAGTAGATGTAACATAAAGTAGAAAAGAGACGTAAAGAAAGGCTAGACCTGACATTAAGCAAAAAGTAAAAAGCAAAGGTATTTTGCATAGTATCTTTTGTCGGTCGGTGGCATCTTCAATAGTTTTCTTTTGTCGTTTTCTTGTACGGCGACTTCTTCTTTTTATGGCGGCATCTTCTGGCAAGAGCTTTCTTTTGGAGGTGACATCATCTTTTGAGGTGGCAGGAGCATCTTTGTACAGAGGTGAGCTTTCGTTTGAGGTGACAACATCTTTTGAGGTGGCAGAAGTATCTTTGTATAGGATAGGGACACGTTTTCTATATAGACTAGTAGTAGCTTTATTCGGGCCTCTGACTGAACTCATCTTCTATTGGTTCGGGCTAAGAGGTAGCATCTGAGGCTTTTTCTTCAATATTTTTTAACAGCTGGGTTTTAAATTCTTCTTTTGTAGCTCTTGGGTTTTTGCTTACGCATTTGCTTATGGTAAAAAATGGAGACCGGTATCCCTATCAAGAATGTACCATACAAGACCTACTCCCGTTGATATACAGTTTGAAGAAGATCTTGTATCCCATACTTTCATATTCCGGACGAACAATTGTCAACTAGAATATAGATGGAATGTCTGACCACCAAATCCTCGATACAATGAAACACATGATTATGTATGCTACTGCATGCAAACTCTCTAGCGCCCATGATCAAGATGTAGCTAAAGCTATTATTTGTGGCTTTACTGGTTGGCTCAGAGGATGGTGAGATTTCCACCTTAATGATATCTCAAAATAAAAAATCTTATATTAAAAATGAAGCAAATCAAGATATCTTACAATCAGAAAGTGATGCAGTTAATACTTTAATATACACCATTACGCTCTACTTTGTCGGAAGTACTGCTCCGAAGATCTGCTAAATAATTTTCGCTGTCCAACTCTTTCCCACTATAAATAAAGGTATAAAGATGTTTTCTTTTCTTGTCTCTTAATACGAGAAGATAGTAGTGCCGATCATTGGAAAAAAAAATTTATCTCTGGCCTTCCCTATTTGTTTGCTGAAAACGGTCGTAAACCAAACATGGGGGTGTCATTCCTTATTCTCTCTTTACTTTAGGAGAGTTATCTGCCGAAATCTGTGCAAATGGGTTATCTCTCTGCACCGATCTAAAATTGAAAAAACAACTTGATAAACAAAAAATGACTGGCAAAAATGAACTAGGAGATTTCTGCGAACAATTCGGATATAGTCTAAATCTTTCCCAGAATAAACCTTATAAACATAGAAAGCCAGAAAAAAGACACAAAGCATACAAAACACTCTATCATAAAAAGAAACCTAAATATAAAGACGAAAAATACGAGAAAAAACCCAAAGAAGGAAAAAGATATAAAAGAAAAATACCTAAGTGTTATAAATGTGGAAAATTAGGACACTATAAAAATAACTGTCATGTTAAGAAAAAGATAGAATCCCTCATATTAGATGAAAATATACGGAATCAATATATGAAATAATTCAGCTCAATGAAAAAGAATTCAGTACAATGTCTTTCGACTATACTGATAGTTCTGATGATGAGGAATCGAATATAGAACTAATAAAAGATAACGATTTTCTATATGAAACCGTTTCTTCATCAGAAAAAGATATGAACTGTTCTTGCAATACTCTTACCAAAGAATACACTTTAATTCTTGAAATTATTGATAAAATTTCTGACCCTGAAGATAAAAGGACAATAATCAGTCAATATATTCAAATTGCAAAAACACGTAATAAACCAACGCCATTAACAAAACCTCCTGAAGAATATAGTTTCTCTAACAAACTTAAACGAGTAATTCAGAAGAATAGTATTCAAAAGGATCCCACTATTGCTGAACTAAAACACAAACTTAATGAAATAAAATCTGAACTAACTAAGTTAAAAAACAGAGTTAAAATATTGGAATTAACAGATAATCCTTCTGAGGATGAAGAAGAAATAGAATTTACTAACCTATTACATAACATGGAAGATAAACCTGAATCTTCTAAACAGCAACCTCAACTGAATTTAATCAACAAAATATACTATACCAAAAATGGTATACATTAGTTAAAATCATAGTCCAGAACGAATATAATTTCCAAACATTAGCCTTAATAGATTCAGGTGCTGATTTAAATTGTATAAACGAAGGATTAAAAATAAATTATAAACTATCTAATGCTGCTATATGTAATAATGGTATTTGCTTAGAACTACCATTTATTATGGTAAAAGGACTAAACCAAGCTGTCATTTTAGGAACCCCATTTATCAATATGTTATAGCCTATTATTATAGACCATACTGGATTAGAATCTATAATAGAAGGAATAAAAGTTAAATTTGAATTTATTGATCAACCAAAAATAAAAGAAATAAATAATGTAAAGCAAAACATGCAAAACAAAGAAACTTTTTTATATCAATTAAAAGCTAAAATAAAATATAAAACAATTGAAGAACAATTGTTATTACTTGAAATTCAAAAAATGATAAGTAAAATCAAACAGCAAATTGAAAAAGAAATCTGTAGTGATTTACCTACTGCTTTTTGGAATCGACATAAACATATAGTTTCACTACCATTTGAAAAAAACTTTTCTGAATCTAAAATATCAACTAAAGCCCAACCAATTCAAATGAATACAAGAATGTTAGAAATATGTAAAAACGAAATAGATTCTCTTGTAGCGAAAGGATTAATTTGGCCTAGCTCATCACTATGGAGCTGAGCCGCCTTCTACGTAGAAAATAATGCCAAAAAGGAACGCGGAGTTCTTAGACTAGTCATCAATTATAAACCACTAAACAAGGTTTTGATATGGATTCGATATCTAATCCCAAATAAAAAGGATTTATTAGATAGACTTCTAAATGCCTACATTTTTTCGAAATTTGATTTAAAGTTAGGATATTGGCAAATACAGATTAATGAAAAAGACCGATATAAAACGACATTTAATGTTCCTTTCGGATAATATGAATGGAACGTTATACCATTTGGATTAAAAAATACCCCATCTGAATTTCAGAAAATTATGAATGATGTATTTAATCGCTATTTAAAATTTATTATAGTCTACATTGATGATGTTCTTATTTTTTCTACTGACATACATCAACATTTTTTAACATTTAAATATATACCTTAATACGGTAAAAATTGCGTGACTTGTAGTCTCTGCAAAAAAACTAGCTCTTTGTCAAACAAAAATTCGATTCTTAAGACATAATATATTCCAAGGTACGATCATTCCCATTGATAGAGCTATTGAATTTTCTAATAAATTTCCTGATGTAATCTTACAAAAGTCGAATTTTAGCTCTTTTTAGGTTGTTTAAACTATATAACAAACTTAATTCAAGACTTTGCTATTATTGCCAAACCTTTATTTGATAGACTAAAAAAGAATCCTCCAAAATTGGACGGATCAACATACTAATGCTATTCGAATCCTGAAAAGTAAATCAAAAGAACTACCTTGCTTTGTTTTATCCGACCTTACTGCCTTTAAGATCATTGAATGTGATGCTTCAAACCTTGGTTTAGGTGGAATTCTTAAACAACGAATTAACAATAAAGAACAAATAGTCAGATATACGTCCAAAGCTTGGAACTCTGCACAACAAAATTATTCGACTATTAAAAAGGAAATTTTAGCTATCGTTCGTTATGTGAATAAATTTCAAAGTGATATTTTTAATACTTCTTTTCTTATTCGCACAAATTGTAAATCTGCTAAAGATATCTTGCAAAAATTTTTTCAAAATCTTGTTTCCATAGAAATTTTTGCTCGTTGGCAAGCTATTTTATCTACCTTTGATTTCACGATTGAACATCTTCTTGGCTCTGCTAACGCTCTTCTTGATTTCCTCACCCGTGAATTTTTGCAGGGGGGTCCCGATTACCACCAACGACCAACGTTGAGTTTGAAGAAACCTCATTAGCAATACAACTATTCAATATGAATATTAATATTAATATTCAACAACCAGGAAAGAATTTAAAGACTCTAATGGATCTTGTCCCTATAGAAACACCCAGATCACTTATGCATCCACCTTTATCACCAGCCAGATCTCTTAATTACCCTGAACAGTCTAACCAAATTCCAAGTCCAATATTTGCTCCCGTACCCAACCAAAATAAACCAACCAGTTCTACCTCACAAAAGGCAGTTTTTGAAGAAACAGTCTTTTTAATAGATATTACTATTGATGATAAACATATCCATATAAACCCAAATAAGCTGGCACCTTTGTATCTCCAAAATCATCTTAATCCCTCCAATGGAAACAAAACCCGAGAATGGTACAAAACCGTTCTCATGGAAACAGGCTCTATATCCCTTGTTCATTTCTTTAATCCTACTACAAATGTTATTTCTTACTCTAAGATACAGATAAAGAAAATATTATCGTATGAAGATTGGGGATGTACCCCAACTCAAGGAAAAAAAGCTACAAGCAACAAAATTTTAATATAAATCTTATAGATATACAGAATATATGGATGCTTTGCACAAAATATTTGCCTATCAAAATTTGAATAATTCTCATACATGGTATATACAATTTAAGATGTCTATTCTTTAAAGATTCCCGAGTTGGTTTCGATACTGGTTCTTAATATGGGATTCAGGAACCCAAATATTACCTGATGTATTTAAAAATGCTCAGGCTAAATTTGTTGAATATAATAGTATAGATACTGATATAGATTATCATTTATATTTTATGGTAATACACCAAATACCTTGGATCCTCAAATGGGAATACGGAATCTCTGAAAATACCAATGATAATTATGAGTATATCCCTCGCCTGGGAAAACGAATATTTGTCAAATGGTGGGATGTATTCAGCATGGATCCAAACTCCATCAGACTGAAACGAATTCCCCCTTCTCCTACCGAATATCAGACTAATAATACTCTTAAATTTGACCCAAATAAATTCACCGAATATATCAGACAAATGTGTAAGCAAAACCTAAGAGCTATGAAAAAAGAACTTGAAACCCAACTGTTAAGAATAATTGAAGAAGAAGCCTCAGATGCTACCTCTCAGCCCGAACCAATAGAAGATGAGTTCAGTCAGAGGCCCGAATAAAGGCCCGAATAAAGCTACTACTAGTCTGTACAGAAAACTTGTCCATATCTTGTACAAAGATACTCCTGCCACCTCAAAAGATGTTGTCACCTCAAACGAAAGCTCACTTCTGTACAAAGATGCTCCTGCCACCTCAAAAGATGCTGTCACCTCCAAAAGAAAGCTCTTGCCAGAAGATGCCGCCATAAAAAGAAGAAGTCGCCGTACAAGAAAACGACAAAAGAAAACTATTGAAGATGCCACCGACCGACAAAAGATACTATGCAAAATACCTTGCTTTTTACTTTTTGCTTTATGCCAGGTCTAGCCTTTCTTTACGTCTCTTTCCTACTTTATGTCACATCTGCTTTTACTCGTATCCCTTCTTTTATATCCCAACGAATCTTCCACCTCAGCTCGTTCACGTCTATCTTTATGTCACCTCCCTGTTTCTTTGAGCCTTATCGAATCATCGACCTCAGTTGTTCCGCTCCTCTATAAAAGCCCCTCAAAACATTCAATCGAGGCAGGTCGAAATCTCCATCTCTGTGATCTCTTCTCTACAAGCTCTTCTCTCTTCTCTACTTACTCAACACATTCTCCTGAAAGCTTTGCCGACTTCTCTTCCTTGAGGCAAGCCCTTATCGAGTAAGATCTTTTCATGCTTCTTTTATTTATAAGATGTACACAGATGTGTGATTGTACGTTAGAACTTTTCATACTTCTTTTGTTTATACGATGTACACAAATGTGTGATTGTAATTTGCATAAAGTACTTTCGTTCTATCCGAACGAATGTGCACTCTTTTCAAGTTACTGCATTTGTAAATTGTAAGTGATTTGTTATCAGTCTTCTTTGTTCCTGTACCTATTTGAACTTTGTGAAATAAAGCTTGTTTATATGCAGTTCAAATTAATTTTTAGCATAAAAATTCGAAACAGTATTCACACTACTTGGATTATAGTAGACATCTCGGTAATTTCCCTTCTCATTATTATGTGTTGTTTTCTATATTATAATACGCTTTTACGTTCTCTACTAGACTATGTGACAGTGTTTTCAATGTTATTAAGATAAAAAGCGAATTTAGATCTTGGCGTGCTTTTGGTTGTCGTATACTATTTTCTATTCTTGTTGTTTGTTTACCTATAGTCTGTAAGTATAATTTGTATAATTATTGTGTTCAACCAAATGGGATAATAATTCTATTTTAAGATAATTTTCTTCAGGAAGTGTTTTATATGGAGTGGCTAGAGTTTCTAATTCTTATTTTTTATCTATTATCTTTATACTTTCTTCAGGGGGATGAATACTGCGAATATGTTTTTGTTGACTTGTAATATAGGTGTCGTATTGATTTTCAAGGGTATGTATTTCGAATTCAGGGATTTTTATTCCTTTTAATAATAATGTCGTTTTAAGCCATTCAAAAAATCCTAAAGTTAATTTTTTTTTTTTCAAGAATTTATTATATCGTTTATGAGTCATGTGTATTAATTCTTTTGAGAAGGTAGCTAAATACCAGTCTCTAAAAGTTTTATTAGTTTTACTTAAATAATCTTGTTTTATATAATTTATATATATATATATATATGGCAAAATAATTCATACCTGTAGCTATATAGCCAATTGTTCCAAGGGTGCTTGTCTGATTAGCAAAGTTTTCCACACCAATTAGCTTTGCAAGTCCGAAATCTCCAATATGCGCAGTTGTATCTTCATCGAGAAGGACATTAGTGGTTTCAAATCATGATGAAGAATTGGGGCTGATTAACCGTGATGGAGGTACTCCAGGCCTGCGCTACATCAATCACATTGTCCAATCTTTGGAGCAGACTTAGTTGACATTATGCTTCATCCTGAGGGTGCAACTGTTCGTCTAGATTACCTTTTGCCATAAATTGGAAAACCAATGCTTTGAAGTCCAGATTGGAGTATGCCGTAATAACCTTTACAAGGTTTCTGTGCCGAATCTTGCGTAGCACTTTGCTTTCTGAATCAAAGCTCTTTGAAGCACCTTCTCTTGGCAAATTAAAAACTTTGATTGCAGTGGGTGTGTCATCTGATGCGATTCCTTGTACACAGAGCCAAAACTGCTATTTCCTAGTAAGTTTGAGTCATTGAAGTTATCAGTTGAACGATGAAGCTCATAGTATGATATCCACATCTGCTTCCTTATATGTAATGCGCTGTCGGTTATTCTAAGCTTGTGGTACAAAAGCAAGCAAGAACAAAACATATAAAAACAATGATGAAGGCACAAACAATACCAAGGATTTCAAATACCAATTATCATGTCCTTGACTGCGATAATGATGTTGTAACATTGATTGCGCAGTCTTAGCTTTGGTGGTCCACATAATAGAGGGGTTCCCCAAAACGTATCTGCAGTAACATTTGCAAACATTTGGCTGCTCGGTATGTCCGCATTTAACCTGTTGAAGGATAAATTCAAGGACTGAAGATACTGTAGAGAATCCATGAACTCTTGGATCTTGCCAAATTTGTTGGAGGAGATTTCCATGGACTGCAGGTTTATCATTCCACCAAATGATTGGGGAATTGGCCCTTGAAATAAGTTGTGTGAAAGATAGAGGCATTTGAGAGACTTGAGGTTCCTAAACACTTGGGTAGATATCCAAATCGTAGATTATATGACTGTCCATTTTCACCAACATACTCGAGTGTACCACCCCTTGGGGCAGAACTCCATAGAAAGAGTTTTGGGATAAGTTTATCTCAAGCAATTCACTGCTCCACATTTCAGCAGGTACTTCCCCAAAGAGTTTGTTGTTGTCCAAGGACAAGTGAGGGATTTCGGTAAGGTATGGGCCTCGAAAATGTATGGAACACCAAATTTGGATTTATATGTTTTGTTCTTGTTTGCTTTTGTAGGCACAAACTGAGAAGTGTTATAACTGGCATCGCATTGCAGATAAGGGGGCAAATGTGGATATTGTACTATGAGTTACGTCGTGGAACTAATAACTTCAATGATTCAAACTTACTTGGAGTTGTTAGTTTTGGCTCCGTCTACAAAGGAATCCTATCAGATGACACACCCACTGTAATCAAAGTTTTTGCAAAGAGAAGGTATGGGGGCCAATGTTGTCCTCCAAGTGCAATTCCAAAACGCTATTCAATTGGCCAAACCCTGCTGGGATGGTTCCTTGTTCTCGTGGAGAGTTAGGCATCCGATGTTCCGCAACGTACCTATTTTTTATGGGAGCTTTCCACTTAAGGCATTCCCATGCAATGCCAACCATGTTAAATTACTATTGCTAATGCCTTTTTGTAATAATCCTGAAATTTCAAAAAAAAAAAAAAAAAAAAAAAGAAAAAGAAACTTTTAATACATAATGATTCGTTTGAACATGATGGTCCTTAGGGACCATCGCTACTTTTAAATTCGTTTGAACATGATGGTCCTTAGGGACCATCGCTACTTTTAAAAGTTTTTGGTTTAAAAGCTCTTTTGCTTCCTTGCTCTTGACAAGTCTTCCGAAGGACATGAGCTTTAAGCGTTTAAAACGTAAGTTAATGCTCACACCTGTACCGTAATGAAAGAATAAAATAATATGTTATTAGAATTTAAATTCGGAGAGGTGAGGACTCCTACTTTAGAAAGTTTTTGAGATTTTTCTCTCTCTAGTTGAAACACAGTGAACTCCTCTTAAATATTTTGTGTAAGTGACATCATTTTCCTGAAAAATAGTCTGTTTTTAATAAATAGTGATATTTCCTTCCAAGATATTTATTTTATAAGTTTTATGTGTTAGTAAAATTGTGAGATTTCTTTCTACTGTTTTTTAATATTTAGACATTGTAAATTTCATGTGCAAATAACTGCCTTATTATTTGAAAATTGAAATGTTTGCAATTGATTATAACATTGTTGTGAAATGTTTATTTGCAAATTAACATCTCATAAATTTTGATAATTCCGTATTCTTGAATTTCTATAAGAGTTTTTCTATACATATTAGATTGGCAATTATGCTAGAATATCTTTACGAACTGCTACATTTCTAAATTTTAGCCCAAAATATTTGATTGGTTATTTTTGAACTGTTATCGAAAGTGACTATTATTAATGGTTTCAGTGAAATTCATATTAATAATTCCAGTGATATGTTGAGTAGATGATATTGCCGCTTTCGAACGTTTAAAGAGAATTAGAAATATTTTAAGTATGCAAGTGGACTCATCCGGTTTGCCGATGAGGTATAAGTGGACCTATCCGGGACGCCGGTAGGGATTAAGTGGACTCATCTGGTACGCCGGTGAGGTATAAGTGGACCTGCAGGGATTAAGTGAACCTATCTGGGACGTCGATAGGGATTAAATGAACCCATCAGGACGCTGATGGGGTATATAGGTGACCTACTTGGGACGCCAGTAGGGTAATTTTGTAGAATCTTTTGAATTATGCACTGCCGTTAAAATGTTATATGCATTTCAATCATTTGGATTATGTTTAATTGTGCATTTCTGAAAATGCTTGTGCTCGCATTGTTTTTAATTGACCTCCAGTTTGAAAGTTTGTTTATACCTTTCATCGATGATTATTTTTTTAGGATTATGAAGATCACTTACTGAGTAACCAAACTCATCAAACTATGATAAACATTTTTCAGGATAACTGCGGTTTCATTTTGAGTACTCGTCAAGATCAACTTTGAAAGATATTGTAGTTGTGCCTAAGTTTTCTTTTGTTACTTTGTAAGAATTCGTCACTATAAATTTGTCCTATCAAGAGATGTATATATGTTTTGATTGTCACATCTGAAGAATATCAGTATTGTAGATTCTTGGGGTGTGACACTACTAGAATGCTTCCCTTGATGTGATAGTTTTCCATGAAAAATACTATGATTGTTTGAGAGATTTCTTATGGAATTTGGCAAAAAAGCTATGACAGGATTGGTGCCTAGAGATCTACTTCTTCCAAGAGTGTGCAATTAGTTAAAAAATCGAAGAAACTGAGGTAAGAGCTTGCTGGACTATTCACTAACTGACTTTGTTGAAGATTGAGTGTTTCGAGGGGTGACAAATGTCCAAGTGTTGTTGGCACTGCTCCATTGAAATGGTTACCCTCTAGCTCAAGCATGGTGAGCATGGAAGCATTACGTAAAGAAGTATGGATGGGCCCGCTAAATTGGTCGGTCGCTAGGTAAAATTATTAAAGATTAGGAAACATAGAACCTAAAATTTTGTCAAGCTGGCCTGAGAAACTGTTGGAACCGAGGGCTAAAATACTCATAGATGGAATCTTCAGCAAGGAAGATTTGCTCCAAGGTAGAAATGTTTCTGAGCAAAGGGGGGATAGTACCTGTAAGCGAATTATATGCAAGAGACAATAACTCCTTAGGGATGCTTCCTTCCGACTTGTCATATGACAATATCAAACTCTGCAACTTTGTACAACTACT
This sequence comes from Amborella trichopoda, assembly GCF_054954075.1. NCBI lineage: Eukaryota > Viridiplantae > Streptophyta > Magnoliopsida > Amborellales > Amborellaceae > Amborella > Amborella trichopoda. The sequence goes on along the minus strand of NC_142342.1, from coordinate 6,997,041 downwards.
AATGCTTAGAGGGTTATCCCCTTCCAATTGGTTTGTGTTTATGCGTAAGACATGCAAGTGATACAAGCCGCCAATTTTAGGAGGTATGCTACCATTGAAGCTGTTGTTTCGCAGGGCAAGAACTCGTAAAAATTATAAATTTCCTATTTGGGGTGCAATTGACTTTCTAAAAATTTAAGGCAGTGACTCTCAGTCTAAGCATGCCACATGAAACTCTAGTCCATTTGCAAAAGGAAGTGCTCGTTTTCCAGTTGCCGAAGATATTTCAGGGATCCAAGGTAACATGGTCTTGAATGATTCCGTCTCCATGTCACAATCAACTATATAGAATGAATGGGTGGAAGTTGAGTGTAGACATAGAAAGTTAGAAATAACTTTCACTAAATTTTTGTGCAAGTTACCAAATGCTTAAGGAAAATGTTGTTTTGGAGTTTTAATCAATAATTTACTTGTGTATGTGGGGATTTGGTACTTTTTGAGTTCCTTTGTAAGGATTTACAAAATATTTTTTTTCTACAAAGATGTAAATTAGGTAGGATTTGTTGACAATATGTGAACCAGAGAGTGAATCTTAATATATCTCAGAACAATACATTTTTGTACCACAAAACATATAGGCTGCTACAGATCATTTGTTTGAAATGAAAATTGAAATGGGTACATTTTACGGTGTGAATCACTTGAAAAACAAATGCATTTGTTCCTAGCATATTTGTTGGTTCAAAATTCCACTGGTTGCTTGTAGTGGCTTTGTCTTTGGGTAGAATTACGAATCCCTAGAACACTTTTGTTTCGGTGAAAGCTCTATCCGGGGAGTTCTTACTAGGAAATTAATCATTTTTCCATGTTTGTTTGGAAGAACCAGTACATACTTGTTTGAAGAACCAGTACTTACTGACATTAAGAATCGGTATGGACTGGTCTGGACCATAGTTACTGGGAGCAGGAGCGGGTGCAGTTCCGATTCCGGGAGCAGGAGCGTGGGATCGATGGCTGCCCGAAGCTCCAAAGCTATGGGAGCGAGATCCAGTGAGGGTAGAAGTTATGGATCGAGATCCCGTTTGAATAGGGAGCGAGATCCGGTGAGGGTAGAAATCACGGATCGAGATCCCTATTTAAATGGAACTCGTTCCATGTATTTACGAAACGAGATCCCTTTTGAATAAGGAGCGAGATCCCGTTTGAATAAGGAGTGAGATCTTGAGACATTGGGATCGAGATCCCCATTTGACAGGAACGCGTTACATGTAAAATGGGATCGCGCTCCCATGTCTATTAGGATCGCGCTCCTATCGACAACAAGAACGAGATCCCATTTAATGCTAAATCTCCCTCTAATCTAAACAATACCACGATGCTATTAAGATAGGATAGAGCTCTATTCATTGTGGGATCATGTTTCGTACAATAATGGTCTGTGCCCCATCCCAAAAGGAAAAAACCTCGAAAGAGAGAGGTTCAGAGACTACTCGTCGAACTCCCCAATGAGCAACTGTCTCCTGGCCCTTTTGGGGTCATCAGGGGTGGGAAGGAATTCCACATTCACTGATGTGATTGATATGTGGAGTTCTTTTTCCAGCTGCCCTCTTCTGCTGCCTCGTTCTGCTTTCTAATTCACTGTTGTGTTCGTTAGTTTATCAGTAACTTTATGTTAATATTCTGCATAGCTTTATGTTGATATTTTGAACGAGTAGGGTGCTCCCTTCTTTTTCTTGGGGCCTCTTATGGCAATTAGTTTACTGAATGGTTCTTGCTTATTTGACGTTCATAATCGGCCAACATCGGAAATTTAGGTATTTTGAAAAATATTCTTTAAGAGATTGAACCATCAACACTTGTTGTCTGATAGGAGACCCATAGAGTTGATGGATCAATCTCTTGGTAAGACGTGGCCTTCAAACCAGGTTTTGAGATGCATGCACATTGGGCTTTTTTGTGTTCATGCAGATGTAACAAATAGTCCCTATATTTATTAAGTTGTAAACATGTTGTGAACCCTTATTTCTTCTGTTGTTGTCATATTGTGAAATTTTTATTTGAGTCTCAGTATGCCCATGTCCCCACATATGGTTTATGGGGATAGAACCATTACATGGATGGATATATCTTCAAATTATACAGAAGGAAACTCCATAAATGGGTACTATTCATTATAATATAGGGTATATTATACCATGTATTATAATGAATAGTACTCATTTCTTGATAGACCACGTAATGAACTATTGCCCAATTTTATAGCTACCCAATTCGCCTAGTTTGATGAGTTTACTCCACTCAAATCGTGGGTAGCGACTGTTGACCCAATTCGCATAATTTGATGAGTTGAACCCACTCAAAGCGTGGGTTGCGATTGTTGGGTAAGAGAACCTCATATGAAATTTAATATCATGTTATTGACCACTTTTGTATGTAAAGACATTTATATATGGGTGCGGTTTGTATAGAGCCTAGTCTCTAAACATTCAAATTAGAGCCTACCTTCAAATAGTGTCGAGAAATATGGTTTCAATACTGAAAATTTTTTGACAACCTTAAAATATATTTTCATCTTTATTTATAAATTTTAAAGCTTAAAAAATAATGTAGATCGAGAGATCTATCAAAACTTGAAAATCTTGAAATTTGACAGTCCAAAAGTGCATTACAAAATACACTATTTTCAAAACTTGAAATCCATTTTTCTATCATGTTCGTACATCTTGATATCAAGATGATGAATTTGAGGATATTTAGACATCAAGACAATATCTTCTAGTGAAATTTTTGAGGTAGGTTCGAATTTGATTGTTTAGAGCCTTGGCTCTATATAAACTTTGCCCTTTATATACGACTCAATTTTTTTGGATTTTGAAGCAAGTCATACATACTTTCGTGATCTATTGGCCGATAGTGAATATCATCACCTTGTATCAAAAAACAATGGTCTTATGAGATTTTTCACCTTATTTCAATTATTTTGAATCTTGATTACTGGGTTCAATCTCTCTCTCTCTCTCTCTCTCTCTCTCTCTCTCTCTCTCTCTCTCTCTCTCTCTCTCTCTCTCTCTCTCTCTCTCTCTCTCTCTCTCTCTCTCTCTCTCTCTCTCTCTCTCTCTCTCTCTCTCTCTCTGTAAAATGGGTTGGCAGTAATCACCCGGTTAACTCATGAGGGACTGACACCTTACGTCAATAGTATAAGGCCTTTTGGGCTATCTTTTTCACTCTCTATATTTGAGTCTTTCTATCTCCAAGGAAAACATTTATGTGTGCAGTGTACTAGCTTATGTACCACAAATTTTTTTTGATAGAAAAGTCTATTGCTAGACCCTATTAATCTTTAGGGAGATATTTGATGAATATAGTAATACCCTCAATTGTACTAAGAATTTTGTATCTTACAACACATTATCTCGACCGTCCATTTTCAAGATTTACATAGGCTTTTGGATCTATTTGATTTAAACCATTTTTGGAGATTAAAAATTTATAATTGAAAATGAAAATACAGAACCTTATACTTTTGGGATCGGGATCCACTTTCCTCGTTAGCGAGCTCCATAGATTATAAGATCGGGGTCTCATCCTTGTTAGGTTAGTATCTAGTTCCGAGAACGTCGGGATAACAATCTTCAAATTCTTGAAGCGGGGATCTAATTTGTTCAGGAACCACATTTACAATGTTACGGAAAGCGTTCCGTGAGATATTGCGAGAGAGATCCGTGAAGTAGAGGGAGCGAAATCCATTGTGTACGGGATCGAGATCCATTGTGAATGGGATCGAGATCCATGAAGTAGAGGGAGCGAGATCCATGTTTAATGGGAGCGAGATCTCTGTTGTAAGGGGATTGAGCTCCGTTGTTAACGGGATCGAGAATCCTAAAAATTGGAGCGAGATACCAAAAAAATGGGAACGGGTTCTGAGCGAGATCCCGGCTACGGAGAGCCGAAGCGGGGTCCAGGAGCGGGAGCGCCACCCTAGTTGGGCGCTCTTGATAACTATGGTTTAGACCGGCCGGTTTAAAGGGGGACACGACCGGATCCTGATATATTATAGGATCTAGAACGGTCTGGATGATTTTTAATCCAGATCAGGCGATTCTGATCCGTATTGCTGAATTTTCAAACAATAGTATCATAAGAAAGTTCTGCCCTTAATAATAAAAAAAAAAAGAAAAAAAAAGAAACTACTAAGCATTTTTACTCCATTAGTAGCATATACATATTTTCATTAAAACTCTCTCCTGAAATGAATTATAAGGGGAGAGTTTTTTTTTTTGGTAGAAACGAATATCCCCCAAGGTCTTTTGATATATAGGACCCTGTTACACTAATGCATAAAGTGATTTCCCCTCTTCTTGGGGATGTTTGTGGCCAAATTGCATTCCACACTTTGCCCAGTTGTCCTTATTTGTAAAACAAAAATTCACAAATAATTCCTACTTTATTCTTGATTTTAAAAAAAAATCTTATATATTTCATATTTTTTAATTAAGTCCCATTTTTTAGAATATAAAGTGTATTTTAATTTTATATCATTTTCTATACACGGATTAAACTCAATTTTGGTGTGTTCACACTTTTGACTATCATACATCTAAAGAAAATATTAAAAAATAATTTAAAATAAATAAATTTACATAACTACCACTATATTATTCAGTGATAGTTTAGTAATTTTACATATTTTAAGTTATATGCTAAATTTTGTAGGTGTATGACTGTGAGAAGTACATAGGTACCAAATTTGGGCTTAGTCCCATGTAGGGGAAAAGTGATAAAAATGAAAGTACACTTTATGTTATCAAAAAATGACTTAAGTGCAATATAGGGGAGTATTTTTATATATCAAAATTGGATTTATCTGTAAATTTTCCTTTATAAAACACCACCTCTCACTTTTTCTAAGTCGTCTGTAAAATTTGCTTGACTACTCACCTTAGCAGCGGTGGCCACTATTATCAAAGAGTGTGGTTCCAAGTATATATCTAGTTATATAGATTTTCATGATTCCCTTGCTATTAATTTCTATGTATCATTTGCATTATGTAGCAGATTATATAAATCTAATATTTTCTTAAACAATTTGATATTGTGATCGATGTTTTAGGACTTGCACTAGCCCTGGCCTGAAAAGTATATAGGTCCCAAAAGTCCTTGAAAACATAAAAAAAAATAATTTAATAAAAATGGTAAATGTCAAACAAAACAGAAAACAACCTAAAAAGTCTAAAATTAACTTAAAAAAGTATAAAAATATGGCATGTGGCAAGAAAATTTCACCAACCTTTGTCAAAAACATCCAAATTATATATAAAATTTTTGTGCATGGATTTCAAGTTTTATATACGGGCAATGTTTTCATGCAACTGTTGTATAGTAATATGATGCGACAACCTTAAAAAACCATCTTGTGGCCATTTGTTTGATCCAAATTTTGAAATATACAGTCTTTTAATTCTAATGAGAAATTACAAAAATAGAAAAAATTGAAAACACAACCTAGAAAGTATTTTTTTAGTCCAATTAACATAGGCCGTTCATTTTGGTGAAATGCTCAGATCTAGGCGTTGAAGGATTTTTTCATTTCCAATTTTTTTGGATGACTTTATTATCATTAGATGAATAATGTTAAAAAAATAAAAAATGATTTTGAGTTTATAAAGGCTAAGATCTTGAAATTCACAAAATGAATAGTCTAAGTTCGTTTTTGGAGGGGACATTTTGACCATATCTAGAGTTCAAATTGAACTTTATTTTTTTGGGGATTGATTATTGAGATAAAGAGAGTGCGTGTGAAAAATTTATGGTCATACAAATACCACAAACATGATTTTCTAGAAATGTCATTGCATTATACTTTGATACAATCGTTGCATTGGATCATCGCTCTTTATATATTATCTACTATTTTTTTTTTATTTTCCTTATGAGAAAGTATATAATGAGACCATTTACCTTGGGTACTAGATGGTCAAAATTAATCTAGACCATTGGATGTAAAATTGGGTGGCTGCATTTATTTTATTGACCAAACTCAAAATTCAATTTTTTTTTCGAACTTTGTAACACACACAAGCTATCAGATTTCACATCGAATGATTGTAAGTAATCGTGACCTTCATATACTAAAAGTAACTGGTCTCATTGTATACAATCCCTTTTCTTATATGCCCCAAGTTTTATACGGGTGGTCGGCTTGCCAAGGAGGTGAGTCCAAGCAACTTAGGCGAGTCTTTGTAATAAATATTTAGACAGATTACAATCGAGTGGTAGTTTCATTATTTCCTAGTAGTTTTGTGAATTGCGGTAGTAATGGGGAGGCATAAAGTATCACAAGTTCAGTTTATAGGAATATTATTGGAGTTAGTATGGGTAATAGAATGTATTTAAGACCGTATAGCATATTATACATTTACTCTCTCGGACAAAACACTAACTTGAGAGATTTTTTCATTGTTATTTGAAGTTTCATGATCCATCTAATTACAACTAGATGGTTATTTTTAAAGAAAAAAAAATAGATTTTGAGTTCATCAACATCTAGATCATTCCTTCCATACATTCGATGGTTCTGATGCAATCATGGGATGATACTTTTTTTAGGAACATAGAGAGTGAGAGATCTTAATATTATTTTTTCTTTGAGGTCGTTTTCCAGATTCTAGAGATCACATCCTAGAGTAGGTTTTGCCTTAGGGAGTAAATGGTTAGTATACTCACATAGGACAAGGAAATCCTTTGGCTATATTTAATATTACCTAAAATGATGTTAATTGTGATCGAGACATAAAAATCTTGATATGTAAGTGTATGTTATAAATATATTTATATTTTTAATTACTAGGAATCATCCATGCACTTTATAAATATGTGTTGTCATTTCTGTGACGAGTGAAGCAAGTCCTCAAGAAATCCAGCAACTTGAAAGACTTCATACTCCAGTCTTCCACATCTTCGATCAAAATGGTTCACATGCATTTGAGTGTGGTTTATATAACTTAGCAACCTTAGATGTAGAAATAAGATTGCGATGCTTTACACTATCTATTTTAGTTGGACAATATAGATTTGACGTGATGTTTATTTCAGTGCTAAAAAGTGACATCTTTTTAAAATGGCTCATTTGTCTATGGGTGCGGTTTATATATATAAACCGGCAACGTGAGTTGTAGAAATAAGGTCTCAATGTTACAAAATCTATTTTAGTTAGATCGTATAGATTTGACACATCGTTTAAAACTATAAAAAATCGGTACATCATTTAAATGGTGTCAAATCTATACTGTCCAAATAAGATAAACGGTGTAGATCACTTCAACCTTCGATAAGTAAAGGTTACAACTGTATGCAAACTTCTTCCTATGTTTTATGCAGTAGTTTTTAATTGGTATAACAACATACTGAACCATACAAGGGTTTTGAATTTAGACAATATTGAGCACAAATCCCCCTTTTGATGTTAGATAATACGGCACTAAGTGGTCTAAGAGTTGGAAAATTTGAGATGCGGTCTTTTCAAAGGTTGATTTTGAATTCTTTTCTTGCCACATTTGAACTTAGATATTACTATACTTGTGGTCCATGAGTTGGAAATTTGAGGTGCAACCTTTTTGAAACTTGACTTTAAATTTTTGCTTGGTAAGTCAAGTGGAAGCATGGCATCTACATTAGAAGTAATATGTAGGAGGAAGTAACCTCCCTCCTCACAAATCTCACCATTTAGGGCTGGCAACGGGGGCTGGGTCAGGTCTGGGTTCAGCTGGACCTGGACATGGACATAGACCGGACCCGGATTGGAAAAAAAAGATATGGGACATGGACATGGATCCGGATCCGAAATCACTGGACCTGGAATATATAGTGTGGGACCCAGATGTGGACCCTACTCAAAGAATTAAAATATTTATGTATTTAATTATATTACATATATTTCATAAATTGAGACCCAAAAAATGTTATTGGATCCGGACGCGACCCTCTAAGTCCAATTTTTGGACCCATCGCCAGACGTAGATCGGGTCTACACCTCATGTCCTAGGTGGGGGCAGGTCCATTGCCACCCCTACTATTAAAAGTACTTGAAAACTTATGAATCAAATGTTCCCATTTTAGGCATCACACATTATACAAAAAAAAAAAGAAAAGAAAAAAAAGAAGGAAAAGTAGTTGATGAGACCATTTAACCTTTGGCATAAAGTAGTCACAATTACTCTTGACTATTGGATGTAATATTGGGTGTTTATTGCATTGACCACTTCAAAAGAAATTTTTTCGAACTTTGTGATATTTCCAATCAATCAAATTTCATATCGGATGGTTACAAATACTTGTGACCTCTTCCTACCGAAGGTAAATGGTCTCATTGAGTACCATCCTAACAAGAAAAACTGCACAGGTAAATGGTCTCATTGAGTACCATCCTAACAAGAAAAACTGCAAAAGTAAATGGTCTCATTGCATACCATTCTAGCAAGAAAAATTACTACTACTACTTTTGCTACTGCTTACCATCCTAACAAGAAAAACTACTACTACTACTGTTGCTACTGCTGTTACTATTACTAATACTACTGTTATTATTATTCTTAATATTATTAATGAAATAGTGATTGATATTATCTTAACATATTAACATCATATTATATTATTAAAATATTTGTATTCTATTATGGTATTTTATATAGTTATTATATTTAGCCAATTCCAACTAATTTGGATAAAGTTTGGATGATAATGATGATATTGATGATTATTATTATAATTATGACAGTATAATATTATAGTATTATTATATTATAATATATTAATATAACGTCATTGTCTTATTAATTATTATAATGATGATGTTGATATTGGAATGGAAAAACTGGGTGATCTAACCGCTAACCGCCCAGTTAGATTGGAACCAACAACCAGTCGGTTCCGGTTTTGGGTGGTTTTGGTGATCGACCGGTATTTAAAACAAAAAATTCAAAAAAATGTATATAAATTTTCAAAAATAAGAAATTTGGTTTGTAATGCATTTTTTAATATTCTTTATATTATGGTAAAGATTAAATTTTTTTTTTTTTCATTAATACTCACTTTAATTCAAAAAATCGATTCGTTAGAATCCATTTTTTCATTAATTTTCAACTTCATTTGAATGTGTTTTGTTGTAATCAATCTTTATATGTTTTTAATATTTCAATAGATTTTTTTGTATACTTTTTATTTTTTCGACACCATTTTGACCGCCCGGAACTTGCCTAGTTAAAGCCATTGAATCGGTCAGTTTACCAGCTAGGCCGGATAAAACTGCTTCCGGCCCATGTATACTTAACCGTTCCGGTTCAATTTTGCGAACACTAATGCACATGTTTCGCGAAATGTAATGTTGGAATAAGGAATCTCACCATTGCAAGTATGTATATTATATTTGAACTAGTTGAAAAAAAAACTTCAATTTTTGCTCTAAATTTTGGTTGTTGTTAGGTAGATAAACTCGATAATTTTGAAATGTCGTCATTTACTTGGGCAAACACTAAAAATGACCTAAACAATTTTTATGTACAATAATCACAACATTGACAATGATTATTTTTTTAAAAAAATAAAGATACAAAAGAAGTTTTTGAATTTCATGAAGATACATTTTTTAGACAATCCAAACAGTGAAATCCAAACAGTGAAGGTGTATCTTCCAGGTTTCTGGTAGATGCTATCCAAACAACATACACCCATCTTCTAAAATATATCCCTTCCAGGATATACCAATTCCAAGATACACATTTCCTCTGGAGTCCCATTTCCAGAAACCAAGCGAGCCTTAGAGTTAAAATTCCAGCCATGCAAAAGGGTGCTTATAGAAAGACATCCCCAATTGATTTTGTGTATATCTCAGTTATTTTATTAGCTCATGCTTAGCATAACGGTGGGCCTGAGGGGCCTAGGGCCCGTTGCCAGTCCTAGCTTAGCATGATGTCACAATCCCTTTGTGAACTATCATTTACATATGATAATATTATTTTATATTTAGTATTTATAATTATGTAATTAATTGAGATATGGGCTAGGACCTTGGTCGGGTTAACCTCAAGTAGCAGTTAAAGTCATGATCTGAACAATCTAAACGCCCCGAAGTCAAGGCACAGGTCAAAGGCAGCAGCGGAAGTTGCCTAGTTGGGGTTGACCCGAATTGGGCTTGACTCAGTACAGACCTAAACACAGCCAAAAGGTCAAGCTATAAAAAACAAGGGTGTTTTATGTATAAAAAAAGTTTATATAGAGCCGAGGCTCTAAACAATCAAATTAGAGCCTGCCTCAAAAATTTTACTAGAAGAGGTTGTTTTGATGCCCAAATATCCTTAAATTGATCATCTCAACATCAAGATGCATAAAAAAAATTGGATTTCAAGTTTTGAAAATAGTGCATCTTATAATTCATTTTTGGACCGTCAAGTCTCAAGATTTTCAAGTTTTCATAGTTCTCCTCGATCTATACTATTTTGAAACTTTAACTTTTGTAATTAAAGATGAAAATATATTTTAAAGCTATCGCAAAGATTTTCAATATTGAAACCATATTTCTCGATCCTATTTTGAAGATGTGTTTTATTTCTCGATCCTCTAATACAAACTGCACCATTTATGTATTAACTAGGTAAAAATTACCAAATTTACCACTTGGTCCATAAGTTTGATAATTGCACCACGAGGTACTATTGGGGTCCAATGTCAAATATATTCAACCACCCCATTTGCAGGGTAGTCTAATAATAGAACAGGACCGCACTAATTTAAAGGCTGTGTACTCTAAAAGTGGGATGATGTTACAAACATTTGACCACATCAATATTTTTCTTTGCCTCAAAAGCGGTTAAATGTTACCGACCAAGGACAACAAAAATATTAAAAAGCATGTGTAGGTAATCTGAAGTTTGTAACTACTCCATACAGGGCCAAAAATGTAGGCTGGTTAAATAATAAAATTATAAGACCGCCCTAGAAACAAGGTGGTTAAATATTTTAAACATCTGACTACCCTATCAAAGTCAGAAAAGAAAAATCAATTCAATTTTGAAACATCGAATTAGGGACAAACTTGAAACAAAAACGAGAGTCGGGAATAGTACCTCCTGGTAAAAACTACCAAAATTATCAACCAATGGGTAAATTCATTAATTTTACCTAATCTGTAAGTAAAATACCCTAAAGACAACAAGATCACCCAATTCCGTTGTAGATACAAGCAAAAGCCAAACACTACTACAATTTTTGCTCAGTCAATCGGAATTTAGATTATTTTTTTTTAGTTTTTTTATTAGTAAAGTACCCAAACTTTAAGGCACGGTCCTCCTAACAAAAAAATTTAAAAAATCTAAAAAGACAAAAAAATCAAAATTTGGATGGACCGAGAGGCAATTTAGAAAAAATAAAAGAAGGCGGGTTGACCGTTCTTTGTAATTTCCACATATAAGGAGAGAATGTCATATTTTACCAAAAATTTTAAGGTCCTTACATCAAAAATCTAAATAACATACTTTTCAAAGTCCTAAAAAAATAAAAATAAAAAAAATATTAAAAAACTTATTTAGATCAAGTCTAATACGGATACAACAAACTATTATTAGGGGATCACCCTTCCCATGCTCCATGCACCAATCACGACTCCAGAGATTCATGAACCGTGCTCTTGGCTCAGTAGTTAGGATGGCGAAACTCCCTTTCAATGGCCACAGTTCCTATCCTTGTGCTTGAGAACTAAAAGAACATGGTGCAGCGATGCAAGCAAAGGGATCAACGAGATCAACAATACACACCAGAAACGGGCCGGAAGTACAGCCCACATTGCAAGCCCGAAAGCAAGTGTAAGACACGCACTGGCCATCTCTGCCAATAGCTTTCCACCCACGGGGAAACGACGGCCGAAGTCTTTTTGGACAACAGAGGCTGCAAAGGCCACCACCATACAAATCACAAAGGAATTAATGAAAGCTGAACGCCATTGATTAGCAATTTTCGAAATCCCGTCATTAGCAGATTTCGAAGTCCCGTCGTTAGAGCCATTTTGATGCTCATAGTGACTGCTTATGAGCTGTATCGCCGCCGTAAGAGTAATCTTGGCAATTGTTTTGCCGGAAATCCAATGACTTTCTTTCTGCTTAACCGTTCCTTGTTCGACATAAAGTGGAAGAGTTTGTCCCCAGGAGCTTCTACTATGATAGAAATAAAATGAGTTGAAGTTGATGGTTGAACTAGAAACAAATGTTGGGTATAAATGGTAGTGTTGCTGTTGGTGCTGATGCATATGGAGAAGAGGAGGGGCAGATAAGAGTAGTTGCGTTGGTGGATATGAAGTTGTATAGTTTGGAGGATTCAAAACAATGGTGGTTCGAGTTTGAAGCCTCCCATGGAATCTTGCAGAGAGGTGTCTTAAAATGTCACCAATAATCTGATAAGAAAGGAAGAAAGGGAAAAATGTTAGTTAAACAATTTTGTTCCGGAAAAATTATAGATACCCCATAATGAATTTTGTAGCCCTCATTTCCTAATACTTTTATTATCACAACCTAGACCCAAACATAACATTGTTATTTCTTGTATTTATATTCAAAAGAAAAAAAACAGACTCCGAAATATTATAAAAAGTGAGAGAGAAGAGAGATGAATTCCTACCTCAATGAAGAAAAGAAAGAGAGCAAAGATCCCCATGTTTCTTCATCCCCTCTACCTTTTGTTATCGCACTTTTATAGGATCGCGTACCGCCCAATCCTCATGATTGATTGTGATCATGTACTGGATCCCATGCATTATCTTCCTGATCCAATTTGTCAATAAAGTGCGGGCTGGAAAATTGTTCTGGGGGGACATGATCCAACATGTCAAAGTCAATAGGTTTTTGATTGGCATACCACACCATATCTAATTACCGTGCAGAAGCATGTTATACTCCAATATCAAATTACCAGACAAGAAGTTTCTAAGAAGTTTAGATTATTGACTTATGGAATGTTGACAATCTAAAAATTTTATAACTTTTGTTTAAACAAAGTAAAGCCTCATTTCAAATCCTCATCTAGAGAGCACTTTTGGGTATCAAAAATCACTATGATGGCGCTAAAATCAATTTCCAATACCGACTATGAAATTTGAAGCTCCAAAAATAGATAGATCTTAAGGATATGTGAACACTTATTTTTAAGATGAAATGGATGATTTAGATAATTTGTTACAATATTTTCCTTTTTTTGCGGGCTTGAATCCTAATTTTTTTTCACAGCCATAATGATCCATGTTCAGATGATCGATTTGAAAGTTTTGACATTAGAATGGTAATTTTCAGTAAGTTTTAAGGTGAGGCTTTACTTATTTTATAGGGTTGTTTCCTATAAAACCATTTTCTTTTTTTCTTAGACAAACTTTCTTTCAAATATTTAGGCTTGAGATAATTGTAATACTACATCTCAAATTCAATTAAATTTGAATATTACAGCTTAAATAACAAGAAATTTCTCAATTCCTGGAGCTTAATGAAGGTGGGTGTTTTCTTCGCTCAAAACACTTCACTTCATGTTTATTGGAGGAGCAGTGAGAGATTGGTATAAGAATAGCATTTTTTGTTATGCGGGTCCTTGTGAGATCATATCCGCTAATGGAGCTGAAATTACCTCTTTTTTCCAAGGTTTAATAATTTTAAAGGACAAACGACTGGGTCCATTATGTACGGTGGAATTGGATTCTTTGAATATCATTTTGTGGCGTAAGAGGAAGATTTTTGATTTAGCGATCGTTTTGGGAGTTCTATTTTATCATGTTTATCGAGAGGCAAATGCTCTGACAGATGAGTTTTAAGTGTTATAATATGTTGAAATCTCTTGACTCAGTAATAAAAAGTTTCAAATATTATTATTAAAAAATAATAATAATCTCACTTTATTCTCTCGATCTCATTTGCATGAATAATACTTTCTCTCTCCACGTTGCGTAAGTACTCTTGACTTTGCTAATCTGTGAGCAACCAATCTTGAAAAGATTCATGGTTCTCCTGTCATATATGACTTTTCATATTCATGAACTCCATGTTAGACAGTTAGAGAATATATGTTCTAAAAAATTGAGTCTAAAAATCCATCTCAATAAGAGATTTTTAAAAGGGATTCTCAGAAATCATGTCCTTCTCAAAACCCTAGTTATTAATAGAGTATTAATAACTATTACCATTAAAAAAAAAAACCTTACGTAGATCTATGTGTATATGACAGAAGATCTATATGCATATGACCCAAGAAACGATTCATAGATTCATGAATCTGTTTTTAACAAGTGGCAATCCAAATTGGTCAAGAAAGGTGTCCAACATATAGACCCATCCACGATCTAAAATATTGTTCTCAAATAACTTGGCCCACATGTATGGAATGGTTAGGTGAGCCCTACCTACACGGGCCCACCATTTCGAAAGTAAACAAAGGACTCTCAGTCCTTGAATGTTCTTTTCTCCATCATTCCCAAATTTGCAGCGCAATGTAAACTTTTTCCTTTATATAACTCAATAAACAAATTTTTTGTCCATTCCTTTTCTCCATCATTGTAAACTTTTTTCCTTTATATAACTCAATAAACAAATTTTTTGTCCATGCCTTTTCTCCATCATTGCCCAACACAAGCATAATTGTGTGATAAAACTTAGTGATTGGACAAGACCGAAGCTTAGTTTCAACAATTTTTAGGGTGTGATAATCCATTATCTATTGTAGTCCATGTATTATGATATACTTCATCCATTGATAATTCTATACTTATCGATGTAAATTTAATAGTGTTAACAATAGTTCATATAGGGAAAGAACATCTCAATATTCGCATATTGATGCAAAACAATGAAAGTTATTAATAGAGTACCCCCATTTCTTATTGGAATCTTAAAAAAAAATATTTATAATGAATTTTAATAATTTTTTTCGGATGTTTTTAAGGCTAAATTGGATCGATTCGGTTGATTCTCGATTCAGATCGTTGATTCATCGATCTGGATGAGATACCCGATCCAGGGCACCGATCCATTTTTTAAACCACTGAATGATACTACCCTTTTTTAGATAGAACTAGGATTTCCAATGAAAAAAGAAAAAAGTTTCAATTTCTTAAAGCTGAACATGCAACTGTAGAAGCATAAATTTGCTTGGACTACTTAATTAAGGCAAAATGAAATTATTAAACCCTCTTATTTTTTTTGGGTGAGTTAGTGAGGAGAGGGCCCCTACTCTTGATAGGAATTGATTTGCTTGGACTACTCAATTAAGGCAAAATGAAATTATTAAACCCTCTTATTTTTTTTGGATGAGTCAGTGGAGAGAGGCCCCCTCTACCCTTGATAGGAATTGAGCATTTTTTTTGGTGAGTCAGTGGGGAGAGGGCCCCTACCCTTGATAGAAATTGAGCCTAAGATGTGATGTTATAAATCGTCAAGCACAAACCAAATAAGCGCAAGGCCTTTTTTTCTTAAAATTTGGGTGAGTAAGCCAGTCTTATTTAAGGTTAGGAACCCAAAACAAGCACAACAAATATTAGTTCAATATCGCTAGTGTATCGAAAATCTTTGAATTTAGTGGGTAATTCCTAAGATTTTGTATACACTAAGATACAAAGGACTCTAAGTAAAAAAAAGTCAGAAACAAATTCATTGTATCCCTTCCAGGTTTGCTGACGTGAATTGTGACATGGCTTGGACCATTCCTCCAATCAAAGATAGCTATCACAACTCACCTTTAAGGACCACTCGAATCTAAGTAGGAGAATGCTGACGCCTTTATTGAAATTGGTCTCTATGTAAAGAACATGGGTGCCTGGTCCCGCAGGACCAAATGTATCTTGAGGCTAAAACACTTGTCCTTGGGATTGTGAAGAGAATGTTGGTTTTGGGGTATATTTTGGGCTTCAAATTATTGATTATTAATTTCGTTATTTTTATTGTTTTTGTTATTGTTGTTGCTGATTTGTTTTGATTGATCATAGAGCACCCTAGCAAGGTGTTTGAGTTACGAGAAAAGATGCACAGTTTGCTGTGTTGGAGTAAGTATATAATTTGCTCCTGCACACTAATTAAATATGCTCTGATTAGGGAGTCAGAACCCTATTGAATTTGACATGTTGGATCATGTCCCCGGAAACAATTTTCCAGGCGCACTTTAATGACAAATCGGTGAGGAAAATAATGCATCGGATCCACAAGAAGATCACAATCAATCCTCGGCGACGTAGAGCCAATTTGGTACGTACTCAATCCTTTGAAAGCTTTCCCTGCAATAACACCAGGTTGAAGGAGATGAAAAAACATGGGGATCTTTGCTGTCTTTGGATTCTTTAGTGAGGTGAGAATTCATCTCTCTCTCTTCATATTAATAGAGCAATTTACATACGGATCCTAAAAATTTTCCTAAAAACCGTAAATTACTCATATTATTACAAGGACAGAGTTGTTCAAGGTGATGCAAAAAAGTGGATATAATGGGTAGTTATCTAAGTAATGGGTAATTATCTAGGTAGTGGGTAGTTTGTTAAAGATGATGCAAAAACGTGGATGTAATGGGTAGTTATTTGGGCTCCTTGAATTGAAATGAGCCTGTAGTCGTAGATGTAAGCCACTTATGGAGGCAACCAATATGTAATTGTACGTAACTTATGAATGTGTTTGTGTTTATCTCTCCAAGAAAGAAAGTGAATGTGTGCTTTCAATTATCAACGATATCAGAGTATCTTCAATAAAATTTTCAACTTGGTATCAAAGCTTAGGTTGTCAAGAGAGCCCAAGTTGTGAAGAGCTCAGGTTGTGAAGAGAGCCCAGGTTGTGAACCAGAAGTGTGGCAGGCCCAAAACCCTCATAGCAAGGTTACGAAGAGAGCCTAGGTTGTAAAAAAACAGGACATTGAAGTCCTAGTTTGTCATATTATGAAAAAGCATATGATGCCACAAGAAAGCATAAAAAAGAAATTGTGTTTAGAAAAACATGACGTTGAAGTCTTAGTTTGTCATGTCATGAAAATATATGATGGTGGCATGAGAAGGCATAAAAAAGAAAAAAGAAATATGTTTTTTTTTTTAAAAAAAAAAAAAAAGAGAAGAAGAAAGTAAAACAAGAAGAAAGAAGAAGAAGCAAAAGCAAGAAGAAAAAGAAGCAAAAAAAAAAAAAAGTAAAAGAAAAAGAAACAAGAAGCAGACGTAAGAAGTAAGAAGAAACAAGAAGAAGAAATTTAAAAGAAAACATGAAATTTTGCATCAAGGGGAGTGTTAGAGATGATGCAAAAAAGTGGATGTAATGGCTAATTATCTAGGTAATGAGTAGTTATCTAGTTAGTGGGCAGTTTGTTAAAGATGATGCAAACAAGTGGATGTAATGGGTAGTTACCTAAGTAGTGGACAGTTGCGTTGTTATGCTTGGGAATATAAAGATAATATAATTAAATATGACAAGAAACAAAAAGAGAGCGTCGGAGATTACCTCAACCGGACTTATTACATTCCACACCGAAGCACCACCATCCAATGACACGAAATCAATGATCAACCTTCAATTTCAATCGGAAAAGCAAGTTTAGGACAAGCCACACCAATGGAACATGAATCTCTTTGATCACAAACTCAAACCTTGGGAGCCTGTTTGGGTACATAGATTTTAAGACATGGATTCCTAATATCTTAGATATTGTCAAAATCCACCGTTTGGGTTGATTAATAACTAGGATACTTAAAATTAGGAAAATCAAAACCATGGAAATAAGACCTACTTTTCCATGATTTTATTTCCACGCCAAAACCAGTTTTTTTGCATTTCCAAGGCCAATGGATTTCACTCATTGGCTCCCTTGACCCGAAACATAGGGAGCATTTGGTAGGTATGAAAATTTTAGAGAGATAAAGTACCTAAATTCTTTAAAAAGAAAAATTATCTCAAAATTTTTAGAGAGAAAAACTATCTCAAATTTTAACTTTTAGAGAGAGAAAATATTTTAAAATTTTAGAGAGAGAAAGTACCAATTTTTTTAGAGAGATGAGCTATCTCAAAATTTTAGCGTGAGAAACTATCTCAACTTTTAACTTTTAGCGAGAGAAAGTACGTTAAAATTTTAGAGAAAGAAAGTACGTTAAAATTTTAGAGAGATAAACTATCTCAAAATTTTAGAGAGAGGAACTATCTCAAATTTTAAGTTTTAGAGAGAACTATCTCAAATTTTAAGTTTTAGAGAGAAACTATCATATTTTAGAGAGAGAAAGTACCTGCAAATTTTTAGAGAGAAACTGTTTCGAAATTTTTAGAGAGAAAAAATTTCATATTTTAATTTTGAAAAATTTTCATATAGAACCCTAATTCCTCGTATTATTTCATGGTAGACTTTCTTTCCGTTTTTCGTTCAAGTGCACCGTATCCCCTCATCTCTTATCTCCCTCATTTTTTATCATAAAAACTAGTCCCAACAAATATTTTTATATAATTTCATCCCAAATGTTTTTTTAACCCTCATTTTCCATTTCCACCTTTAAAAAAGCTTTTGGATTGAAATGATATAAAAAGATTTGTTGGGGTTAATTTTTATGATCAAAAGTCAATAAAAGAGGGAGATAAGAGATGAAGGGGTATGGTGAAATCTTAAGGGGTTTTTTTAGACCGCTTGAAAGAAAAACGGAAGGAGGGTCTACCATGAAATAATACGAAGAATTAGGGTTTTATATGAAATTTTCCCTTTAATTTTTAGAGAGAGAAACTATATCAAATCTTAAGTTTTAGAGAGAGAAAGTACTCTTAAAATTGTAGAGAGAGAAAGTATTGTTAAACTTTGAGAGAGAAACTATTATAAATTTTAGAAAGAGAAATGGCCAAAAAAAAATTTAGAGAGAGAAATATCTCTTTTTTAGAGAGAGAAACTATCTCGAATTTTGAGTTTTAGAGAGAAACTATATTGAATTTTGAGTTTTAGATAGACCTTAACTCGAATTTTGAATTTTAGAAAGAGAAAATATATTAAAATTTTAGAAATAGAAATTAAATCAAATTTTAGAGAGAGAAACTACCTAAACAAAATTTATAGAGAGAAACTATTTCAAAATTTTTGGATAGAGAAACTCTCGCAAAATTTATGTTTTAGAGAGAAAAAGTATATTAAAATTTCTGAGAGACAAACTATATCAAATTTTAAATAGAAAAATTACATGAAATTTTAGAGAGAGACACTATCTCAAAAAATTATAGAGAGAGAAACTATCGTAAAATTTAAGTTTCGGAGAGAGAGTATCTCAAAGTTTAAACTTTATAGAGAGAATGTATATCAAAGTTTCGAGAGACACTATATCAAATTTTAAAGAGAGAAACTATTTTAAAATTTTAGAGAGAGAAACTATCTCAACTTTGATATTTTAGAGAGAGAAAGCATCTTAAAATTTTAGAGAGTAACTATAGCAAATTTTAAAGAGAGAAAGCACATAAATTTTTTTAGAAAAAACAACTATCGCAAAATTTATAGAGAGAAATTATCTCAAATTTTAGCTTTTAGAAAGGGAAAGTATCTTAAAATTTGAAAGAAAAACTTTATCATATTTTAGAGAGAGAAACAGCTTAAAAATGTTTAGAGAGAGAAACTATCACAAAATTATTTAAGAGGGGAACTATCTCAAGTTTTAAGTTTTAGAGAGAGAGTATCTTACAATTTTAGAAAGAGAAATTATATTAAATTTTAGAGAGAATAAAGCACCTAAAAATTTTAGAGAGAGAAATTGTCTAAAAAATTTTTGATAGACAATTTCAAATTTTAAATTTTAGATAGAAAGTATATTAAATTTTAGAGGGACAAATTACATCAAATTTTAGAGAGAGAAAGTATCTCAAAATTTTTATAGATACACTATTCCAAATTTTGAGTTTTAGAAAGAGAAAGTATATAAAAATTTTAGAGAGAAAAATTGTATCAAGTTTTGTTACCAAACAATGGATATAGAAGTGATTGCAAGGAATCCAAACAATAGACATAGAAGTGATTGCAAGGAATCCATGGGTGGAAGAAGATTTTGGAGTCAAGCTGGTGATATGCTCCCATATTTCAAAGTTATGAACCCACTCACTTGCAAATAAAGACTTGAATGATGTCACAGTCACAACTGTATAGAATCAACGGGTGGAAGTAGAGTGTAGACATAGAAAGTTAGAAATAACTTTCACTAAATTTTTGGGCAAGTCACCATCTCTTAAGGAAAATGCTGTTTTGGAGTTTTTATCAATAATTTACTTGTGTAGGTGGGGATTTGGTACTTTTTAAGTACCTCGGTAAAGATTTACAAAATAAATTTTTCTACAAAGATTTGAATTAGGTACGATTTGTCGACAATGTGTGAACCGGAGAGTGAATCTTGATATATTTCAAAACAATACATTTTTGTATAACAAAACATATTGGCTGCTACATATCATTTGATTGAAATAAACTTTGGAATGGGTACACTTAAGGATGTGAATCACTTGAAAAGCAAATGTATTTGTTCCTAACATATTTGTTGATTCAAAATTCCACCAGTTGCTTGTAGTGGCTTTGTCTTTGGGTAGAATTACGAATCCCAAGGACACTTTTGTTTCGATGAAAGCTCTATTTGGGGAGTTCTTATTAGGAAATTAATCATTTTTTCATGTTTGTTTGGAAGAACCGGTACATACTTGTTTGAAGAACCAGTACTTATTGTCAGTAAGAGCCGGTCTGGACCGGCCGATTCAAAGGGGGACATGGCTGGATCCTGATATATTATAGGATCTAGAACAGTTGGGATGATTTCTGATCCGGATCAGACGGTATCGCTAAATTTTCAAACAATGGTATCATCATAAAGCTCTCCCCTTAATAATTAAAAAAAAACAAAAAAAAGGCACCATTAAGCATTTTTACTCCATTAATAGCACTTTCATACATATTTAATTGAAAACTCTCTCTTGAAATGAATTATATGGGGAGAGTTTTTTTTTTTTTTCATTTTTGGTAGAAACAAATATCCCCCAAGGTCTTTTGATATGGGACCCTCTTACACTAATGCATAAAGTGGTTTTTCCCTCTTCTTGGGGATGCTTGTGGCCAAATTGCATTCCGCACTTTGCCCAATTGTCCTTATTTGTAAAACAAAAATTTACAAATAATTCCTACTTTATTCTTAATTAAAAAATAATCTTATATATTTCTTATTTTTAAATTAAATCCCATTTTTTAGAATATAAATTGTATTTTAATTTTATATCTTTTTCTATACATGGATTAAACTCAATTTTTGGTGTGTTCACACTTATCACTATCATACACCTAAAGAAAATATTAAAAAATAATTTAAAATAAATAAATTTACGTAACTACCACTATATGATTCAGTGATAGTTAAGTACTTTTATTTATTTTAAGCTATATTTTAAATTTTTGTAGGTGTATAATAGTGAGAAGTACATAGGAACCAAATTTTGGGCTTAGTCCCGTGTAGGGCAAAAGAGATAAAAAAATGAAAGTACACTTTATGTTATAAAAAAATGACTTAATTGCAATATAGGGGACTATTTTTATATATCAAAATTGGATTTATCTGCAAATTTCCTTTATAAAACACCATCTCTCACTTTTTCCAAGTCGTCTATAAAATTTGCTTCACTGCTCACCTTAGCAGCGGTGGCCACTATTATCAAAGAGTGAGGTTCTAAGTATATATCTAGTTATATAGATTTTCATGATTCCTTTGCTATTAATTTCTATATATCATTTAAATTATGCACCAGATTATAGAAATCTAATATTTTCTTAAACAATTTGATATTGTGATCGATGTTTTAAGACTTGCACTAACCCTGACCTGAAAAGTATATAGGTCCCAAAAGTCCGTGAAAAACATAGAAAAAATAAAATAATAAAAATGGTAAATGTCAAACAAAACAGAAAACAACCTAAAATGTCCAAAACTAACTTAAAAAAGTATATAAGACGTGGATTTAGACAAAAATGAAAAAAGAGGAAATATAAAATATGGCATACGGCAATAAATTTTTACCAATTTTTGTCAAAAACATCCAAATTATATATAAAAATTTTGTGCACCGATTTCATGTTTTATATATTATCTACTATTTATTTTCTATTTTCCTTATGAGAAAGTATACAATGAGACTATTTACCTTTGATACAAGATGGTCACAATTAATCTAAACCATTGGATGTAAAATTGGGTGGCTGCATTTATTTCATTGATCAAACTCAAATTTCAATTTTTTTTTCGAACATTGGGACACACCCGAGCTATGAGATTTCACATCGGATGATTGTAAGTAATTGTAACCTTTAAGTACCAAAAGTAAATGGTCTCGTTGAATACAATCCCCTATCTTACATACCCCAAGTTTTATACGGGTGGTCGGCTTGCTAAGGAGGTGAGTCCAAGTAACTTAGACGAGACTTTATGATAAATATTTAGGCAAAGATTAAATTCGAGTGGTGGTTTCATTATTTCCTAGTAGTTTTTTTTGTGAATTGGGGTGGTAATGGGGAGGCATAAAGTATCACAAGTTAAGTTTATAGGCATAAACTATTGGAGTTAGTATAGTAATAGAATGTATTTAAGAGCGTATAGCGTACTATACATTTATTCCCTCGGACAAAACACTAACTTGAGATATTTTTTTTATTCTTTGAAGTTTCATGATCCATCTAACTATAACTAAATGATTATTTTTAAAGAAAAAAAATTAGATTTTAAGTTCATAAACATCTAAATCATTCCTTCCATACATTGGATGGTTGTGATGCAATCCTGAGATGATATTTTTTAGGAACATAGAGGGTGAGAGTTCTTATTATTATTATTATTTTTTGAGATCGTTTTCCGAATTCTAGAGATCACATCTGGTTTGCCCTAGGGAGTAAATTGATAGTATACTCACATAGGAGTAAGAAATCCTTTGGCTAGATTTAATATCACATAAAATGATTTTAATTGTGATTAGAGACATAAAAATCTTGATAAATAAGTGTAAAATATAAATATATTTATATTTTTACTCGCTATGTATCATCCACGCATTTTATAAATGTGTTGTCATTTTTTTGACGAGTGGAGCAAGTCCTCAAGAAATCAGGCAACTTGAAAGACCCAGGTCTTCCACATCCTCCATCAAAATGGTTTATATGCATTTGAGTGTGGCTCATATAACTTAGCAACTTTAGATATAGAAATAAGATTACGATACTCTACACTATTCATTTTAGTTGGATAATATAGATTTGACATGACGTTTATTTCAGTGCTAAAACGTAGTACATCTTTTTAAAATGGTTCATATGTCTATGGGTGCGGTTTTGTAAAGTGGCAATGTGAGTTGTAGAAATAAGGTCCCGATGTTATAAAGTCTATTTTAGTTAGATCGTATAGATTTGACACGTCATTTAAGATAATATAAAAAAAGTAGTACATCATTTAGATGGTGTCAAATCTATGCTGTCCAAATAAGATAAACGGTGTAGATCACTTCAACCTTCTACAAGTAAACGTTACGACTGTATACAAACTTCTTCCTATGTTTTATGCTGCAGATTTTAAATGGTATTACAACATACTGAGCCTTACAAAGGTTTGGAATTTAGACAATACTGAGTACAAATGTCCCTTTTGATGTTAGACAATACTGCATTAAATGGTCCAAGAGTCGGAAATTTTGAGATTGCGTCTTTTCAAAGGTCGATTTTGAATTCTTTTTTTGCCACATTTGAACTTAAAAAAATATTACTATACTTGTGGTCCATGAGTTGGAAATTTGAGGTGCAACCTTTTTGAAACTTGACTTTAAATTCTTTCTTGGTAAGTCAAGTGGAAGGAGGGCATCTCCATTAGAAGTAATATGCAGAGAAGCAGCAACCTCCCTCCGTACAAATCTCACCATTTAGGGGTGGCAACGGGGGTTGGCTCAGGTCTGGGTTCAACTCGACCTAGACTCGGATTTGAAAAAAATACATAGGAGTTGGACCTGAATCTAGATCCGAATCACCGGACCCGAAAATATTGTGGGACCCAGAGGTGGACCCTACCCAAAAATTTAAATATTTATGTATTTAATTATATTACACATATTTCATAAATTGGGACCCAAAAAATTTTACCGGACCTGGAACTAGCCATTCGGGTCCAATTTTTTAGATCCATAGCTGGACGTAGATCGGGTCTACACCATAGGTCCCGGGTGGGGTCAGGGTCCATTGCCGCCCCTACCATTAAAAGTACTTGAAAACTTATGAATCAAATGTTCCCATTTTAGGCATGATAGATTATAAGAAAAGAAATAGAAATTTAACCTTTGGTACAAAGTAATCATAATTACTCTTGACCACATTGGGTGTATATTGCATTGACCACTTCAAAAAAAATAATTGATCGAACTTTGTGATACACACAATATATCAGATTTCATATCGGATACTTATAAATACTTGTGACCTCTTCCTACAAAAGATATATAGTCTGATTGCATATCATTCTAACAAAAAGAAAAAAAAAGGATTTCATGTATTAAAAGTAGTAATTTTCTAACATTTCTTTGGAGTGCCAAATTCAAGTTTGTATTGATTTGGCGAGATTTATTGTGCTTTTGGAACGTCTATTCCATACTTAGAGCATATATGGACATGCAGGCCATCAGAGGTTTGCAATACCAATTTTTTTTACTGATGGGGGTTATGAGGTGTGGCCGTACAAAATTTCAAAAAGCAACAATTGTACCTAAACCTTGTCCCTCAGTATTTGAACGTGCATATTAGACGTCAAAGTAATTGTTCAACGGTGGAGGATGGAAGGGGTCTAGAAATTGGGAAATATGCAAATCAATCACAGCTTTCACCGGAGTGGGTCCATGGATATGACAAAACATTTAAGTAGGACTTTGGCATTCGGGGTGGCCTTTTCGTTTTTGCAAAGGTTGCTGATTTAATGGACAAGAACATTGTAGTGGTCTTGATCCTTATTAATCATTTTCAATATTTCTAACCTTGAGCTAGTTTGTCTAGGCAGCTAGGGGTGGCAATAGGTCGGGTTCTGATTGGCACCGGACTTGGAACCGATCAAACCCGACCCAAAAATTAAAATATCTATATATTTTTAACTATATTTAAATATATTTATTATATTGGAACCCGAAAAATATTACCAGATCTGGGGTTCAAGATTTGGACCTAGGCATGACCCGTCGGGTTGAATTTTTGGACCAATACCCGAAGCAAGATTGGGTCTACCCCTCGAGTCCCGGTTCTACGACCCTTATAGGCAGCTAGTTTTTTTAGGCACATTATACGTTTTCTAACTCGTTTATGGGTTATTGAGACGCAGGGTGTGTGTAAAAAAAAATTTAGTTGCTATGTAAATTGGGATAGAAGTGTAAATTAGTTGGATTACGTGCAACGCAGAACATTCAATTTAATAAAAAGATGTGAGCCTGATTAGTAAATATTCTTCGTATATATATATATTTTTGTTAGGTGGACATCATCAATTCAAACTTGATTATATGTAAATCCATTATGAACCTTTGATTTTGACTTGCTCTTCCGTTATGATCGAATGAGAATGGATAAGAGGCTCATGGGATTCACGTGAGAGGAAAATTGGCTATATTACTGGTAGCGAACTCCAAACTAATATGAAACGCTCTTTGCATACGAGTTACTACCAACAAAAGTCTCTTCACTTGGAGGAATTCACAAGTGAATCCCATGAGCCTCTTATCCATTAATGCTAAGTTCTTTAGTGGAGAGATGTTAAGTTCTTTAGTGGAGAGATGCTAAGTTCTTTAGTGGAGAGATGTTAAGTTCTTTAGTGGAGAGATGTTACTTTTACTTGCTAAGTTCTTTAGTGGAGCGATGTTAAGTTCTTTAGTGGAGAGATGCTAAGTTCTTTAGTGGAGAGATGTTAAGTTCTTTAGTGGAGAGATGTTACTTTTACTTGCTAAGTTCTTTAGTGGAGCGATGTTACCTTTATTAAATAATTATTGTGTTCAAAATTTTCAAAATATTTCATTAAAATATGAGTTCCATCTCTTCCTCCATCCCTATCTCTCTCTCTCTAGTCATGGGCAGTTAGCATCATCTCTCTTTTACTCTCTCATCTCTCTCTCTCTCTATCAAATACATAGTTTTCGGAGTACTCTGTTAATAAGTTATTTTACTAACGTACACATATTGACTTTAGTACTTAATTAAATAATGGCATGTATACCAAGTCTACTATGATATCCATATAAACTATACATTCTCATGTTATAGATGAGAAAGAGAAGATAAAAAATAGAAGTTAGAAAATCACTTATAGCCCAAGAAGATTTAGCCGAGAGAAGAGAATCCTAACAAAAAGAAATTTGGAGAATTTTAATAGCATCTTAGAAAACATTCAAATAATTTGGAGATGTGACCCAGATCAAAGAACTTGACGTCGATTATGATCCTTCGGGTAAAAGAAGTCTCTATAGGCCACACAAAATCCTCATTACTCTTCAATTACTTATTACTTATTTTTGCACAAAATTTACAATAACATTAGACCACATAAAATCCTCATTACTCTTCAGGTGCTTGTTACTTGTTTATACACAAAATTTGCAAGAACATCAGGTCACATAAAACTTATAATACTTTGGTTCAAATTCTCTATTAACATTAATATTTTGATTCAAATTCTCTCTCTCTCTCAATATTAACAGTCTCTCTCTTAACATTAATTTTTTGACTCAAACTCTCTCTCTCTCTCTTATAATTAGTGGTGAGTGAGAATGCCCTCAATTTCTCAATGCAAAGTTGGTGTTTTGTTAGCATTCTCAAAACAATTAACATGTGAGTTGTGCTTCATGCATTACAATTTGAAAATGGTCCGCAATCTCCATTGAGAGACCATGTGCTCCAAGTTGCAAGTTGCAACATCACAAAGCCTAAGATAATCATACTTATGAGATTAGTGCTGCATGTGAGTTAAGCATTGGTGGTACACTAATTTGTGTGAGTACGGACAATCCAAAATCTCTCTCTCTCTCGAAGTGGGCTAAACTATGCACAAAGCCAAGTCGCAGATGCAAATCGCAATTGAAAACATCATAGGCTTGACTTGATAAATAAGGAATTATGGCTATTTGACCATCAATATATGCACAAGTAACTTAAATCAAATAATCTCCAAAGTCTTACTACCGATAATTAATTTAACTTTGGGCGATCTAACTACTAATCGTCAGGTTAGATCAGAACCGGTCAAGGGCGGGTTCCGGTTTTGGTGATCGATCGATATTTTAAAAAAAAATTAAAAAAAAAAATATAAATTTTCAAAAATAAGGAATTTGATTTGTAATACATTTTTTAATATTCTTTACATTATGGTAAAGACTAAAAATTGTTTTGGTCATTAATACTCACTTTAATTAAAAAATAGATTCGTTAGAATCCATTTTTTCATTAACTTTCAAATTCATTTGAATGTGTTTTATTTTAATCATTCCTTATATGCATTTCATATTTTCGTAGTTTTTTTTTTGTATATTTTTTTATTTTCTCAACACCGTTTTGACCGCTCGAGACTTGTCTAGTTAGAACGGTTGAATCGGTCGGTTTACCAGTTAGGCTGGATAAACTGCTTCTGGGCCTATGTCCGATTAACCGTTACGGTTCGATTTTGCAAACCCTAATGCACATGTTTCGTGAAATATAATATTGGAATAAGAAATCTCACCATTGCAAGTAAGTATATTATATTTTAATTTTTTGGAAAAAAGTCTTCAATTTTTGTCCCAAATTTTGGCTGTTGTTAGGTATCAAAAGATAAACCCCACAATTTTGAAATATCGTCATTTATTTCTCACTTGGGCAAATACTAAAAATGACCTAAACAATTTTTAAGTACAATAATCACAACATTAAGAATAATTATTTTTTAAAAAAAACAATGATACAGAAAAAGTTTTTGAATTTCATGAAGATACATTTTTTTGGCAATCTAAACAGTGAAGGTGCATCTTTCAGGTTTATGCTAGATGCTATCGAAACAACATATCCCCGTCTTCTAAGAAATGCCAATTCCAGGATACACCCATTCCAAGATATACATTTCCATCGGAGTCCCATTTCCAAGGCACCAAACGGGGCCTTAGAGTTAAAATTCCATCCATGCAAAAAGGGTGATTATAGAAGGGCAGGCTTTCTATGTTTCTACTACAGCATAAAACTTATATGCTTCTCCTTATCCAATCGTCCATTCTGAATGGAGGGCTAAGATTACTCTAATAACAATGTCATATCTCTACATTATTTTATTTTTAATGTTTTTTTTATAAACTATTTTGACACCAAATTTGTACATCCAATCTTATATTAAACTCGCACTAGCGAAAAATATAAAACAAATATTTCCAATAAAATAAAATGACCAAATACCTCTGAAAATTTTAAGGGGTATTTTGGTCATTATATTTTATCAAAAAATTATTTTTAATATTTTTTATAGATGCGCCCCAATGAGAAGATGACAAGTACTAAATTTTATATTCATATAATTTGCATAAAAAAACTAAAAATAAAATACTTTGAGAAGTCGGAACTAAGATCAAATGGTGAGTGGCTCTCTTGATCAAAATTGGATGGCTGGATGGTAGGGGAAATATAGATCTTCTATGCTGTAGGAAAAATATAGAAACTTTCTCCATTATAAAAGGCATCCCCAATTGATTTTGTGTATATTTCAGTTATTTTATTAGCTCATACTTAGCATAACGGTGGCCTGCCTACAAATTAGGACCCGGTCCACAAAATGTGACCCGAGGGTCGGGCCTAGGGCCTGTTGCAGTCCTAGCTTAGCATGGTGTCACAAACAATCTCTTTGTGAACTATCATTACATATGATAATGTTATTATATATTTAGTGTATATAATTATGTAATTAATTGAGATGCGGGCTAGGACCTTGGTCGGGTTAACCTCAACTAGCCGTTAAAGTCTTGATCCCAACAATCTAAACCCACCCAAGTCAAGGCACAGGTCAAAGTCTGCAGTGGAAGTTGCCTAGTTGTGTTGACCCGAATTGGGCTTTACTCATTTACAGCCCTAAACACAGCCAAAAGGTCAAGCTAAAAAACAAGGGTGTTTTATGTATGAAAAAAGTTTATATAGAGCCGAGGCTAGACAATTAAATTAGAGCTCCCCTCAAAAATTTTACTAGAAGAGGTTGTTTTGATGCTCAAGTTTCCTCAAATTGATCATCTCGACATCAAGATGCATGAACATGAGAAAAAATTGGATTTCAAGTTTTGAAAATATTGCATCTAGTTACGCATTTTTGGACCCTCAATTTTCAAGATTTTCATAGATCTGCTCGATCTGCACTATTTTTGAAACTTTAACTTTTGTAATTAAAGATGAAAATATATTTTAAGGCTATCACAAAGATTTCCAATATTGAAACTACATTTCTCGATGCTAGTTGAAGATGTGTTTTACTTTAATTGTTTAGAGCCTCGACTCTACACAAACCGCATCCTTTATGTATCGACTAGGTAAAAATTACCAACTTTATCACTTAATCCATACGTTTGATAATTGTACCACGAGGTACCATTGGGGTCCAATGTCAAATATATTGAACCACCCCATTTGTAGGGTAGTTTAATAATAAAACATCGGACTGCACTAATTTAAAGGCTTTGTGTACTCTAAAAGAGGGATGATGTTACAAACTTTCGACCGCACTAATATTTTTCTTTACTTTAAAAGCGGTTAAACGTTAGAAACCAAGGACAGAAAAAATATTAAAAAAACATGAGTCTAGGCAGTCTGGAGTTTGTAACATCCGACTACCCCATACACAATAATAGGCCAAAAGTGTAGGGCGGTCCCATAATAGAATTATCAGACTATCCTACAAAAGTCAGAAAAAAAGTAAAATAAAAGAAAAACCAATTCAATTTTAAAACGTCCAATTAGGGGCAAACTTGAAAAGAGAGAGTCGGGGTTAGTACCTCATGGTAAAACTATCAAAATTATGGACCAATGGGTAAATTCATTAATTTTACCTAGTCCGTAAGTAAAAAACCCTAAAGACAACAAGGTCACCCATTCTGTTGTAGATATAAGCAAAAGCCAAATGCTACCACAATTTTTACTCCTCTCTCTATCTCTCTCCATCACCATCCAAACCATTGATTCAGCAACGATGTGATCATGAGGATCACTAAACATTTTTCCATTCTATAATAGTCTTGATGCAAATAAAAAGTAAAAAAATTAGATAATTTTTTTATTTGCATCATTACTGATGCAAGAAAACAATAAACTAAAAAAATAAAAAATAAAATTAAAAAGGTTGGGAGATTATAAGCTCTTTATGGGTATGCAAAGGAGTCCACCCCAAGATCTTTTCACAAGATAAAACACCTCTCTACAAATTAAACTTTATCTCTCCCTTATCTCTTAAAAATAAGGCTAACATATCCTAACCAACCCAACCATGCTCATTCCTATTCGTATCTAAGTTGAAAAAAAAAAAAAAAACCTACACTTTCAATTATACCCCTTAAATCTCAACAATGAAAAAAAAGATTTTAATTACTCTAAAGAACACTAAAAATCTAGAGTGATTTACATACGAATCCTAAAATTTCAGTTGAAATACAAAACGCTCTATTTACAGGCAGAAATTACAAAGAAAGTCAGTCAACCCTCATTTTTTTTATTTTTCCAAAATTACCCCTCAATCAATCAAAATTTAGATTTTGTTTTTTTTTTTGTTTTTTCATTAATATAGGGAAGTACCCAAGCTTTAAGGCACAGTCCTCCTAATAAAAAATTTAAAAAATCTAAAAAAAAAAAACAAAATTAGGTTGACCGAGGGACAATTTTGAAAGAATAAAAAAAAAACGGGTTGACCAATCCTTTTTATAATTTCCATATATAAGTGGAGCATGTCATATTTTATCTAAAATTTTAAAGTCTCTACGTAAATCACTCAAAAATCTAAATAACATGCTTTTCAAAGTTCTAAAAAGTACAAAGATAAAAACATATTTAAAAAATTATTGACATCAAGTCTAACACGGATACAACAAACCATTATTAGGGGATCACCCTTCCCATGCTCCACGCACCCATCACGATTCCAAAGATTCATGAACCGTGCTCTTGGCTCAGTGGTTAGGATGGCGAAACTGCATTTCAACAGACAAGAGTTCCTATCCCTGTGCTTGACAACTAAAAGAACATGGTGCAGGGATTCAAGCAAAGGTATCGAAGAGATCAACAATACACACCAGAAGCGGGCCGGAAGTACGCCCACGTTGCAAGCCCGAAAGCAAGCGTAAGACACGCACTGGCCATCTCTGGCAATACCTTTCCAACCGTGGGGAAACGACGGCCCAAGTCTTTTCGGAGACCAGAGGCTGCAAAGGCCACCACCATAAAAATCACAAAGGCATTAAGGCAAGCTGAACGCCACTGATTAGCAGTTTTCCAAATCCCATTATTAGCAGATTCCGAAGTCCCGTCGTTAGAGCCATTTTGATACTCATAGTGACTGCTTATGAGCTGTATCGCCGCCGTAAGAGTAATCTTGGCAATTGTTTTGCCGGAAATCCAATGACTTTCTCTCTACTTAACCGTCCCTTGTTCAACAAAAAGTGGAAGAGTTTGGCCCCAGGAGCTTCTACTTTGATAGAAATAAAATGAGTTGAAGTTGATGGTTGAATTAGAAACAAATGTCGGGTATAAATGGTAGTTTTGCCGTTGGTTCTGATGCATGTGGAGAAGAGGAGGGGCAGATAAGAGTAGTTGCGATTGTGGATATGTAGTTGTGTAGTTTGGAGGATTCAAAACAATGGTGGTTTGAGTTTGAAGGATCCCATGAAATCTTGCAGAGAGGCGTCTGATAAGAAAGGATGAAAGTGAAAAAGGTTAGTTAAACAAGTTTGTTGCCAATAATATCTCAGAAAATTTATAGATACCGCCATCCTCCCCTAATATTTTTGTTATCACATCTTACACCCAAACATTGTTTTTTATTGTATTTACTCTCTCTCTCTACCCGTCCTCTCTAGATTTACTTACCCTCTCTACCTCCCTCTCTTACTCTTTCTACCCGCCTCTCTATCTCACTTTTTCTGTCTTTACCCTCCCCTCTCTATGTCTCTCTCCTCTCTCTTTCTCTCTCTCTAGGATAAAATTTTGAAAAGGAGTATAAAAATAAGTAGGGAGATTGAGAGAGAGATTTCAAAAGAGAGTGAAAAAAATGGGTTGAGATAAAAAAGCCCAATCTCTCTCAACCCATTTTTTTCCACTTTCTCTTTCGAAATCTCTTTCTCCCAATCTCTCTCAACCCATTTTTTTCACTCTCTCTACACCCATTTCGCTCTCTGTCCCCCAATCTCTCTTAACCCATTTTCCCTCTCTCTCTCCCAAATCTCTCTCTACCAATTTTTTCTGCTCTCTATCTTGAAATCTCTCTGTAGAG
Organism: Amborella trichopoda; assembly: GCF_054954075.1. NCBI lineage: Eukaryota > Viridiplantae > Streptophyta > Magnoliopsida > Amborellales > Amborellaceae > Amborella > Amborella trichopoda. The sequence continues at coordinate 6,964,559 of NC_142342.1, read as the reverse complement.
AAAGAGAGGAGAGATAGAGGATGGGTAGAGAGAGAGTGAAAGGACGGGTAGAGAGAGAAAAAAAAAATGGAGTGGAGTAGGTAGAGAGAGTGAGAGGGCGGGTAGAAAGAGTGAGGGGGTCTGAAAGAGGTTGGATAGAGAGTGAGAGAGGGAATGTAGAGAGAGAGAGGGAGTAGAGAGAGGGTGGGTTGAGAGAAAGAGAGATGATGGGTAGAGAGAGGGTGGATATAGAGGAGAATGGTATTTTAGTATTAATTTTTTTGATTTTTTGACGGGAGGGGATAAATGTAAAAAAAAATAAAAAACAGTGTTTGTGTCTAGAGTGCTACTATACTAATAGTATTGGCTGGTAGGATATCTACAAAATTCATTTTGAAAATATTTATAATTTTTCTTAATATGAGAGAGTAGTTGCATGGGCGAGTGTGATAGTGAGATATGCGTGCAAAAAAAAGAAAATGCCATAATAGAGAGAGCCCGAGCATGTATTAATATTCAAAAGGAAAAAGAAAGACTTTGTTCGTGTATTATTATCAAAAGAGAGAGAGAAGAGAAATGAATTCCTACTTCAATGAAAAAAAGAAAGAGAGCAAAGATCCCATGTTTCTCAATCTCCTCAACCTTTTGCTATTGCACTTTTATAGGGAAATCTATTGCTCTATGTGGTCAATCCCCAAGAGTTCTATTTTATCATGTTTATCGGGAAGCAAATGCTCTGGCAGATGAGTTATGTGTTATAATTTGTTGTAATCTCTTGATATAGTAATAAAAAGTTTCAAATATTATTATTTTTTTAAAAAAAGAGGGAAAATGTCTCCTTACTCAATTTTAATTTCTCTATCTCTTTGGACTCAAGGATGAAAAATATTACTTAGAAACAAAAAACCTCCATTTTTTCTATATTGCAACTCCCTTAATCCATTTTTTGATAAATTTTTTACCTCAATAAAAATTAAAATGACATCCTATCTTGCAAAGGCTTCGTTTGTGGGTTTTTAGAGAGAGAGAGAATGATATCTCATGCTTGGGTCCTTTGCTTTCAGGGGAATGATCCCCACTCTCTTTCTACCCACCCCCAGTTGGAATCTGCGCCTTCTGTCTCCAAGAAAAAGTCATCAACCTGGCACTCTTTCTCATCAAGGAGAGAGATCCACCACCCATTAGACCAGACTCTACAAAAGTGCTCAAGATAATCGTTTCTCTCTCTTCTCATTCTCTCTCTAACATCTTGAGGAGAGAGAAGCACCCACAACCCACTCTTGAAAGAAGTTCTTCCTCTTCTCTCTCTACCACATTGAGAGAAGAATTATCCACGGTGAGTTGCCATGATCCCGGGCTCTGAAATTCTAGAGAGAGAAAACCCAACTGAACATATGGAAAATCCCTACATGTTGTCTATTGAGCTTTCTTGCCTAGAGAAGCCATCAATTTCAACTCTTTATGATTTAAACCTATGTGCGGAACACCGTTTAAGATGGGTATAGTTGCAAGAATCACCCCGTTTTCCCTTACAATCTACTCAACTTGCTTTGCAGTCTCAAGATTTTGAGGATAGGGCATTCAATGAGATATGATGGTGGACTCGAGGGCAACAACTGCAACTCCATGTGAGAGAGCATCACAACTGGTGCCACCACCATGCCCATTGTGCGAACATGAGAGAAGCACCTCTCTCTCGCCAAGTTGATGAGAGAGAAGAAATATATGCAACCCCACTATGAGAGAAAATCTTCTCTCCCTACCATGTTGGTGAGAGAGAAGAAAAACCCACCTCCCAATAATGACAAAATCTTTTCTCGTGAAGATAAAGCGACAGTGAGAGATCAATCCCTTTCTTTCTAAAAAAACCCACAGCCTTTGCAATATACGATGTCATTTTAATTTTTATTGAGATAAAAAATTCATCAAAAAAAATATTCAAGGGGTTGCAAGATAAAAAAAATGAAAGTTCTTTTCATCCTTGGATCCAAAGAGATGGAGAAGTTAAAATTAAAAGATAAGAAGATATTTTTCCAAAAAAAAAAAAAACTTCTCACTTCGTTCCCTCGGGCTCATTTGCACTCTCTCCACGTTGCCTAAGCAATGACTACGCCAGCAATTCAATGTATGGAGAAGGATGACTGCAAATTTGTGAGCAACCACTTTGACTTTGCTCTTCTTTTCTTCGGTTCACATGGATCTATGTACGATTTTTTTTTTAATGGCAATAATGCGATGTCGGTTGTCTCATTGGTTGCAAATGGCTTGTTCAAGTAGGGTTTTGAAAAGGACACGGTTTTTAGGAATCCATGTAGACATGAGTCACCCCTTTAAAAATTTCGATGGATTTTTAGACTCAGTTTTTTAGGACATATAATCTCTAATTGTCGAACATGGAGATCTTGAACATGAAAAAATAAATAAATTTTTAAAAGTTAAAAATAATAATTTTATAAAAAAAATATAGAAACTATTAATTTCAATTGTTTTTAGATGGACCGCCAATTTACGTCCATCTTTAAGATGGATGCTTTATACTTTGGTGAGTACAAATATAGAAATGCATCCCCTGACTTAAAGAACAATTTTCGTTTTAAAAATTGGAGCTTCAAGTTGGAAATTGCCGATCTGGTGGAATTCAGTGTGGATAGAATTAGTTACTAATAAGAACTAGGAATCAGTTTAATTCTGATGGGCCAACTAGATTCTATCGAGAATTGACAAGTTGTTCACCATTTTTTCTTTTCTTTTTTTCTTTTTTCCTTTTCTAATATTTAAGTTTTTTTCAAATTTAAAGTTATTATTTTGAATTTTTTTTGATCAGGCAATCCAAATTGGTCTAGCAGATGTCCATTATATAGACCCATCCACGTTCTAAAATATTGTTGTCAGCTAACTTAGCCCACATGTATGGAACGGTTCGGTGAGCCCTAGCTACACGGGCCCACCATTTCGAATGTAATCAAAGGGCTCTCAGTCCTTGAATGTTCTCTCTCTCGCAAAATGTTAGGGATATGCTGCATGTGATTACCGCATTAGTATTACCATGCAATTAATTGTTTTCGATGTTGATGGAGGCGGGTGATCCCATTTATATAGTGGTGATGTTTGTATAAGGTGCACTCCTTGTAATATAGAAATAAGGTGCACCTCTAAAATTTACTTAGAAATGTAGTTTCGATGTTGGAAATTTTTTGATGGTTTGAAATTTTATTTCTATTCTTAGATATGGAAGGCAAAATTTCAAAAATGGTACCGATCGAGGAGATCTATAAACACTTGAAAAGCTTGAAAATAGACGGTCTAGATAATCTCTTATAAAATGTACTATTTGTAAGATTTAAAAGTCCTTTTTCTATTCATATCCCAATATCTGATGATCAATTGGAGGGTTCTCCAACATTGTAACAGTCTCTTCTAGAGGATTTTTGAGGTGTACCTCAATTCAACAGTATAAAATTGCAACCCTATGTAAATGTTTTCCTTTATATAACTCAATAACCGTTTTCCTTTATATAACTCAGTGATTGGACAAGACAGTATCTCCCGGCCTATTCTCCAACTTAAATACACTCCCGCGGCCCCCCCAACCCCAACCCCAATGCCAATCCCAACCCCAACTCCAACCTTTTCATATTTTATAGATCACCAATCCAAATTGCCGATTGAATGATCTGGCACAGATCTATGGGATGGACAATTCACCCCACCAATCTAGGTTTTAGCAATGACGAACCCATAGTCATGGTTGCTATTAAATCCATAACTAACCTTATTAAAATAAAATATTTGTAATCAAACTGAGAATGGCCTAGGGCCTTGGTGGTAGTATTGTCGAGTCCCATAATCAGGTCTCTAACTCCATTCTCACCAAAGGGTATGGGCCTAAATCCCCACTGAATTTACCACCTTTTTTAGAATGACCTGGGGCCTTGGCGGTAGTATTGTCGAGCCCCATGATAAAATCTCTGACTCCATTCTCACCAAAGGATAAGGCCTAAATCCCCACTAGCTTTCCACTTTCCTTTTGAGAATGCGGTGGGGCCTTGGAGGTAGTATTGTCGAGCCTCATGATAAGGTCTCTGACTCCATTCTCACCAAAAGGTAGGGGCCTAAATTCCCACTGGCTTGCCACTTTCCTTTTGAGAATGGGGTGGGGCCTTGGCGGTAGTACCAACAAGCCCTATGATGAAGTATCTGACTCCGGGTAGTGCTGATTGTGGGGGTATTATAAGGACTGATGCAGGTAGATTCATAGCAGCCTTTGCAGCTCTGTTAGTCATAGCAACCTTTGCAGCTTTGTTGGGAACTAATTCAAATAATGGAGCAGAATTCCATGCATTTGAGAGGGGAATTCCATGATGAAGTCTTTAACTCTAAGCTTCTTGTTGATTCTATGTGTCAGTATTGCAAGCCTCCTTGGAGATTGCAGCTAACATTGGCGAATAGTATATCTAAGCTTGCAGATTTTGCCGATCAACAATGTAAGGTTCAACACGTTTATGGAGAGGCCAATATGGCTGCAGACTCTTTTGCCAAAGCAGCAGTCTCTTTGAATAAAGCAACTATGTGGTACGCTCGCTTCCCTGCTATCCCCACTGATTCACCAAAAAAAAAAAAAGTCCCTGACTACATTCTTACCAAAGAGTAGGCGCCCAAATCCCCGTTGACTTACCCTTTTTTTTTTTTTATTACCCAAAAACAAGAATTGTAACCAAACGAATTATGTTACATTTTTTCTTTGCAAATTGATAGCACATATTTTATATGATAAGAGATGGGTCTGTATTAAAGAACTGAAATGGATTATAGTTGAATAAATTTCAGATGGAACATTTTATATCTCCTAGGTCTTCTTTTATGTAGCAATGGTGATATTAGTTTGATTATGATAATGAAAGAAAATCATCACCAAGGGGATTCTCACCATGATTGATTTATGGGTCCTTTTATTTTTTAGTAAATTTTCTTGTAATCCCCAGATTTGGAGCAGGAAGATTGGAAAGGACTGTCAATATGGTGCAAGATGGAGGGTAATGAAGGGCACAACAACTTGATTGTGGCTCTTGCTCCTCACACTCCTGTGAGTGCTCATATTGTAAACATGATGAACATATCCCTCTCTCTCTCTCTCTACCATTTACACGTCCTATCTTTGCTGTCAGATTTACTGCTCTCTGATTTCTTTAGAAGGGAAAGGGAATCTCACTGTACTTATCTTGAAAAATTTTCCGGTCTTTTGAATGTATAATAGCTCACATAATGCTCAAGACTTGCTCAGCTTCGAGGCAAAAGACTCTTGACTTCCCAATGGTGCTCAGGACTTAGCTTGTCTCTAATGGCTGATGGTCATAAAGACCCATTTGGTTAAGCAAGTTGATGATTGTACAAGACAGTCAAATGTGGTGCACTTTTCATTAGATTAAAGTTTGCATGTCACCTCTTTTTATTAGTCGCCTGTGAAAGCTAAAAAGTTTGGAAACACCATTGTTAGGTACTCTTTTGTTTTCGTTTTTTTTTCTATTGAAAGTGGTATGTTGTACCTAAATGATGAAGCTTAAAATAACTGGCATTTAGAGAGAGAAACAAACGATTAAAAGATATAACAAGGAAAATGCTCAAAACGCACCACAACCGAGATAAACCAAAGAGAAAAAGCTCTCTCTCTCTCCCCAATATTGTTTCTTTCATTCAAATTAAAAAACAATCTACAATGTACTTTTATTTTTCTTTTATACGTACTCATCCTTCTAATAAAAGAACTCCTTCATCGACTTTATTTTCACGTTAATCATATAGATAGGAGGCTTATCTGTAAGACAAAACTTCCTGTAACCAAGGCCTTCAATGAAACGGACGTTCCTAAACGGGCTGCATTACATTAAAAAAAACTTACTAAACAAAACTGAACATGTGCTAAATAAATAAATAAATAAATAAAAAGTAAACTCTAACTAAAGGATAATTACAGATTTCTAGTTTTCCAAAAAAATAAAAGATACCCAAAATACAAAAGACAACCTATCTAAAAAACAAAAAAGAACCCTAACTACAAATAACAAGTAAACCCACATCCCTAAAAATATAACTAAAAAAATAAAATTAAAATTTTGAATTAACCAAATTTTGATATGCATTATTCTTTCTTAGTTGGTGAAAACTCACCCTTGAATTTGCAATGAGTTAGTATGGATCATTCTCTAAATACATAGTCTCTCTCAACCCGACTATTTATACATGGTCTCTCTCAACCAGTCATATTGATATGAGGGCTTGATCCAGGGACCCATGGGTCATAAGCCGCTTCAAAATATCTCGATAATATTATTCAATACGTTGCTAGGATTTTGGTGCACTTGACATTGTGGGATAGAATCCTCTAATTGGAAACATGGAAGGTCAGCCCCACAGTTAGTGAGAGAAAATAGTTCGTTGTTGAAAAAAAATCTTCAATTTTTTGCAGCAAATTTTGGTTGTTAGGTATCAGAAGATAAACTCAACAATTTTGAAATGTCATCATTTATTTATCACTTGGGAAAACACTAAAAATGACCTAAACAACATTTAAGTACAATAATCACAACATTGAGAATGATTATTTTTTAAAAAAAGTAATGATACAAAAGAAGTTTTTGAATTTCATGAAGATAAATTTTTCAGACAATCCAAATAGTTAAGGTGCATCTTCCAGGTTTCTACTAGATGTTATCCAAACAGCATACACCCATCTTTTAAGAAATGCCAATTTCAGGATATACTCATTCCAAGATACACATTTTATCAGGTGTCCCATTTTCAGGAACCAAGTGGGGCCTTAGAGTTAAAATTCTAGCCATGCAAAAGGATGCTTATAGAAAGACATCCCCAATTGATTTTGTGTATATTTTGTGTATATTTCAGTTATTTTATTAGCTCATGCTTAGCATAACGGTGGGCCCGCCCTACAAATTAAGGCCCGGTCCACAAAATGTGACCCGAAGGTCCGGCCTAGGGCCCGTTGCCGGTCCTAGCTTAGCACGATGTCACACACAATCTCTTTGAGAACTATCATTTACGTATGATAATATTATTATATATTTAGTATTTATAATTATATAATCAATTGAGATATGGACTAGGACCTTGGTCGGGTTAACCTCAACTAGCGGTTAAAGTCTTGATCTGAACAATCTAAACGTCCCCCAAGTCAAGGCACTGGTCAAAGTCAGCAGTGGAAGTTACCTAGTTGGGGTTGACCCGAATTGGGCTTGACTCATTTATAGCCCTAAACACAGCCAAAAGGTCAAGCTATAAAAAACAAGGGTGTTTTATGTATGAAAACAGTTTATATAAAGCCGAGGCTCTAAACAATCAAATTAGAGCCCGCCTAAAAATTTTCATTAGAAGAGGTTGTTTTGATGCTCAAATGTCCTCAAATTGGTCATCTCGACTTCAAGATGCATGACTTGAGAAAAAAATTGGATTTCACGTTTTGAAAATAGTGCATCTTGTAATGCATTTTTGGACCGTCAATTTTAAAGATTTTCAAGTTTTCATACATCTGCTCGATCTACTCTATTTCTGAAACTTTAACTTTTATAATTAAAGATGAAAATACATTTTAAGGTTATCACAAAGATTTCCAATATTGAAACCACATTTCTAGATACTATTTGAAGATGTGCTTTACTTTGATTGTTTTGAGCCTCGGCTCTATACAAACCACACTCTCTATGTAAAATTACCAAATTTACCACTTGGTCCATAAGTTTGATAATTGTAACACGAGGTACTATTGGGGTCCAATGTCAAATATATTGAACCACCCCATTTATAGGATAGTCTAATAATAGAACATCGGACCGCACTAATTTAAAGGCTTTGTGTACTCTAAAAGTGGGATGATGTTACAAACATTCGACCACACTAATATTTTTCTTAACTTCAAAAGCAGTTAAATGTTACAAACCAAGGCCAGCAAAAAATATTGAAAAACATGAGTCTAGGCAATTTGAAGTTTGTAACATCGGACTACCCCATACACTATAGTAGGCTGAAAGCGTAGGGTGGTCTAATCATAGAATTATGAGACCGCCCCACAAACAAGGTGGTTCAATATTTTAGACATCTAACTACCGTATAAAAGTCAGAAAAGAAAAACAGAAAAGGGAAAACCAATTCAATTTTAAAACATCAAATTAGGGGCAAACTTGAATAAAAATTGAGTTGAGGGTTAGTACCTCATAGTAAAACTACCAAAATTATGAACCAATAGGTAAACTCATTAATTTTACCTTGTCCGTAAGGAAAAGACCCTAAAGACAACAAGGTCAGCCGATTCCGTTGTAGATACAAGCAAAAGCCAAACACTACCGCAATTTTTGCTCATCTCTCTCTATCTCTCTCCATCACCATCCAAACCATTGATTCAGCGGCGATGTGATCATGAGGATCACTATACACTTTTCCATCCTATAATAGTTTTGATGCAAATAAAAAATAAAAAACTAAAATGAATTTTTTATTTACATCATTATTGATGTAGGAAAACAATAAACCAGAAAAATAAAAAATAAAAGTAAAAAGGTTGAGAGATTATGTCATATCTCTGGGTTTGTAAAGGAGTCCACCTCAAGATCTTTTCACAAGTTAAAACTTTTTCTTTATTCTCCAATCATCTCTCTACAAAAGAAATGATCTCTTCCCTTTAAATACAAACGTATAAAGGATAATAACTGAAAATAACAATTGAACTTTATCTCTCTCTTATATAAGTGTAACATATCCTATCCAACCCAACCATGTTCATTCCTATTCATATACAGGCCCCACTACTTTGAGGGATACCATAAGTGGGGTGGGCTCCAAGGAACTGACTGGTCTCTAAGTCCCTCAACGAACAGCAGCAACCTATCCTCATTCATACCTTTGATCATAACTGCTCTCTGATGGAAGTCTTTTGCATAATCCTCTACTCTAATTCACCTTCTTGCCTAGGTTACGTATAGTACTCGGAAGTAGTGTGCCTGAGGGACTTTTTGCTCCAGGCGCATCATGTGCTTTTTTTTCACTGACCTGTGCACCAAGCGAGCGACGAAGCGAGACTGAATCCTTATCTCGAAGAAGGCAGTGACTCCGCTTTAGGGGCTGATGGAAAACTCATTCATAAAGCAAACTTCTGGCTCTTGTGAGTCTGCCATCAACCAATTGCACTTGCAGGGTAGGTTGGGCCCAGCAAAGGTGAGCTATTGGTTGTTGGATAGGAAAAGGCCACCGCGAACAAAGCGGTAGGGTAGGGTACTGAGCTCCGAAGGGCTTTCGGCCGAAGGGGATGAGGAGCTATTGGTTGTTGGATAGGAAATTGGTAGCGTGCGTAAGCTATTGCCACCAATTGCGCCTCCCAGCGAAGGGAATGAAGGCCCCAACCGCTTTGCTCCTTAATCTCAATACATAGGATGAAAAAAAGAAGCTACTCCGTCCGCTATACTGATGATATAATGGCTGCTACTACTTTTTCATAGCAATCGTGTACAATGAACAAACAACTTTGGCATGCTTGGTCACTCCGATCTGACTATGCTTCCAATCTATCAACCAATGCAATGCCTACAATCCTATAGTTATTCATTCATTATGCAAGAAAGAAAGTTGCATGCCAAAGAGCAAGGCGGATGCCCGAGGTCAAGAATGGCATGGCTTTCGGCAGCAGCATCCACCATGACGGTTCCCTGGTTCTTTCGGTTCTGGTACACACATACCACCACAAGAAAATGACTGTTCTTGCTACTGCCGCAGGGCCAGAGAGGAGTCGCTCCTGTATATCATATTCAGGGGAATCAGAAGATAGATGAAGAGGGCAAAATGGGATGAACAAGAACACTAGCTCATATGGAATCATGTTTTTGAGTTTACACTCCCTATAGTCTGTCCGACGAACCAACTAGCAACCAAACTACTTGCTAACTGCTACCCAAGCTAGCGGCTAACGGATAAAAGAGAATGCCTAGTTGTATCTGATTGAATGACCGCTATCGGGTCAAACTAGCAACAAGAGTCACATAAGTACTATGAGAACTTACATTCCAAGTTTAAAAAAAGAAAAAGAAAACTACACTTTCAATTATATTCCTTAAATCTCTACAACGAAAAAGAAAAAAGACTTGACTAACTCTAAAACAACAAAACATTTCGAGTGATTTATGTACGAATCCTAAAATTTTAGGTAAAATACAAAATGCTATGTTTACTGGCAGAAATTACAAAGAAGGTTGGTTAAACCTCCTTTTTTATTTTTCTAAGATTGCTGCTCGATCAATCAGATTTTAGATTTTTGTTTTTTTAGTTTTTTCATTAGTAGGGCAGTACACAAGCTTTAAGGCACGGTTCTCCTAAATTTTTAAAAAAAAAAATCTAAAAAGAAAAAAATCAAAATTCAGGTCGATTGAGAGGTAATTTTAAACAAATAAAAAAAAGTGGGTTGATTGACTTTCTTTGTAATTTCTACATATAAGTGGAGCAAGTCGTATTTTACCTAAAATTTGAAAGTCCGTACATAAATCACTCAAAAATCTAAATAACAGATTTTCAAAGTGCTAAAAAATATAAAAATAAAAAATATTAAAAAAATTTATTTACATCGTGTCCAACACGGAGACAACAAACTATTATTGGGGATCACCCTTCTCATGCTCCATGCACCAATCACGATTCCAAAGATTCATGAACCGTGCTCTTGGCTCAGTGGTTAGGATGGCGAAACTGGATTGCATCGGCCAGAGTTCCTATCCCTGTGCTTGACAACTAAAAGAACATGGTGCAGGGATGCAAGCAAAGGAATCAAAGAGATCAACAATGTACACCAGAAACGGGCAGGAAGTACAGCCCACATTGCAAGCCCGAAAGCAAGCGTAAGACACGCACTGGCCATCTCTGCCGATGGCTTTCCACCCAACGGGAAACGACGGCCCAAGTCTTTTTGGACACCAGAGGCTGCAAAGGCCACCACCATACAAATCACAAAGGCGTTAAGGCAAGCTGAACGCCACTGATTTGCAGTTTTCGAAATCCCATCATTAGCAGATTCCAAAGTCCCGTCGTTACAGCCATTTTGATGCTCATAGTGACTGCTTATGAGCTGTATCGCCACCGTAAGAGTAATCTTGGCAATTGTTTTGCTGGAAATCCAATGACTTTCTCTCTGGTTAACCGTCCCTTGTTCGACAAAAAGTGGAAGAGTTTGGCCCCAGGAGCTTCTACTTTGATAGAAATAAAATGAGTTGAAGTTGATGGTTGAATTAGAAACAAATGTTGGGTATAAATGGTAGTGCTGCTGTTGGTGCTGATGCATGTGGAGAAGAGGAGGGGCAGATAAGAGTAGTTGCGTTTGTGGATATGAAGTTGTATAGTTTGGAGGATTCGAAACAATGGTGGTTTGAGTTTGAAGCCTCCGATGAAATCTTGCAGAGAGATGTCTTAAAATGTCACCACTAATCTGATAAGAAGGAATTTGAAGCCTCCGATGAAATCTTGCAGAGAGATGTCTTAAAATGTCACCACTAATCTGATAAGAAGGAACACTAATCTGATAAGAAGGAAGAAAGGGAAAGAGGTTAGTTAAACAAGTTTGTTGCCAATAATATATTGGAGAACTTATGGATGCCCTAAAAAATGTAGGTGAGCCATCTTCTCCTAGTACTTTTATTATCACACCTTAGACTTAAATATTGTTTTTTTTTATATTTACCCTTTGGTAAAAATAAATAAAACTAAAAGGCCTTTTTCCCTTCCCACTCTCTCTACCCACCCTCTCTCTCTTTCTTTCTCTACCCGCCTTCTCTCTACCCACCCTCTCTATCTCTCTTTCTCTCTCTATTTGTGCTCCCCTCTCTATCTCTCTCCTGTCTCTTTTTCTCTCTCTTGGACGAGATTTCGGGAGAAAGCAAAAAAATGAGAAGAGATATTGGAAGAAAGATTTCAAGAGAGAGTGAAAAAATGGGCTGCAATAAAAAACTCAATCTCCCTCAACCCATTTTTTTTTCACTCTCTCTTCCAATCTCTTTCAACCATTTTTTTCACACTCTCTCTTACTTGAAATCTCTATCCCAAACTATCTCGACCCATTTTTTCCCTCTCTGTCTCTCTCTCTCTGCCCATTTTTCCTGCTCGTTCTGTCTCGAAATCTGTCTCTAGAGAAAGAGAGAGAGGGCTGATAGAGAGAGAAAAGGAGGGTGGGTAAAGAGAGAAAGATGAAGTGGGGGCAGGTAGAGAGAGTGAGAGGGTGGGGGTAGAGAGAGAAAAAAGATAGAGTGGGGGCGGATAGAGAGAGAAAAAAGATGGAGTGGGGCGGGTAGGGAGTGAAGGGCAGGTAGAAAGAGAGCGGGGGTAGAGAGAGAAGGTCGATAGAGAGTGAGGGAGGGCGAGTAGAGGGAAAAGAAGTAAAGAGAGGGTGGGTTGAGAGAAAGAGAGATGGCGGGTAGAGAGAGAGAAAGAGAGAGGGTGGATAGAGAGAGTGAGAGAGGACCCATGGTCGATGGAAGGTTCTGTGCCACTGGAATGAAAACAAAAATAGTATATCCATCTAAATTAGTATGGATGGCTATTGTAGATTATTCACTTTATAGCATATATACATAACTGATTTGTTTTTCTTACAACGTTTTTTTTAAGCCCAATCCGAAATATTTATGATATTCTTGTTTGTATTTTTTTATCTGTAGATCTTACTCAATTTTTTGCCCCTTTTTCATTCTATTTTTTTTTAACCCAATCTAAAATATTTAAGATATATTTTTTTATATTATTTTTATCTGTATTTTTGTCCAATTTTTTCTTCAATGTTTTGGACCAAAACCGATGTAATGCTCACTCCTAATTTAATACCAAATTTTTTTGTAATCTAGGGGGCATGAAATTTAGCAAAAATTCAATCATAATGAGACATAGAGAGAGAAAACCATGTGGTTTCCCATGTCAATAAAAAACAGAATAGAAGTTTGCCGAGTGACAGAGATGGAGAGAGTATTTGGAATGGGGGTTGAAGATGCATATATTGACTTGAACATGTACGTAAAGTGGCAAAGCTATGCGATAACCAAACTAAAAAAAATTATAGTCTGCATAAGGTTGCAATCTTATACAATTCAATTAAGGCGCGCCTCCAAATTTTACTTTAAATGTAATTTTGGTGTCAATTTTTTTTAACAGTAGAGAATCTCTTTTTATCTCTAATTATAAAATTTTAAACTAAAAAAATGGTCCAAATTAAGTAAATATATAATTATATGAATATCTTAAAAATGGACATTATTTTTGGGACTCAAAATCCTTTTTTCTTTTCATAATTATACATCTCGATGTTGAGGTGATCAATTAGAAGGACAATCCTTTACGATAGATTTTTGAGATATACTCTTGAGTCTACATTTTGAAGTTCCAACCTTATATAAACTGTTTTCAACTAAAAATACTACAAAAAGCAATATCACATAACCTCACAACAATGTTAAAACGCACTGGCACAGTTTCTATGAGTCCCCAGACTCAAATGTAAAAATGCGCTCCAAACCCCCTCTCTCCCGGCCCCCCTTTTCCCTCTTAATAATTTATTTTTAAGGAATATATAATCTCCAACATGAGGATCATTAATATGTAAAAAAAAACAAACAAATACTAAAAATTATAAGCTTTTTAAGACAGTTAACTTCTTCATAAGTTATGATTCATAACCAAAGTCTTGTTGCTCGAGAGAGAAACGTAATAGAGGGTTGATGAGAGAGAAACAAAAAAGAGGGTTGAGGAGAGAGAGAGAGAGGAGAGTAACTAAAATTCATAGAACAGAGGAAGGAGAGAACTTGGTATGAGCGTGGGAACGGCGAAAAGAGACGGGAGAGTATACCCGACATAAGGACTAGGTATATGCCCAAATTTTAGACCAAAATATTATTTGGATCTAGGTATTGTTCAAGCCAGACCCGACCTATACCAATAGTCATAAAGCATATGATGTCAATCATTTGTCTTTAGGTGTGTACCAGGTATTTGTATGGTCACAGTATTGGTAAAATTTACAATGTTATTGGCAAAAAAAAAAAAAGAGCTCATAGTCATAAGATATATATGATGGTATAAACAAAGCAAAAAAATAAAAATAAAAAATTAAGGACATAATTATAGGATGGCAATAGATCCGACCAAAATCAAGACCCAATGGTTTGGATACAAGTCTAAAATTTGGACATGAATGCTATTCGGGTCTCGGTCCAAGTCTAGCCGGACCCAACCTACTGCCACCCCTAGACAGAGGGCAAGTGCATGTATGTATTTATATACACCGAGAGAGAGAGAGAGAGAGAGGGGGGAGGGGCAATCTTCTATGCTTTTCCTACTGCATAAAGCTTTTCTAATCTTCCCAAAAACTTTTAGGGGCTTTTTGGGTATTTATTTGATGAAGTACTTTTTAATAATTTATTTTAGTGGGGTACTTTATCTAAATTGGAAGGCTAGAAGGGGGAGTATAGAGAAGCATGGAAACGTTTTTAGTGAGAGGGAGGGGTTAAAAATAGGAACCTTTTTTTAGTAATTGAATGGGAGAGATGGTTGGAAATAGCTACCCTGCCCCTACCCGTTTTGAATTAATTAGTGAAAACAAACGCGCCGTATGTAATTCCATCGCTAAATTTAGCGCCACCACCTTTTTCTCCCCCCAATATTTTCCCCTCTATCTCCATAGCTCTCCAACAAACGGAATATTCGGGCTTTTTTCACTCAACACGTTTAACTTTCTTTTGCCACGTGTCATGATCTTAGAAGACATTCGCGTGAACGCAAGATAAGGGTGAGACCCAGAGGAAAAACCCTAATCCTAATTTTGATTCGCTCCCTCTCTCTACGAGGGCGCATTTTAGGAAGTGGCTTGTGGCAATTGAGAACTCAACTTTTCGTGTTTGATAATAATAGAATCCCGAACCGGAAGTTTTCATCTTCCCATATCCCTGGATAAAAAGAGTTACGACCAAGCTCTAAACTTCCTCCCATTTAATAACCCAGAGCACCCTTTCCCTTCGATACTCCTCCCCCCTGCGGAGCACCCACCCCATTGAGCACTCCTCTCTGCGCCGCTGAGCACTCACCCCGTTGAGCGCCTTCTTTTCGCAACTTCTCATCTCGCCGTTCAACCCAGCCCAACACGTCATTATCTCAGGTAAATCTGTGATCCTTGCCATTGATCTTGAGGAATGCACTTTATTCTCTCTGTTATTGATCATTGTGTTTGTTCTTGAGCTCTTGAAGCAAAGGGCTCTTATTATTGATCTTTGTGTTTGTTCTTGAGCTCTTGACACGTAGAACTCTTACACCCCATGATTTTAGGGTACAAGTTTTTTTTGTGGGGTTTTCCCTCTTTGTTGACTATCAATTTGGGTCTTCTTAATTTTATTTTTTTTCCCTCTCTTTATCTCTGTTATTTTCTCACTGTTTGAAAATGGGCAATGGATGCTACTTGCTTATGAAATGCCCTAAGTGTTTAATGTTTGCTGGAACTTTGTGTTTCTATTCGATTATTTGGGGTTGTATTCTTTGATCATGGATCATTTGCTTTTTGCTCATTTCTCCAAATGTTGTTGTACTTTGGGCTTCTCTTTCCATGGCTGTTGATTAATGCGTATAACATATAGTGTACTCAATGCCTAGAAATAACCATGCTCTCTCTCTCTCTCTCTCTCTCTCTCTCTCTCTCTCTCTCTCTCTCTCTCTCTCTCTCATGCATGTGGGTGTTGGTGAAATTGAGGTATTGTGAAATTGAAATAGTGGGTTGGTTTTGAAATCTTATGCGATGCTTCTATGATAAATTCATTGATGTAGCTTCTACGTATTGGATGTGAATTCTCCTTAGTCAATTATGATTGTTTAATGCTCTATGAATCTATCAATATGGAAACTCCAGTATGGCCTTTGTGAAACCATCCATGCAAATGTGGTAAATTGATTGTACTTGCTTTTTGTTGTAATTTTCAAATGCTATTTGATCTATCATCAAGTGTACAAGAGATTTTGGGATCAGAATTTGGTACAAACTACCAGTCTAATTTGGAAATAATATAAGGTTTTAAACTTTACCTTTCTTTCAACTACATACTCGAGTTTTTGCGACAAAGCCATCCATCGCAAGAGCTTTTGCTCACACTTCCTCATCTTTTATTCTATTGGACATATATTTTATTGCAAAACCAGTTCCCAATCCAGCTTTTATTCTTAGTTGGTATTCATTTTGATTTCCTTTCCATTTCTCAAAATGATATAGCAATTTCCTTTTCAGTTAAAATCATTTGCAGTGCCTGAACTAATCATATATAATATCTTCTTAGGCACATTTGAAAAGAAATGTATTGTTTAATTCAATGAAGGATTTTTTCTTAGTTTTTAAATTTGATTTTGAGTTGTTCATCTTAAGTTTAATTGACCATCATCTATCTTAATGTAATTGAATCATATATTGACCAAATTTATCAATTTAGAGATGATCACATGCTGTGTGTAATAGATTAACACCACAGATAGATACATGTTGCTTTTGCATCAAAGGAATGCAACAAAATGGGCAACGGATGTTACTTGCATTGTTTTGATCTATTTTTTGCATGAAATTTATCGTGCTCGAGCTTTACATGTTGATAAAGTATATGAGCATAATTTCTTAGTGATGCATTTTTTTACAAGAGAAAACTAGTAACACATTTGTCATTTTCCAGTCAATTTCTTCTCATGTAAATATGTGTTACAATTGTGTATATGATGATCAGAATTATTTATAACCATCAAATGTAAAATTTGATAGCTTGTGTGTGTCACGAAGTTCGAAATTTTGTTTTTTGAAGTTGGAGTTTAGTTACTAGAATATAAAAGAACGTGAGGTTTGTATAAGGTTGCCTCCTTATATTTATTAGATAGAGATGTCATTTCAGTCTCGAAAACTTTATTATGGCTTCAAAATCTCTTTTCATCCTCAACTATCTAATTTTAAATTTAAAAAATGATATAGATTGAGCGGATCAAGAAATACTTGAGAATCTTAAAAAGTGACAGTCCAGATAACCTGCTACAAGATATGCTAGTTTTTTTACTTGAAATTTTTTTTTTTTTTCCTTCATATCCATTCATCTCAATGTCTAGATGATCATCTGGTGGATTTTTCTATGCCGGAGCACTCTCCACTGTAGGATTTTTTAGGTGTACCTTACTTCAACAGTATAAGGTTGCAACCTGATGTTTCGGTTGATTAGGTGTTCATGCATATTTGTGCTTAAAATATAGGGCACAATATTGATGCTGGTGTGATAGAATTTTCTGAATATTGGTTATATTTGTTTCTTACACCTGTGGCATTAATATCTTATGCATTTGTTTAACTGGTGAATGTGGCTTTATCAACCTTTTGAAGTCTTTTGTTTCATATATTGATGCATCATGCGTGTAAATTGGTCATGATTATCTCTACTTTCATGACTAGTCTTTGATTTCTCGTTGCTGATTTGATGATTTACTTCTCCATTTTGAAGGGATCTATTATTTGAGATCTTTATTCCTATAAAATATTTGGTAGTATAACTCTATTATTTGAGATCTATCATGTGGTGTTAGTGGTGGACATATGAAAAATGTAACTCTTGCCAATGGGATGAAAACCAGTCTTTTCTCTAATCCAATACAGATACCCAGTTCTTCTTTAACTTCCCAGGAGGTTATCAAACACAGAAACCAGAAACTTCTTAACTTCCCAGGAGATTATCAAACACAGAGACCAGAAACTTCTTAATTTCCCAGGGAGGTTATCAAATACAGAAACCATGAACTTCTTAAGTTCATAGAACTTAAGAAGTTCCAATTTACAGTTCCTGAACTTGCTTCCAATTATCAAACAGGCGACCCCAAGAGTGGCACGGCCTCGCATTAACGCCTCTATTTCCTCGGCAACAGTATGCCATACGACCTTCGTGTGAGATAGCCAATCATAGCCCTTTCCTCTCTGACAGGATTCCCTTACTCTGGCTTAATCAAAGACCCAATTTGTATGACGTATTTTCCTCTTTGCCAATCAAAAGGCGATTAATAACCGCTGGTTAAATAATAATAGGCGATTTATATCGAAACGGAGGGAGTTCCTTTTGTGCTTTTGCTTCCCTACATTCTAATTTTATAAGGAAAAAGTTAATAAGAATCAAATTGAGGCGCACTTCAAATTTTTTGCCATGGACATGGCAAAGAATGGATTCCAAGTCTTAAAAATAGTGTATCTTGTAATACATTTTTGGGCTGTCCATTTTCAAGTGTTCAAAAATCTGCTCGATCTACGCTACTTTTGACGATTTAAAGTTTATAATTAGAGATAAATAAATTTTGAGGCCATCTTGGAGATAATTAAGGAATTCGACAACATCTCGTTGGACTCAGGTCTCATAAGACTTTTGACAAAGCTTGTTGTCCTTTTTATCTCTGTAAATCCTGAATGTCCAAGTCGTCCTTTTTATCTCTCTATATCCATCGTTGAGGAAGCTATTTATCTTTTTAAAATTTACTTATGTTGAAGCTTGTTGTCGTGCTACATCTTTGCTAATATTTGACTTATTATATCTGTCTTTGCATCCTTTTATAGGATGCAAGAACACCCAAGTGGAGTAGGGGTTAGGGGAAGGTGAAGGTGAAGGGGAACACCCAGGTGTAGGGATAGGGGGAACACCCAAGTGGGTAGGGGTATGGGGAAGGGGGAACACCAAGGGGTAGGGGTGGGGGGACACCCAAGTGGGTAGGGGTAGGGGGAAGGGGAACACCAAGGGGATAGGGGTAGGGGGAAGGTAGGGGTAAGGGGAACACCCAAGTGGGTAGGGGGAAGGGAAAAGGGAAGTGGGTAGGGGCAGGGGGTAGGGGGTTAGGGGGTTAGGGGGAAGGTGAAGGGTGACACCCAAGGGGCACGTGGTTAGGGGGAAGGTGAAGGGGAACACCCAAGGGGTAGGGGTAAGGGGAACACCCAAGTGGGCAGGGGGAAGGGAAAGGGAAGTGGGTATGGGGAGGGAGTAGGGGGTTAGGGGCAAGGTGAAGGGTGACACCCAAGGGGCACATGGTTAGGGGGAAGGTGAAGGGGAACACCCAAGGGGTAGGGGTAAGGGGGCCACCCAAGAAGGTAGGGGGTTTGGGGAAGGTGAAGGGGGACACCCAAGGGGTAGGGGTAAGGGGGACACCCAAGGCGTAAGGGTAAGGGGGACACCCAAGAGAGTAGGGGATTAGGGGAAAGGCGTAAGGGTTAAGGGGGACACCCAAGAGCGTAGGGGGTTAGGGGGAAGGGGTAAGGGGGACACCCAATAGGATAGGGGCTTGGGTAGGGGGTTAGGGGGAAGGGCAATTGGTTAGGGGTAAGGGGAACACCCAAGTGGGCAGGGCGTTAGGGGGAAGGGGTTAGGGGGACACCCAAGAGGTTAGGGGGTTAGGGGGAAGGGCAATTGGGAGACACCGCTAGATCCACTAGGCTAACATATGATCCCGTTTACTGGGACAAATAGTCATTAATCTTCGTAATACCCCAACTCCTTTACCTGACAATACTCCAATTCATTCACCACTCGGACTCCTTCACATGACAATACTCCAACTCATTCACCACTCGGACGCGGACCCTCAACCAGGCCCGCCGTACCCACACTCTCACAACCCTCATCCTCATTCTCACCTTTACCCTTAAACGAAGTCTTACCCGAATCTCTACCTCAACCTGCAACCCACTCCTCAGCTCCACCCCACTCAGCTGCCGTACCCACACTCTCGCAACCCTCATCCTCATTCTCACCCTTACTCTTAACCGAAGTCTTTCCATCCCACTCCTACGTTCCACCCCACTCCTTAGCTCCACCCATGCCATACCCACAGCAACCCTCATCCTCATTCTCACCCTTACCTTTAACCAGCAACCCTCATCCTCATTCTCACCCTTACCTTTAACTAGCAACCCTCATCCTCATTCTCACCCTTACCTTTAACCTAAGTCTTTCCATCCCACTCCTACGCTCCACCCCACTCCTCACCTATCGTCCCCACACTCTCACAATTGGTTACCATGTTAGCCTAGTCACTGCTCTGATCCTCTCGCTTGGTCAAATTCTTCTCACCCCCATCTTTTTTTCATCTCTTTGAATGCGCATGCTTGTGTACGTTTATCAGAGAAGAAAAGGGTGAGGTCTGACCCACCTATCACATAACCTTTGCCATATATGATTGCAGAAAAGCAGAAAATAAGAAGAATACAGCAGAAAATAAGAAGAATACGAGCCAAGAGAAGCGATTCTGAATCAATTTTATTACTGGGGGCTTTCTTCATGATCTAAGAGGGTGCCCACGCGAGTCAGCCCGAGTAAGTCCCGAACCCACCTTTAAAATTCCTCTTTCACCTATTGGTAACACCTGCTCCCGTTCTCAAATGAGGTTCCCGAGAGAGCGATCTCAAAACGTCTCGGGTCTCCCCTAAAACCCAAGACATGTGCCGCCCTATCCTTTAGGATCCGGAGGGTGAGATCGAGGCACCTAACCAGCTTGGAAACTCCATTGGGGACGTACTACCCCTTAATCAGATCGTTCTTGTTTGGCTAGTCTCTTATTTTATTATCTACTCTCATTCTCTTTTCATTTTCACTTATGGTTGCTGGGTTCTGTAACCCATTTATCTGGATCGGGGATTTTCTTATCCCCTTATTCGAGAGTGTCCCCAGGGAACATGGTCCTTTGACTTCGTTCTCGACCGTCCTCTTGAGCAAAGGACCCTTGTCTAGCTCCCAGGTCTTAACCTGGACCGGTATTAGGAGGGACTTGAAGGTCCCTCACTCCCCATCTCTTCGCTCTGTTGGAAACTCCACCAAGGCGCCCTGCATGGGTAGCACTTATGTTGCCCCACACAGCATACACCCAGCCACCAGCAAGTCACTTGTCGTTCGAGTTCCTGAGTTATGCCGGAAGGCTGCTCAATCCCTTTCTGCAAAAGGCAAACAAGTTGCCATTGCTCTTGTGGGTCGCTATAAGGCTACCCCCGACATTTCTACACCATTGGTCTCTATCCCTAGAGGCTCAACACTTTGAAGCGAAAATCCCACTGTCTCCAACCCTCACACACACCACAAGGCTCGTGGATCACCCACTCGAGCCACACCTCTGGGTAACCCCTCTGTTACTTTCATGTCCAAGATCGAACCTTCCAAGGTCAGGTCCTACGCACACTACTCATATGCATCTCACTGCTCGGGGCAACAATGTTATTACGCCAACCTGAGTACACAGGAGACGACCTCTTCGTCCTCCTACTATGCACACACAAGCGCACCCTGTAAGGGGCAGGCCTGCACAAGTTCTCTTACAGACACCTACTCGTAGTGCTTGGCCTCCTAAGGCCAGATCACCTGCATGAGCTCGGGTCGACCCCCAGGTCCCTCGAGATCCTTCTTCGAAGGGCGCACATGCATCACCATCTCGGGCGTCCCCTCGCCCTCAACTCATGCCTCCTCATGAGTCAACCCTGCTCCTGCTTGCTCCTTCTTCATCGAGCAAGCATCTTCAGCCTTGGTGCTCGAAGGTTTTCCCCAAGAGTACCATCATGAACCAGCCTTATCACTTAGGTCATGTCTCTAGAGCTCATAAGAGAGCTCGGGGCATGGACCTCATGGAAGATCGAGTCTTTCATCCTCCCTGGCCCAAGATGACTCCAGTTCCTGGCTCCCATCTATTGCCACATTTGATGAAGACAACTCTCTCCTGTGCGAGAAGAGTTAACCTACCTCGACCTAAATCGCAGTTTTGGCGTGAGGTCCATCAAAACCTCAAGGCTAAACACAATGGAGGTCTGCGAATTTTTACTTAGTGACCAAGGCAGTCAAAACAACCAATTTTGATGACCCTCTTCACCTGAATCCCTTCTATCCCCTTCAAACAATGAAGCCTAAAGAAGAGCTCCATGAGCCCTGTGCTATGGTTATTGTCGCAGAAGAAGACCTGGCCACTCAACAGCCACGGTCCCAAGACTGTTGAGAACCGGTCCAAACGTGATTCGCATACAAGAGTTGAGTTCAGTCAGGGCATGCTGACCCCCTTACTGATTGACCTACCTCGTATGAACCGTCAAGCTCGCAAGCCTTAAGCTGCCACTAACGTTGACCTCCTTAGAGAAACGGTCAGCGTAATAGCCGTAAGCGAGCCCTGTGATGCACAGGAGGATCATATGAACAAGTTTGAGAATCTGGTGCACACGATGATGAAGAAGATCGATCGTATTGATGTGGCACGCCAGTCGGCTAACCATGAGGTCAATTCCCATCACTCTGATGGTGCACCTCTACTGATGCCCCCTCCGTCTACCTCACAGGATAATTATGTCCCTCATCCGGTCTCTTAGTTAGATATTGAAGCTATGGTCACCCATAGCCTAAAGAACAGACAAATTCTGGGGATACATGGTGCGACGACTTATCAAAGACCTTACCTCTCCTATGTTGATCAGGTCTTGTTCCCCTCTGAACCAACATATTGCCCACTTCCAAGCGGCATGTCTAGAAACATCAACTTATGGGAGACTTCTTCTCCTACAGTTCGTTGAGACCCTCGATGGCCCAACAATCCAATGATATGCCCGGCTTCCTCCAAGCTGGTGCATACATGGGAGGAGATGGAGAAACTGTTCTATCAACACTTCTATGAGGTCGAGAGAGAGGTTCAAACTATCGAACTTCTCACCCTGACTCAAGAACCAGATGAACCGTGGGTCAGTTCATATCAAGATGGAGAAACTTGGCTTCTCGCCATCCTAATCTTATGCTTGAGAAGGAAGTAGTCCAGACTTGTGTGCGGAACATACGACCTGAAATCGCTCTACATGTCGAGGCATTCAATCCGACCTGCATATCAGAGTTGATCTCTAAATTAGTTCACATAGAAAGTTTGTCATGCCATCAAGGTGGGACATGACAACCATCTACAAGTTCAATAAACAACTGGGGCAATGATAGCTCTTGGAATAACACACACGGCAGCCAACAAAAGGGGGTAATCAGTGCAACCGTCATGGTCACTAATTCAAAGAAGGCTTCCTCCCAAACTTTGGACCTCTCTAAAAGGGTAACCGCGACAACAGTGACACCCTAGGCTGGTAAGCAACAACCACATTACAATCGGGTACCTCCACCAGCCAACCTTGATTAGGGTGATTATTTCGCCAGACATAGGAACAAGGTCTATCCCTTCGAGAAGGAATGGGTCCCGGCACTGTTCCGGTTACTATTAGAGTAGAATATGATCCAACTTCCAGAAACCAAGTTCCCTGAGTAGTCTGGCCTTGACACTCAGGCGAATTATTGTGCCTACCATCGGAGGATCAATCATCCCACAGATGACTACTACACGCTAAAGGATACCATTGAGGCCCTCATTCTGAAAGGTCGGATAAAACTTGAAGATTTGAAGAAGGCCTTCGGGGCAGCTGAGGCCTCCTATGCCGTAACCATTCAAGAGGAAGACAAAATGTCTGATATCCTCCATGCTTTCTTCATTATAATGCTTCAAGAAGGCATAATCACACCAAAGCAGGCAAGGCAACCCCGTCGCCTTACTAAGGGGACTGAAGATCATTGGTGCCCATTCCATCAAATAAGAGGCCATTATTTGTCAGAATGCACAACTTTCCTTGATGTATTCGCAGAGAAGATGTGAGAGTATCAAGAATTTTACAATCTCCTCGTAACTGATCCCCAAATCACTTCTCCATCGGGGAAAGAAGATCTCACAAACCAAGACTTTCTTATCAATAACCCAAGACTCTGCAGAACCATCGGACTCCCAGCCATGGATAACCTACCATGGCTGAAGCAGACTCAAGTATTTAAGACGAGAAGCAGTTTGCCAAGCTAGAGAGGTTTTCCACCCTAGCCAGATGAATCATACATCACGTCAGAAAATCAGAAAGAGACAGGCACCAAGGACTGCTCGCCGAAGAAATGAGACCGCTCAACCCATAGTCGAACAGGAATTTCTCAGGCCCCTTCGCCCACCAACCTTGCTGGACTTCATCCCTGGCACAATCCTTTTTCCTTCTTCATCCTGTCAAGAGGATGCTCCCGTCTCATCTCTCACTCAGTACACATCCAATGAGGGTGACGACGTTAAAAGCACTCCCCAACGGTTTGAGCAAGGGAAAGACCTAAAAGATCCCCTACGCCTGTCCAACTCTGGCGATGATGTAAAAAGCTGCCCAGATCGGTTTGATGAGGGGAACAACCTTAAAAATTCCCCACCTTCTACTCCTACTTCTCCTTCTTCTCCTGCTTCTCATTCTTCCTTGTATATGTTTCCTGCAGGTACAACCTTGATATGTTCGGACTTCGATTCTCTCGATAGAGAACTTGAGGGATCAAACATAACAAAGACGCAACGCAAACGATTGAGAAAGACCCTGGCGCAGGCAACAAGATTCTTAACAATTGCTTATGCCCTGGCAACTAAAGCTAAGGCAGAGCCACTTTCTTCAAAGAAGCGTAAGAAGTCGAAGCCAAAGAAACCCCAGTGGCCCCGTGAGTCTGACTTCAAGCAGAGATTGAGAGAGTCGAGAGGGCAAATCTTCTATTCTCAGGGAGCTTGCCACATGGTGCAAATTTCAGAAGCAATACCCACCATGGGGCTAGACAAGGCATATGGTATTAGTCTCTCCGGATAATGAAAGTATCGAGAGGCAATCAAAAGAATCACATGAAGCCCAGCAAAAGTAAAGAGAGAATGAAGTCATGCAGTAAAGTCAATCAAAAAGAGAAACGCTTTATTCATTAGTCAAAAACTTTTACAAGTACTGAAAAAAGGGGGAATGACATGCTTAGAAAAGATCAATCATCTTATTGATCTTTGCGTTGCGTGCTTCAGGAGAAGTCTCGGTGCCTTGAACACATGCCTTCAGCTCTGCCATTGTTTGAGTCACCTCTGTCATCACCAAAGTTTCTGACTAATTGTGCCATCAAGTTCGGACAAATCTGCAACCAAAGAGGCCTCCATGGCCTGCCATTGAGCCATCTCCGTCTCGAGGCCCATGAATTCTTCTTTTAGTATTCACATTGCCTCCCTGACTTCGATCATTCTCTTGAAGCTTCCTTGTGCCTCTCTCTTGAGGTCATGCTGGCGCCCAGTTATCAAGGCTTTCTTATCAATACAAGCATCTATCTTCTCGCGACTGTGCAAGATCAACTCTTCCAAGGAGGCTACCCTTATGGCTTCTTCCTCATGATGCAGCATTCCCAACCGCCAGTTCTCCAACTCGTTTAGAGTTGCATTGAAATGGGAAAGCACCTATGGCGCCGTCCCGACCGTAGAAGTCGAGACAACCTCCCTCAGCCTGGCCAAACCTTCTCCCAGCTCGTTGAAAGGCAGCTCCCTCAAGCCCTGAAGGCCTGCTCTAAGCATGTCTTCAATCATGCTAGAAACACCACCGAAAACAAGCCAGGATGGTGCTACTGAGGTCAGCACTGCTGAAGACACCTCGACCTCAAGGATTGGACTTGTTGAAGTGATAGCTATCTGAGCCACTGGGTCCTCTGAAACAAGGGTAAAGCCTAGAGCATCTAGCCCTTCAGGCTCATAGGCGGCCCCGGCCTCAATCTGCACGAGCTCTTCAATGCCAACCTCGTTGTCTTGATCATGTCTTATGGGGACCTCTACTGTTGTCCCAACAAGTTGTAGAGGAACCTATTCCCCTTGCTCTTCACCCTCCTGAACTGTCACCTCAACATCACCAATTTCAGGAATTGCCTCTTCTCTTTGACCTTCTTTAGCCGACTCATCTCTAGCAATGGCTTCCTCCATTTCGCCCTTGCCATCAACAGCTAGAACCTCGGCCAAAAGAGCTCAATCCCCCCATCTTCATGACTCTGGACCATGGGAGCAGCAACCTCTTGATGCTCGGGCACGTCATCAACTTCAAGTTCTTCTCCTCGAGCCATAGCCCCTGCCTCGGTTGGGGCACTAAACTCCTCACGCATGGAGGCCACATCGACAGAAGAGCCCTTATCTGGAGCAGTTGCTTTAGGGCTTTCATCCTCTTCAGTCTCCACCCGAGCCGCCTCACACTTAGGAACTACCCTGGACTTAAAGGTGTCTCCCTAAGATTCGGAGTCCCCTCCCGATCAGAAGCAACATCAATAGGCTCAGAGCTGTCAGAGTCGTCTGCCTCAGTTTCTAAAGAAAAAGAAACCATTTTAGCAGAAACAGAAGATAGTTCAGAAAGAACAAAGGGTGATACTAGAAGAATTCTTAAAGGATCGAAAGAGGAATGCCTACCTCCTGTTTTTGACACCGGAAGCTTGTCTCTCTTCTGCCTCCGAATACGCCCACTAGCTGAAGATGCTACAAGGGTGTCCACAGCAGTCGTGCACTTTATTTTCTTTCCCCCTCCTGGAATAGGAGCTGCCACCTCAGATCCACCTCCCTGAGAAGGCCCTCCAGCCAATTTGCTGTGAGGACCGCTCCCGATTAGGACATTCAAGTCATGCGGTGGACGTTTATAAATCATGAAAGCCAGTGGATTTTCGGTGAGCCTTTGGAGCTGCCATAGATGTTGGAAAGAGGAATCGGAACGTGTGATTGAATGAGAGGACTAAGGTGGACATGGACAGTTGGGCATGTGATAAACTATATTTCTGTATAATTGTGCCTTAAGCCCCCATGAAAGGTGTATTATAAAGCTTATTGAGCTTATTAAAGATATGAATAAAGAGCTCCAATTTATTGGGTTATGGAGTTGTGTAGTACTATAGAAACCAACATATATAATGAACCACCTTCCTAATATGAGTAGACATAAAAGGAAGGAAAATATTGTTCCTAAAGATAAGTACAAGTTTCTATATTTCTACATGGCAATATCAAATCCACAAGGCAAATGCCATGTATGGCAGGGCTTCTAAAAGTTCCTATAGGGTTGTTTGGCAATTACAACCTCAAAATAATGTGAGGATGAGTGTTCTCCTCGAATCTCAAAATTCTATATATTTTGTTATTTTTTGTTACTTGGTATATACCTGGCAATAGAAAAGTCCTTTTTCATTTTTCAAATTTGTAAATACTCCTACATATTTAAAATTTTGTTGTTAAACTTACCTTTTTTTTATAATGAATATTGTGTTTTAATATTATTATTTTACTATATATCATATTAAGTTCATTTGGTGCATATTTATATTTCCCGCCATAATGCATGCGCAAACAGTATTGGAAAAATTACGTACATATCCGTTATAGTTTACATTATTACGGTTACACCAAATAGTTTACGTTATTACAGAAGTGTCCATTTTTTATCTTCCATAACGTCATTTTTAAAAAAGGACAAGTTTGCCCTTTTTCAGATGTTTAACATCCGAAAATCTCAGAAATTCGAATATTGAACATCCGAAATTAGCCGCAGCTCCAACAATGTTTCTTCCCATTTTCGGATGTACAACATCCGAATTTCTGAGATTTTCGGATGTTGAACATCTGAAAATTGCACTACTGTTTTCTGCATATTTGAACATTGGCTCAATGTTATTGATTTGTGAGTTCTTTTGTGCACCTATTTGATATCTCATTGGTAAAGATTAGTAAATAGTTTATAGATTTTGATTTTCAACAGCCTACGTCTTTGACAAACATCATTTCTTGGATTTTGAAGCCATTTCACAGAGTGAAGGTATGTGGGTCGATTTTTTATATTTAGATTGCCACCTGATTTTTAGTTAGGGCTTAGACTCAAGCATACTAGTTATTTCTTGTGAATTTAGTATAGATTGAATTAATTTGTGGCTCAATTGTGATTGAATTAGATTTTTAAATTTGTGGGTTTTGAGAACTTGGAATTCTATGGTCTCTGTAGAACTGTAAATATTTTTTAAATTTGGGGGTTTATACTAATGATTCAAGATATTCCCCTGTTCTTGTATTTGGTTTGTCTGGCAACTATTCCTTTTAAATCAAGGATCTGGAGTCTAAACTCCTCATCTGTTTCCCAAGCAATAATTGTGCTAAAACTTGTCTCCCTCTCTCCATGTATCTTATGGTTACTTTCAAACTTGATTGCTTTTATTTTGATTCTTCCTCAAATGAAACAATGTTAATTGTATTTAGAATTTTGTTGACATTTTTTTTTATCTTCTTTTATCTTCTACTTTTAGTACTAATGTTAAAACAAAGGTTTTGTAAGAGGTTAGAGTCAACAAGGATATACCTTATATGACATGCACTACCTATTCTATTTTGTTTTCTGTTTTTTTGTCTTTTGTTTATGGATTCCTTGCTAAACTTGATATTATTGTGGCTTCTAATCTTTTGGGAAATTTTTTTGCTAAACTTGATATTATTGGTCTCTGTAGAATTGTAAATATTTTTTTAATTTGGGGGTTTATAATTGTAATAGCACAAAATAATTGGATCTATGCTTATTGGGTGTGTTTCTTGCAGATTGTGGTTTTTTTCGTGTTTTCTGTTATAATTTGGGGGTTTTGCTCCTATTTATAAGTAGCATGATAGGTGACCATATCATTGGATTTAATCTGTTGCTTGTATTATAAGTAGTATTGTTCTCTGATATTGCTTGAAATTTAATTGAATTTTTTCTTTTTTGACGAAGTCGTTCGTCTATCTATAAATCGAATTATTTAGTTTTTGATTGAACTGCTTGGTTTTTTAATGGTTTGGTTACTGAACTAACACGAATGCTTTTTTATTGATGGGATGATTTAGTTGCTTATGAAAGTTGGATTCTTGCCTTTACAATGAAATGATTAGTTTCTTATCAATATCGAATTATATTGAAATGATTTAGTTACTCATTAAAGTTGAATTCTTTAGTTTTTAAACGAGGAAGGTTACTTGGAAGGGGACTATTGTGTTTTTATTTGTTTATCCATATAGGGTTTGGTTATTGTTTAGTTGACGTCCATTGAATTGGACTCGTGTAGTGTTTCATGTGGTTTTGAATTTGTTACTGATAAAAGAAGTGGATGAGGATTGCACATATCTGGTTAATTACAGGGTTTGTGTACTAGTTCTTCAAGTAGAGATATTAAATTGGATTTAAGAACTAAATAGGGGACTGTTTTTTCACTTTAGTTAATTATGGAAGTTGTTTAGTGGTTTTTGAATAACTCTTTGAATTCTTCTTTCATCAATGGATTGTAGCACTGTTCTTCTTCATCAATAGCATTTGCATATGTAACCTTATGATTAACATAGTGACCATATGGGATTTCAGTGAATATGAATCATTTACATCTCGATGGAGGATATCCATGAGGTCTTCAGGACCCTAGTTTGCTACAACTTCATCAAGAGTATGCATCATATTTCATATGGGAAGGACAAGCATATGCATATATTCATCTGCTCATTCTATTAATTTGTTATCTTTCAATAAATTGTAGTCAGGTTCAAACATCATATAAGGAGTAGAATTGATGAGAAGAGTTATCAATTAAATGAATGACATCTAACAGAAGAGCAAGTCCAATTAGTAAATGCGTCTTGGTTGGGTGCGTTATCTATTATTCGGTTAGGCCGAATTGATCATCCTTTGATCTACGCCAATGTAGAGAGGTGGTATTTTGAGAACAATACATTCCATTACAACATTTATATTGATGTATATGAGATATGAGGACTGACTGTAGATGGCAAGCCAGTTACATGTCATCATATCGTTGATGCATCAGTTTCAACAGTGCCAACAAGGTACTTGCAATTTTTTGAAGATATTAAGGGAGCCAGCAGATATGCTTGGGGTGCTGCAGCCCTTGCATTCCTCTATCGCTCACATGGAAAAGCTTGTACTTTCACGTGAAGACATTTTAGTGGTTCAACCACTCTCATGCAGGTAACTTTTTTTTTTGGTCTATGACATAAGCGTAATAGTTTAGACTGTTTTCTTAAAATATTTAATATTTATCATATCTTAATTTATTGCAGTGCTAGTCGTATGAGCATATTATGCATATGAGACCCACACTGCATAGTATCTCTCCAAATATGTCTAGGGCCAAAAGATGAGAGCCACCGAAGAAATATCATGGCAATCCACATAACCTAATGCCTCCCATCATACAAGAATTTGATAACCTCCAATCTAATGAGGTTAGTGTATAATTTGATATTGATTACTTTCAAATGTATTTAAGTATTTGTAATTATTTTTATTGAATGATTGCATGTCAAACAACAGGTAATATGGAATCCCTATTTCAAGCCTGATGAGGTCATTTCAGATGATAGGCAGCAGGCATATGAAACTGCAATGTGCATAATAATACTCATATTTGACGATATTGCCGAGCTGTACATGCCAGATCGAGTACGCCTTCAATTTGGAACTAAACAGGGCATTCCTAGAAATCTTTTGCTGTTGGTAAAACGGCTAGTGGGCAGTGAGATTGGCGAACTATGAATGCAGACAAAATCCAACACTGGGAAACTTGCCAAGACCGTACGATGCCTGAAATTTAAGAAGATACTGACAATGGGTTGCCTAAGAGGAGTACAAGGCCTGATACACCCTAGTGTCTCATCCTCTAGTACATAATGTCGCTAACCTACCCAAAGACATATTTCAACCTTATAACCAGGAAAAAGAAGAAGTGGTTCCTGCTCATGAACCATAATATATAATGAGACCTCAAGGTTGGTATGTTTTTATTGACCTACAAATTCTTATAGTCTTGTACTTCACTATTAGTTCTATGGAATTGTTTAAAAATATTAAATAAATAATCTTGTTTTTGCCTGTTAGTGCAATTCAGGCATCTACAGTCATGTTAGCAGACGCACTTACACTTGGATAGAAGTGGAATCCTGAAGTGTATAATCGCGTTAACAATGTATTTATAACATTATTTAAGTTTGTGCTTGTGGATATGGATGACATAGAAGCTAGAATGGAAAATTTACAACGTGAATATCATGACGAAGGTGTACCTGACGAGGCCAGATATGATGGAGGGGGTGAAAGTAGCCGAGCTGTAAAAGACCTAGCTCTATCCACACAACCAGCAGTTGAAAAACACATAATATATAACACACAAAAGAAACAGTATCAGCCTAAGAGAAGGCGACCAGTGTAATAGGTTCTTGACCCTTGTAATTTTGTTCATTTTGAGAAATGTAATGTATTGGTCATTTTGACCCACCCAATTTGTTTAATGAATTTTGTTAAGTACAATTTCGTTAAGTCTTTCTACTTTCTATTTTCTTACTTGTGAAGTTCAAATGATATTATATGAGGTGCCTATGTTGTAAAATTGTTTAAAGAGAGAAACAGTAACAATGTTTAACGTGCCGAAGTTGTAAAATATCAATTAGTGGCTATTGGTTGAGTCACTAATTTTCGTATTGATTCAAAATTAATGGCCATCCTAGTGTTGGTCTTCCCTAGTTCTCATTAAAATTTGCTGCTAAATTAATCTTTTTGCTACTTGTTTGAGTTCAGAGTTTTGAAATTCTAAAAAGGCATGTTTAAGTGATTAGTGAGACCAAACTGAGACCACCTAATACTTCACATGTATTAGTGACCAGTGACATTGAGACCAAAACTTTATAATGAACATTGAGACCAACTGCTCCTTCACATGTATAGTTTACATGCTACTAATAAGTTGAAAAAGCAATAAGTTGATAAAGCAGTGACATATGAGTGATCACATCCTACTAAATATCAATTGATAATTCACATTTTGGGATGTTGAACATCCCAAAATATCAAGTGTTAGGATGTTGAACTCACTGGGAACAGCCATAGACTCTCTGGATGTTCGCAGTGACATTTTTTGTTGTACAACATCTAGAAAAGTCACAATTTCAAATGTACGACATCTGAAAAAGTCACAATTTCGGTTGTCCAACATCCGAAAATGTCACTGTGAACATCCAGAGACTCCCTAGATGTTCCCAGTGAGTTCAACATCCTAACACTTGATATTTTGGGACGTTCAACATCTCAAAATGTGAGCTATCAATTGATATTTAGTAGCATGTGATCACTTATATGTCACTACGTTATCAACTTATTGCTTTTTCAACTTATTAGTAGCATTTGAACTATCAATTATGCTATTAATATCAATCAATCATGCTATTAACTCAAATTGTGAAAAGATGAAGTTGATGTACAATTGCAATTCTAATAGTTGCGTTGCTATGAATGCTCCCCATTTCTCATCTATATGCAACTTTTTTATTTTTGAATGAAGCCTTTACAAATTAACATAGCCTATTTTCAATCTAAAATAGCTTTCAATAGGGGCTCCAAAGTCTTCATTTCAAGATTTATGACCGCACAGAAGTACAACAACACAATATTAAGAATATTTACATCAAGTAATTCACTATATCGGTTCTCTGCATGTCCTCCTATTATGACCCTCTGTGCCACATTGTTTACACTTAAAAGGCCTGGTGATCGGATGTTCCGTCTCGAATATTCTTCGTTGTTTTTTTAGCCTACCGGGAAGGTGTGTAGTCCTTGGTGGCAACACTGTCAGGTTGTAAATACCTGTCAACTCAAGAACGTCTGGGACAGGCGCAAAGGGAGCTTCAAAGGCCCTTTTAAAGTATTCCACTGTGAAATACCTAAGGCAGTACACAGTGGGATCCAAATACATATGGTTAATGGCTGCATTGACATGGGCACACAGAATGCCACTGAGTTGCCATTTTCTACAACTGCATGTCCAATGTGTTAAATCGACAGCGTGCTTCTTTCCAAGATAGTGGATCTCAAACTGCGTGTCCATGGTGGATATAATTGTGTGAAAAAATTGAGCCTTCATCTTTTGCAAGTCAAGTAATTCTTGGGCCTTCGGTACTAGCATGCTGCTCAAAGTATTACCTAACTCCCTCTTCTCTTCAAACTTGATCAATTGTACCCTTATTTCTTCACACATTGTAATGATCGGCTTTTCTCGAGTAGATAAAATCCAAGCATTAAAAGACTCGGCCATGTTTGAGGTAAGATGATTATATCTAAACCCTGGAAAAGAGGCATCAGCCCAAAATTTGGGGAGAATATTCCTAATCCACTTATATGCTTTTGGGTCAGCACACTGTATATCAAACATTATTTTTTCAAACCCACCAATAGTCGCTCTACCGGTAGCCTTCCAAAATAGCATAAGCAATACTTCAGTATTTGTTGACTTCTTCATAAAGCCCTTGAAGTTCTCTCCCATATGTCGCATATAAAATGATGGAAAACATGTGGAAAAACATTTTTCTTTTGCTTCTGGTAGGCTTTTCTGTCAATCTGATATAATGGTTAAGGCAGGCAGATTAGGATACACATTCAATAGCTCACTCAATATACTTAAGAATCAATACCAACTCTGGTAGTGCTCCTTCTCAACCACCGTAAATGCTAATGGAAAGAGCCCATTATTTGCATCTAACGCGATGGCGCATAATAATATGCCTTAATACTTTTCTTTTAGGAATGTCTCATCAATACCAATTAGTGGTCTGCATCAATTAACAAAACCCATAATGCATGGACGATAAACAATAACGAGTCATTTGAACCTACCTTCATCTGTGTGGATGAGAACTTCAGTTCCTGGGTTGGTTCTTCAGATCTTCTCAATATACATGGGGAGATCATGGTATTGTTGTTCATGTGATCCATCTATCATCTCTCTAGCAACCTTTTTTCCCCGTCAAGCTTGTATGTAGGAAAGTCTGACCTTGTGATCACGTTGAACATCATTTATAATGTCTTTTGCTTTAATTTTTGGTTGGTCAAGAAGGCCTTGAATCTTTTTTGCCACCCAATCACTACGAGCTAGTGGCTGATGGACCCTCCCCATTGGACCACTACATGTGTGCTCCTTAACCATAAACTTCACTTAAAGTATGAGGTACTGCCAACTCGTAAGCACCGCACTTGCCATGTGCATCCCTCTGCCTTGCAAGTTGCCCACACCCGTTCTAATTCACTTTTATCAAAATTTAGAACAAAATTGTAGTGGATTGCAAAATCAACTAGATAATGCCAGCATTCATTAAAATTTTAAAAAAATTGCCCAACATTCAATTGAACCTCGTTACCAACTCCTCTACATGGACTCTCTAGTGGTTCAATATACTCCATATCACACTCTAGTACGAGCTCAGGGTTAAGCGCCACTTGAATGTCTTGATCTTTCTCAGGTAAAGCGTTATGCCGACTATTGACAAAAGATATAGTGTAAGACGAAGCAACAATTTCTGTACATACAAGATTAAAATAAATCAATTTACAGATGAAAAAATAAATTGTAAATATACCTATTCCTTGAAGATGGGCCCTCAGCAATAGAATCCTGTTGTGGCTCCATTGTAACGGCAATATATACTACAATTCTCAAAAATTCCCCTCCCAACATAAAAGATATATCTATATCATCACTTACATCAATCAAATCAAGCCCACTAGATAGACTTGTGTTGTGGTACATAATAGCTAATTTGCTTGGATCACACTTGGTTAAATTTTCAAAATGACTTTTTAGTTCCTCCACGGAACTATTCCCGTTATATTTGGTGACCTTCAATTTTCCTCCTTTATAAATAACATGTCCTTCATCTGCATTCGTCTCAAATGATCCCCCATATCGGAATACCAGTTGCATTCCCTCAATAGCCATCGTCAATACTATTGTATTAAATGAATAGCAAAATTTCTGTTACAAAAAATCAATATAAAAAAATTACCAAAAATTGGGATATTTATAACTACTTTAGGGTTCATAAGATCCGAGTATTACATAATAGATTGAAATAGTGTACTACTAAAATTGTGACTAATAAACAGTAAACAAAAGAGAACAACAAATACTCACATAAATACAAAATAAACAATAGATTTTAATACAAACAAACAAGTTTAACAATTATGTAGCCAAAATAATGAATACAATGTATCAACATGATACAAACAACAAATAATTATATAAAACAAACAACTCTATCAATATAAAACAAATTTCATTTATTAATAAGAAATACACAACAAATATTAATAACAAAATAGAATATCCTATAAAATAACCGATAATAAACATCAATTAATCAACAGTATAAGGCAAGAGTAAGAACGGTACCAATCACATCCAAATAGTAGGTCTGTCTCTTCAACTTTGTGGATTACTGTTTTAGGGGACAGTAAAGAGGTTATGATGCGTTTTTTTCAACTTTATAAAAAGAAAATAAATAACTTTCCTCCAATACGGGGGAAAACTTGGGGCGAAAAATTTCAGATCTTCAACATTCGAATCTCCCAAAAAATCAAATGTTGTACATCTGAAAATGGGAAAAAACACTGTTGGAGCTGCGGCTAACTTCAGATGTTCAAGATCTGAATTTCTAAAATTTTTGGATGTTGAACATCAGAAAAAGAGTAAAGTTGTCTTTTTTTAAAAGTGTCGTTGTGGAAGATAAAAAATAGACACTTCTGTAATAACGGAAACTATTTGGTGTAACTGTTATAACGTAAGCTATAACGAATATGTACGTAATTTTCTCATATTTAAAATATAACTAAGTTAAATAAAAATTAACGAGAATGCCTTAAAATTTTCAAAATTTTATAATATTTTGTTATTTATTTTAATTAATTTCTAGTATTTTTATAAATGTGTGTTGGTGATAAGTGATAACTATCAAATCCCCAAATATGAGTTCTATTTGATGTAAAGAAGAGAAAATAGAATTAAAATACAATACACAGTCCTATTTTGTGCTCGTCCTCATCATTAAAATTAAAATACAATAAAATTAAAATAGGATTTGAATGTAAAATATAAAATACACGTTTCAATTTTGTGCTCTTCCTCATGCCCAACTCCTCTTCTGCTCAGTCGCCGAACCAGACAGACCTCTTCCTCTTCAATGTCTCCCTCTCTCTCTAATGCCACCACCCCAACACTCCCTACGACCTCCTCCACTACCCCAACTCTCTTTCTCCACAATTATCTCTTTAACCACCCCACACCAGCTCTCTCACTCCACAATTCTCTAGTCGTCTCAGGTCTAAACCCCGACTGCTACACCTTTGCCTTTGCCATTAGGGCATGCACCGAGCTGCCATGGCCATCGCCGGGCCGAACTCCACACGCCATGGCCATTGTAACAGGCCATGCCCAAAACCTCTTTGTTTCCTCCCCTTTAGCACTCTTCTATCTGAACTTTTTCCTCATTGACTATTCTCTCAAAGTGTTCGGTCTGATGCCTCAAAGAGATGCACCTGCTTTTTAACACCATGATCTCCGGTTTGGTTCTAGCTTCTCGACATGAAGAGGCCGTGTCCCTCTTTGGCCAAATGGCTTCGTTTGGTTTCTACATCTCCCGATTCTACTACATTGACGGCCATTCTACCCGCCATGGCTGAGCTTCAAGTGCTGAGGCTCGGTCGAGCCTTAGAGTGCTTTGCCTTCCTCTCTCATCTCCATGTGGCCACTGGGCTGGTTTCTTTCCATGCGAAGTTGCAGGAAGCCATGGATGGGGCCACTCGTCGAGTGTTTAATGAGAGACATTGTCTCTTACAATGCCATGATCTCGGGCTATTCTTTTAATGGGGATTTCGACACAGCCTTGATTTGTTTTGGAGAGATGAATTCGATGAGCTTGAAGCCTAACTCGAGCACAATTGTGGGTTTAATCCCGGGTTTCGATCCCTTTAGAGCAATTGGATCGGTGCATGGCTATGCTTTCAAGGCTGGAATGTGCTGTGCTCTAACATGGCTGTGGCCACTGTTATAGTTACTTTGCGCTTACGGGAAAAATAATGACATTTCATCGTCTCGACGGCTTTTCGATGAGATCCTCTAAAAGAGCTTGGCTTCTTGGAATGCCATGGTCTCAGGTTATGGCCAAACCGAAGATGCCATTGCACTCTTCAAACACATGCAAAACCAGGTAGTGGAACCCAACACATGCAAAATCAGAGGAGGTTTCGTTTCAATCTTTTTCAAAAATCTATGCACTCCACAAAAAACAAAAAAACTCTATTTGTACCAATTTTGTTAAGTTCCCTTCATTTCGATCAAAGATGCCGAAGCCTTCGAAATTTAGGCCTAAACCAAAACGAAGCAAAACCTGGTGTTGACATTTTGGTTAGATTCCAACTGCTTCGGCTTAGATTCGGGTCTGCTTTGGCCTCTTCAACTTAAACAAAGTAATATATCGGATGGGATTAGCACGTGGTGATCTTAATTTTTAGAGAATATATAATATTTAACATGGAGATCATGAATATGAAAAATAAATAAATTTTAAAAATTAAAAATGATTATTATATTAAAAAAACATTTAGACTGTTAGTTACCGTTGTTTTCTAGATGGACCACCTATACGCATCCATATAAAGGTCGATCCTTTATACCCGTGGACTACATATTGTAGAAATGTGGTCCAGCCCAACCGCATGAAACAATTATTCATATATAAGTATATAAGTATTTTTTATTTTTTTATTATTTTTATATATAAATATCTAATTTATCTATATTATTTTTTAAAAAACAAATTCAAGTTCTTCCCTTGAATCTGTTAAAGCATCAAATTACTTCATTTTTCTTATCAAACCGAAAAAAAACTCCAAAGTGATTCTGACAACATTGATTTGTACCCAAAAACTTGCTAATATTGATTAGAGACTTTAATTTTTGGATAAAATATATAATCATTTAAGAACTCAAAATTCAAAATTTTATTTTTGTCTAAAAATTGCCAGCAGTGATTCTAAAGCCAATCCCAAGGTGTCAAATTAAAAAAAAAAGAGAGAAAAGAACAAACACAAAGAACTAGGTTTTCTGATCGAGGGCACAAGTGTACAGTATGATGAAGCAAAGGTCCCTCTAAGAGGGTATACCTTTTTGCGTTTATTTTGGAGTTTGAGCCGTGCAACACTGCTGTATGATACAGATAAGTATCTAATGGAGAACAACGGGAATAAATCATAATTCCCAATAGACATTTGCCCATGACACTTAATCTCGATAGTGGATGTGCTCATAGTTAACAAGCTTCGGTTTAAAATACGATTTTTTCCAAAAATTTCAATTATTTAAAATCGGTTACGAATTATAAGTTTTTAAAAGGTCTTCAAAAAATTGTGTTTTTCTAATAGAATCGATATAAATCCGTATTTTATCTTTTTAAAAAAAAAACTCAAAAGAAACTTTTTTTTTTTATATAACTTCATTCCTTTATTAACTAAATATTATTAAATTTTGGTTTAAAGATAAATATGGGGAATAATAAATAATGTATGAGAGGGGCATAGAAACCTTGAGGATTGGAAATGGACCACAATCTAGAAACGGATATATTATTATGGAAAAAATTTATATAAGGCCTCAATTTTATATTATACAGGTAAGGTACACCCCAAAAATCCACTGGAGAACGTTTTTCCTATGTTGTAAAACCCTCAAATCGATCATCTTGACCTTGAGATTCATTGATTGAAAAAAAGAGGATTTTTAAACTTAAAAAAAATTCATCTTTTAACACATTATTTGGACTTTCCACTTTCAAGATTTTTAAGTATTTATAGATCTGCTTGACCATCAGGACCTTTAAATTTCATAATTGAGGGCAGCAATAAATTTTCATATCACTACAAGACTTTATAATGCAGAAATTATATTTTCAACGTAGCTTTGAGGTGCACCTTACTTCAATAGTACAAGGTGGACACCTTATACAAGCCTCACCCTCACCTTGAGGAAATGGACCAAAATTACTCATTTCTACATATGAGGACTCATAGAAACCTTGCCCTCAAAATACACATAGTACCAAATCGAAATAAAACTGAGATAATTGTGGTCCATTTCCATTAGAAAGTAAAGTTTGAGGTAAGTGATACAAAGCCGGAGTATGTTTGAGTGGTCCTGGCCATACCATGAGGGCTCTCATCACCCATGCTTGTTAATGGAAACAAGAGTGTGGACAAACTAATAGAAGAAACCAAGAGTGGAGCCATTAATATAAGATGGGGAGGTTGGCAACATGTCTAGAGCAAGAGAACCCAATAAGACTCTCTCTCCCTCTATTATCTCTCTCTCTAAGGAGGAGAAAATTTATAAAAGAGAAAATTTATAGAAGGTGCCACCGTTTATAAATTTTTTTTTTCAGTTGATCATTTTGACCTGAAAATACACGGATATTAAGAAAGAAGATTTCAAGTCCTAAAAATAATTTATCTTCTAACATATTAATTGGACTGTACATTTAAAAGATTTTTAAGTATCTAAAGATCTATTAGATCAACACAATTTATGTACTTCCTAGTTTACAATTAGGGTAGAAAATATTTTATGCTCAGTATAAAATTTATGATACCAAAACTATATGCCTTATTTTGATTATCAATGGGAAAAATATCTATATATATATAGGAGGGATTATCTACAAAGATACCATTTATCTTTTGTATATGAAGATCACAATCATTCTTGTCCTTTAAGTTTCAAAATCAGCGGTTGTTAAATTGTCATTGAATAAACACAAAGCTCAAAAAAAAAAATCTCAAACTACATGAATCACCTGAAGCCATCCAATTTGACATCTAATGAACGAAAATAATTGTGACCTCTATGTACAAACAATAAAAGGTGTGGTTTCTATAAGGTTGCAATCTTAAATAATCCAATTAAAGCGCACCTCCAAATTTTATCGTAACATGTAATTTTCGTGTAAAAATTTCTTAGGACTATCTTAAAATCTATTTTCATATCTAATTATAAAATTTTAAATTTCAAAAATGGTTAAAATCAAGTAGATCTATAAACATATGAAAATCTCAAAAATAGATGGTCTAGATAATGTGTTGCAAGATGCATTATTCTGAGACTCAATTTTTTTATTTTATTTTTTTCATATTCATACATCTCGATGTCGAGATGATCACTTAGAGGATTTTTCAACATTGAAATAACTTTTCTCGATAGATTTTTGAAGGGCATATGTAATTCTATATTTTAAGTTTGCATCCTTATATAAACCTTTTCCTAAATTAATCTCTTTATAGAGAATCTTACCTATCTATCTCTCTCTCTCTCATTGTGTATTTATACGGGTACTTTACATGGTATGTGGAAACAAAAGTGTGGAAATAGAAATATGAGGTGCCCTCCCCTATAAATTAGTGCCATAGGAGATCTTTTTCTTGACCATGTGGCTTCAGCTGTGAATCCCCATGTTAACCCCCACTAAACCGTCCCCCTTAGAATATCCCCATTCCTTTGTGTGCATTCCATTTATTTATATATTTATACACAGTATATGCATAGCAACTGGCTACCTAGGTAAATGAATTGATTACTAGAGAGAGACATTAATATATATATAAAGTTGTAAAACAATTGGAAAAAATGGGAACCCAGATCTCTAAATTGAAAAGAGATGAAGAGAATTCCCAGATGTTCTAGAGAGAGAGTGGGGGGAGGTTAACATATGACCAGATTTCATGTTTGGGAGAGCTGCAATTTGAGAGATGGAGACTTTAAAATAGCACTGGAGAGAGAAAGGGTTAAAATAGGGCTAAATTTCATTTCTTAATTTGTAAGTCTTTAGTTTAGAGATTTTATGTATATTTAAAATAGCACCCCATTTATATGCTTTTTATATTTAAAATAGCATCCAATTTATATGATTTTTCATTAATTTGACCTATGCATGAACAGAACCAATTTTCATTTTTAGGTGAGATAAAAGTTTAGAGAGAGAGTGAGCGAGAGATTGATTGATTGATTGATTTTGTGAACAGGAACAATATTTGTTTGTTTTTTTGGGAGAGCAAAAGCAAAATTTATGAATAAAAACATATAAATACAAAAATGGAACGGGCGGTCTGTTAGGACCTCCATGTAAGATGCCGTTTATTCAGGCTGTGTCTAACTCTGGCAAAATTTGAAGCGAATCCAACGCACTCTCAAACCCAACCCACAAATACTTTGTTGGGTCCCTGAGATTCGATCCAAAACTGCATCCTGCTTCATCTCCATTTCAATCTCACAAATACCCAGGTAATTTTTTGATGGTTTCTATTCACCAGTGAAAAGCCTTTGCTTTTTCTTCTTTATGGGATCCTGTAATTTGTGATTCAGATATAAGTTTGAATGAGTCTTGTTTGAATTTGAATTGGGTGGTTTTCTCTGTGAGAATTGGCTTTTGATTTGGTGTTTTCTTGCACATATTGTTCTTCGGCCCGAATTTTTTGGTTTGAATTATTCCTTTTCTCTCAATGGATTTGGCTGTGATATTCTCCCTGATCCTTTTGTATTACTTTTGGATTTCGTGTGATTTTTAATTTTTAATGATCTGACGCTTATCTCTTTAATGCATCTTCATCAAACTTCCAGTTGTTGCAACTTGAAGATGTTGAAATTTGGTTTGATGATTCAATATGGACGAGCCGTTTGTTTATTTGATCCATTTGGTTTTTCATCTATTAGTGATTATAGCTATTGTTTGATTTTTCATCGATATTATCAGTGTTTTTAACCTTTCTTCTCTTCTGTTATTCTGTAATATGCATCTTGATTCAAATTTCAGATTGAAGCTATAGTTTTCTTTTGATCCATGAGCATATATCCTCATGCAAATGCGAGAACTGTTAATTCTATCGATTGCATTCCTTAATAATCAATTATGAGAGAACCACAGTCCATTTGTATTCATAACTCACTGGTTTTTCTTCCTTTTTTTCCAATCTCTACAATTAAAGCTAACATGTTGAAGCCAATCAATGGGATCTTCAGGTGAAATTGGTGTAAACTTAGGAGGTCCTTCAAAGGGTTTGAGAAGCAAAAATGGCCAACAAGTGATACATAAAGTCCCTATGAAAGTTATGGGAGGATATCATTTCTGGGGAAGAGCTCCTGCATATATTAGAAAAGTCGAGGAATGGAGAGACCATTGGAAGGGCTCAAGGAGCAAAGAAATGCATATATGTGGATGAATCCCAGCTGCCCCACCATGTCTGGTTCAGCTCCCAAACCAACTTCGCACAATTACTCTGTTCAAACTGGTGAAGAATTTGCCATCGAATTCTTGAGAAAAGATTCAGTTCGATCCCCAAGCAATCAGAATGAGATGAATAAAGAGGTTCCTACTCAGACCACTTGTGAGGATCTCACAGGAATTCTCGGGCTTGGAAGAATGGTATCGGGAAACGGCTCGGATATGCCCATATTTTTGGGAGAAAGGGGCAGTTCTGATGAGATTGAGCAAATGGGTTATTCCGATACAAAGAACATAAGTAAGAGCAGAAGATTGTCTGCTAATTCTTTGGGGGAATACAGTACCGATCAAGCGCCAATTACCCCAATATCCCAATTGGCTCCCCCAATATCCCATTCTCGTTCTCCTTCTGAGCCCTCAGGATCTCGCCCTTATGGGTTAGGAACCTCTGATAATGCTCAGATAGGAAAGATGAAATTACTTTGCAGCTTTGGGGGAAGAATTTTGCCAAGGCCAAGTGATGGTAAGCTAAGATACGTTGGGGGAGAGACTAGAATTGTCACAGTTAGTAAGGACATTTCATGGCATGATTTGATGCAGAAAACTCTCTCCGTCCATAACCAGTACCATACAATCAAATACCAGCTCC
The DNA here is from genome assembly GCF_054954075.1 of Amborella trichopoda. Taxonomy (NCBI): domain Eukaryota; kingdom Viridiplantae; phylum Streptophyta; class Magnoliopsida; order Amborellales; family Amborellaceae; genus Amborella; species Amborella trichopoda. The sequence goes on along the minus strand of NC_142342.1, from coordinate 6,921,934 downwards.
CTGGTGAGGACCTTGATGCCCTAGTTTCAGTCTCTTCTGATGAAGACCTTCAAAATATGATGGAGGAGTACAATGGGTTAGAAAATGTTGATGGGTCTCAAAGACTTAGAATATTTCTTATCTCTGGTAATGAATCGGATACTGGTTCGTTCGATATGAGAGCTGCTCGTAGGAACTCAGATCTACAGTATGTTGTTGCAGTTAATGGCATACTTGAGCAGAGCCTAAGGAAAGGGTCTAATGGCCATGGACTATCCAGCCCATTAGCTCATGGAATGGATGTTGGAAATGAAGTCTCTTCCTCTATGGTCTACACAGATAAGCGACCCCCAGCTCTTTCTTCAAATTTTACTGCTCATTTTTTGCATAATGCTGTGAAATCTCCTTCCAGTTCTCCCCCAATGTCTCCCTTGCCGAAGCTTTCCAAGATCCCACGTGAGCGCTCCTTTGATCGGCTATCCCAAGAGGAAGACGAAAATTACACGATTTTAACTGCCCGACCGCCTCAGTATTCGCGTGCTATGGATGAGCTTGGGTCTATACCAAAATCTACCATGTCTCCTCAATTCCTGCCCATGGTTTCTCGATCAGGAAAAATTGTTGGCTCCCCTGCAAAACCACCCCTTGAGGTGGTACCTTCTCCAAACCAATCAACCATGCCCGAAAGGATGAGTAGTTTGGGAATCTCTCAAAGGCAGGGAGCCATTGCAAAATCAGAGCAAATACCTTTGGGAAACGACCTAAAACAGCAGAACTCCAGTTATGACCCTGAAAGTGGACAATTTCAACTATCGGAGGATCCAATTTTTCCCAGTATTTACATTCCAGTTGATCCTCCAAAACCTTTTGTGCTTAGAACGGATGTTGATTCTACTCCTAGTGAGAGTGAGTCTGACGGGTATACTTTATATGGCCAGCCTGTGCTTCAGGAAAGGGTATATCGATCAGAGTTCTACCCTAGGCAGCAGGTCGAGTCACAAAATCGATTGTCAAGATCAAATGAGTCTATTAATTCTCAACATGGGTTGCCCCATGCTCTATCTGATTCACACCTCCAAACCCACGTCAGAGAGTCAATTTACCGATTTCATGAAGGAACGCCAACAGATTGTGCTAATATACCAGGACAATCAACTGATTCATTTTGCTCATTTGTGGGGCAAAACACTTTACGAGAAGGGCTGGTTCAGTTCCAAAGATACAAGGAAATGGCTGGGGCAATGTACCAGGCAACTCAACCACCATTAACGGCCACGAGTACCAGTGAGAGATTGGGATCTCTAAACCTTCCTAATCATATTGATTTTCAAGAGGGCAAAGAATCTATGCTTCTTACAGGAGAACCTCATAAAATTGAAGAGCAAGGTACGGCTTCTAATATTGGTTTAGGATACCATTGTCAGGAACCTGTTTCTAGTCAAGCTGCGGTGAACTTCATTGGGGAGGAAGGCCTTCTTTCCCCTCAGGATAAAGTTAAACCATTCATAAACATTGAAGTACAGCCTCCTGATGACTTGAAAAAATCAGGACTTCTACAAAGGGAAGTTACATCATCTCCCATTTTGGAATCCAAAAGTCCTAATTTGGAATCCAAAATTCCTGATAGCCATAGAAAGCTCCCCCAACATGAAGACATCAAGAAACTGAGCTCCAACTTCACTGCTTCAAGCCAGAAAAGTGCCATAGATCAGCAGGACAATTTGGAGGGGACATTGAAAGGTGTACTGGGAACAAATGATGAGGAAACTAAGCCTACTTTTGAATTGTCCAGTAGGGATTTCCCTGGAATTGCGACTCTAGACAAGGCATTTGATAGTGATATCAAGCAAGACTTGGCTAATAATAAATACCAAGAAGAGAACACTTCTTCTTGTCTCCTCCCTACAAATTTTCCTGAGGGTATCATAATTCCTGATGGGTTTCCAACTACGCGTGCTGGTGCCGATTCTGAGCTTTCAAGCCTTCTAAAAACCACTCCTGTTTCAGCATTTGATGATAGAGGTTCTATGGATTGGCCTTTCTTTGCAACTTCAGGTGTTGATGGTGTTCAGAGGACAGAGGTTTCTCTTTTGGATCAGGACCTAATGAGTTACAAACCTTCAAAAGCTGAAGATGCCAGTTTAGTTCAATCAGCTCATCAGAATACTGTTGATGGGCATGTTCACGTAGTTGTTGAAGATGTAACTGATAAAGTGCCATCTGATTTATGTTCTTCTCCAGCCACTGTTCCACATGTATTGCATGAGGAAATTGATGATGCCCCAGTTGAGGAAATGCCATACCCAAGAATATCAGATGTTGGAAGTGTGTCTTCAGAATCGGATTCTGAGGTTCTCTCTCTCTCTCTCTCTCTCTCTCTCTCTCTCTCTCTCTCTCACACACAGACACACACACACACACATGCACACACGCATGCACATGCACCCATGTACAAGTAATAAATTATATTCAATCAACTGTATTTATCTGTTGTTGATATCCTCTGGTGATTGATGTAACTTTTCTGTGTGACATTTAGGATGCAAAGATTGACAACAGGGACATTGATGAATCTATTACTGATGCTGCCATAGCTGAAATAGAGGCCGGTCTCTATGGTTTGCAGGTTAGTCCTGGAGTTTACTTATTTCATTTGTGACAAAATGAGAAATCTGCAAAGTTAACTTGGTTAGACCTGGTTTACCTTCAAAGCCTTTCTTTTTGTTATGCAAGGTATTTGGTATGTATTGTATTGTGATATGGTCCTGCTGAAGTAGTTTCATGTCCTTATCAGTGTTAGATGGACACACACGCAAGTCTTGATGTCCAACACAAGTCTAAACTATCTAACACTTGCCAAAAAACTTCATATGGAAAGAACCGTCTGTGCAAATAATTATATGAAAGGGTAATTTTACTTATATATATCATTGATTTCCTACATTTACTACATGTTTACACACTTGGCAGAGTGGTCGAGCATCCAGCTGCTCTACCAATTGGTCCTGAATTTGAACTTTTATAGCATTTTTTACTCAAACATGTGTCTGAAGGTGGCGATTCATGTTGAGGTGTTGATGCACAACAACAGCTCATAGCTGGAGCTTTGGGGGTTAACACTGGTCCTTATAAGATGTCCAAGAATAGGAGAGGATTGTATGATCTTATGCGTAATGCTATGATATGACAATGTATCGATAATTCAGGTAGGAACCCATCGTTCCCAGTATTGAGTACTCCCTACAATGCGTACTGCTTGTGTATCTTAACAATGATCATTAATAAGTAATACTGACCAGGCTGTTTCATTCGTAATTAGATAGTTTGGTATTATCACACCTCCTGTCTAGCTTCTATTTGTTAAGGTCATTCAAATAGTTATAACAGTTTAAGGCTAGTTTTCATTTGCATTTGATATATTTTTTCTAATTGAAATTAATAATAATAAATTATATAAGGGAGAACAGCAGCAAAGCCTAATTTTCCCTGCAAATTTAACAAACCTTGAAGTTGGATAATCATTTTCTTGTTTTGAACATGTGATTCAATTTGATCTCAATTGGGTAACTTAATGGCAATGATGTACATACTCCAGTAACCATTATGAATCTTTGTTATGACATTATGAATCCTTGTTATTGTAAGCCCTATAAATACTTCGGAATTTGGATGTCATTTGATAGGAAAGATGATGGGCCTTCTGTGCCCATCCTGTTCCTTCTTTAATTATATCCCACCTAATGGAATAAACTTTGAATTATTTAATTTGGGTGTACAAGTAGTAATTGATACACCGGTTTCTCCGGCTCAGACTCCCCTAAGTATCCTGGACCCCGGTCGGCCAGGGCTCCACATAAAAGTCTCTGAGACTAGACTGAGTGTCACCAAGTTTCTGCGTAACTTTTGTAGAGAGTCAGCTGAGTCAGACAGCTGGCTCGTCCAAAGTGGTCTGCTCTCTCAGGCTCGGGATCCTGGTGAGTCCCGACCTGTGTTTGAGTTTCACTGTATTTCTCCCTGTACTTGTAAATAAGTTTGAAGGACTTGAATAACTTTAGATACTTCATAATTTATTTTACTTTTGTAAATGGAAAAGATCTTTATATTCAAGTGAACCTATTAGATGTCTGTGAATAGATAATCAAGAATGCCGATCTTGAAGAACTTAGAGAGTTGGGCTCTGGGACATTTGGGACAGTTTATCATGGGAAGTGGCGGGGATCAGATGTTGCCATTAAGCGGATTAAAAAGAGTTGCTTTGCAGGGCGATTATCTGAACAAGAACGGTTGGTAAGTTTGCTTTATCTACTTTTCTATCGTGCTCTTATCTCTCTCATTCTATACATGAAAAACTATGGCTTTTATCATATTGAGGGTGTAAAATTATCTGTACCAAACCAGTTATTTTCATAAATTTTTAATTGCACTTGTTCATTTATAGTGTACAATATGTTTTGTTGCTATACAAAGAGTAACCTTATAATTTTTATTTATCTTATGATAGATAAATTCTTAAGAAAAATGGTTTTTTATTTTAAAGTAAGTTTGTTGCAGCACTCACTCGCACGCACAGTGTGTGTATGTATGTTTCTCATATTTCTAAAAAAACGAAAATCCCAATTTAAATGTATCATTTGCAAATTACGGTCTTTCAGCTTGCCCACCTGGCTGTATTTGTTACAGACAGATGACTTTTGGAGGGAGGCAAAGATCCTCTCAAAGCTTCACCATCCCAATGTAGTGGCCTTCTATGGAATTGTGCCTGATGGAGCTGGGGGGACCCTGGCCACTGTCACTGAATACATGGTGAATGGGTCGCTACGGCATGTGCTTTTAAGGAAAGACAGGTGAGCGTAGCCTTCTTTCTTCCTTCTTTTATTAACTTTTCTATTCATGCTTTGTAATGAACTTGGGTCAAATCCCAGGAACCTTGATCGTCGTAGAAGGCTTATAATAGCCATGGATGCTGCTTTTGGTATGGAATATTTGCACTCAAAGAGCATTGTTCATTTTGATCTCAAATGTGACAATTTGCTAGTCAATATGAGGGATTCCCAAAGACCCATATGTAAGGTACAAATTTTTTAAAATTTTCCTTTTTCTCTCCTCTTTTCTTTGGTAAATTTATATCTCTGTTTTGATTTTCCTGCTGAGCATTCATTTTTCTGAGCATGCTAAGCTGAGGTTTGTTTTATCCTTGGCAAAGATGTTTTGTAATGAATGCATACATTGATTGCTGGGAAAATCTCCCGCATCCCTGATTATATCTGATATTTTAATAAACAAAGGTTTGGGAACTTGAATGGTGATGCATGAAGTGCACATATGATTCAGAGATAATTTCAAAATACGAAAATAAAATGGAATACACTAGTTAAATGGTGAAAAGTGAAATGGTGATAAAAAATGTAATTTTATACATGCTTATCTTGTGAATATGTGCTAGGCATGTGCATACTTATTTCCTTCTTTCTAAACTTTCATTAGGTTGATGGTTGCACCAGTTCTACGTAGGTTTAGTTACTGGATATTTGAATGCTTGTTAGGTGGGGGATTTTGGGTTGTCAAGAATCAAGCGTAATACTCTAGTATCGGGTGGCGTGCGAGGGACACTTCCATGGATGGCGCCAGAGCTCTTGAATGGGAGCAGCAGTCGTGTCTCAGAGAAGGTATACTCTCTCTCTCTCTCGCTCTCTCTCTCTCTCTCTCTCTCTCTCTCTCATTGATACATGCATGCACAAAAATGAGCACATGTTTGATCTACTGGGCATCTCTCAAAGCATCCTGTTATTCGGTGGTATAGGTTGATGTCTTCTCCTTTGGTATTGCACTGTGGGAGATCCTTACTGGTGAAGAACCTTACGCAAATATGCACTATGGCGCAATTATAGGTACACTCTTTACTTAGTTTAATGGGAAATGACAAAAATGCATCATGTTTTTTTCGCATATGACCAGCAGTAAACATAACTGGAAGGGCCAATGTTGGCTGCCATCATTGTTTTAGAAACTATAGTCAAGTGTGAACTTTTAATTTTCGACGAAAGATTGGGGTATTATAAGCGAATATGTTTCTTTTATATTTTGGCACATTCATGGTACATAGTTTTATGTTTGCTTTGATGGTGTGGTTTCTATTAAGATGCATCACCATTCATTTAGGAATTGCTCTACGTGACTTTGCATCTATCTGATTTGAGCCATCCACTGGGGATTTGCTCTCCATAATAGAGTGTCTAATATCTCAATTTCTGTTCATCTTAATTTAGCAGGTTTTGATAATGTTTGAATGGAGGGGTGGATGACTATCCTACTCCTCACTACTTTCATACAGTAGGTCTATCCTTCTTTATTCAGTCCTGTATTCGACAATTTTCTAATTATGCTTACTGATTAGTTGAGTGTTTTGAAGGGAAAATAAGAGAACCTTTATTGTGCCCCCCACCCCCCCCTAATGCAGGTTAGAAAGGAAAGTGTGTGTGCTAACAAACCGATATCACGGCCACTCTTCCACATGCTGCACGTTCTACCATAGTCATTGTTATTAGTATTTTTACTCCTTTACTGACCAAGAAAATATCTCGTCCTCTGAAAGATGTGCTGCAAATGTTGCGTATCATTTGCTTAAAAATATTTTTTGTTAATAACATGACACTCCCCATTTTCTATTTCACACTATATCTTAATTACTCAATTTGTATTGAAGTGTAAACATTGAAGTATAGAGTCTTAAAAATAAAGAAAGTTGCTTTTATTTTTTAAAAATTTTATCGAGATCTTTTCGAGGATTTCCTGAGAGAAACTATACCTTTGAACAACAATCGAGAAGTTTTGCTGTATTCTCAAGGTCACAGTTTGTTGGTATACTAAATCTAAAACCTCATGGTGGGGAATTTTTGAAGGTGGTATAGTGAACAACACATTACGCCCCCCAATTCCAAACTGGTGTGATGCAGACTGGAGAAGGCTGATGGAGGAGTGCTGGTCACCCGATCCCAGTGCCCGCCCCTCCTTCACAGAGATAACCAACCGCCTGCGCATTATGTCAGCCTCCATTCAACCAAAATCATCAACCAAAATTGTCAACCCCTCAGACCTCTCAGGCTAACAAATGAAGCATAAATAACACACCCTTTTGAGATTCAATTGTGTTTCTAGAAGCTGTTGCCAGTTCTGTAATTGCTTGATTCAAAATGAAACCCTAGGAGAAGCACTACTAGACGGCGAAGAAAGGAATTTGAGGAAGGGTATGATACATATGTGCATGAGGGGGCATGTGAGATGAATGTATGACTAAGTGAGTTGTCTTGTTGGTGATTTTGTGCCTCATCATTTTTTTGGTTTCTATATTTTATCCTAATAAACATTTAAGGTTATTTGTTGATTGAGTTGTACACATGGTTACATGTTTGAAGACTGGCAGCCTTTGTTGAATTATTTTGTAAAGGTAATGAATACAGTTCAGTCTTTGCCTATATCCATCCTTCCATTTATTACTTAAAGGATGCGGTTTCTATAAGGTTGCAACTTTAAACAATCCAATTAAATAACACCTTAAAATTTTATCATAACATGTAATTTTTTTGTAAAAAATTCTTAATATTATCTTAAAATCTAGTTTTATACCTAATTAAAAAATTTTAAATTCCAAAAATAGTTAAAATCAAGTAGATTTTCTTGTCACATAAAAATGTACATATATTAGTCACACCAGTAAAGAAACAAAGACGGTTGTAATTTGAAAATATCCAAATTCCTGGTTGGAAGCATTGGTTCCAATAAAACCACCTTTGGAACTGGGCCTGTAAGATCCAAGTCAAAGTTAAAGAAATGCCATTAAAGACACCTTTTCTGGCCACCAGTCTTAACACTAAAATCGCTGTCTTGTTGAAACCCATAAAACAGTTAACCTAAAAAATTCATTTTCTGGAAGAAACTAATCGCATGGTCTCCATGTTTTACACATACAAGACTATTACACTCGTGAATTTATAGACTTAAATTAATGATTACCTTATTTTAATGCTTTGTAAATGCAAGTTTCGTCGTGTGTTGCACAAAACCTTGAACAATCCCATCTATTAGAACAATTTATGAAAATAAAGTCTAACGAAATATAGATCAGTTTGCATAATCACACATCTTTTCTATAATATGGACCTTTACTTTGAAGATTTGAATTATAATATGCAGATAATATTACAGAATTTCTAGTAGAAGATGTTACTAATATATTGTAAGACTCACAAGATTTAAATATAGGAAAAAAGATATAAATCCCCCTCTCTAAAATTATAGTCCCAACTACCCTCTGGTTCTATAAATATCTCATTAAACCCCCCAAGTTAAATGAAAAAGATGTTTAATGCCTTCTTTTTTTTATTATTGTTTAAATTATTGAATTTATCCTTTGTTTCTCAACACTTTGTTATCTAAATCCTGTAAAAGTTTTCATTCTCTTTCTCTCTCTCTTTCTTCCTCACTTGCGGATTTCTTCCTCCCTCTCTTTCTAGCAACCTTCCATGAATACTCATCTCTCTCACTCATTTTGTGGACCTCACGTTAAAAGAGGTAGCATAAATTCAATTTTTATGACGAGGTTATTAGAAAAGGGTAAATTCTATAATTTGGACGATAAAAAAAAGAGTAAGGAGGGGGTAACAGGTTCTTTTTTGTTTAACTTAGGGGGTTTCATGGGATTTTTATAAAATCATAGGGTTATTTGGGATTATAATTTTAGAGAGGGGTTATAAGTTTTTTCCCTTAATTATATTTCCAATTATCAATATATAATTGCAAATATCATAACATTCATTACAATGACCTAATTATATTACAAATATTTTAATAAGTTTAGTTGTATGCTATTTAATAATATGAAAGTACATATTGTGATAATTACTATTATTAAATAATCAAATGAAAATGAATAAGATCAGATAATTTGAAGAAAAAAATTAAAAATAGAACGAGAGAGACATATATATACCTTATTTTCGCACATTTTTAGAGAGAATATAGTAATTTAGTAAAAATAGTGATAGAGGTACATATGGATATCGAATCTGGGAGAGACTTTGGGAGGAGTCACGTAAGAATAAACATGCAAATATAAAATATCATACTTTCCTTCCTTGACCTAAGAGGGAATCTAGGGATATTGTAAAGATAGATATTGAAATGGATTGTCTTGATTAGACATTAAATAAAATTTAAGGAATATCCCGTGTGATAAACATCCTGAAAGATGAGAACAACAAGGACCATGCATAATTCTCTTTCTAGTTTTTATCTTCCTCTTTATCTACAATAAAAATGCACATACCCTACCATTTCTCTCGTGGCGGGGCCTTTCTCTTTGGAGGCATCCTTCTAGTGGCAGGCCCTTTCTCTCTAGAAGCATCCTTCTTATTTTTGCATCATCTAAGATATATATATATATATATATATGGTTTCCATAAGGTTGCAACCTTAAACAATCCAACTAACATGCACCTTCAAATTTTATCATAATATATAATTTTGATGTAAAATATTATTAGGATTATCTTAAAAGCTATTTTTATATCTAATTATAAAATTTTAAATTTCAAAAATGGTGAAAATCAAGTAGATCTATAAACATATAAAAATTTTGAAAATAGATGGTGTAGATAATATGTTGTAAGATGCACTATTGTTTAGATCCAAAATCTTTTATTTTTCATAGTCATAGATCTCGATGTCAAGATGATCAATTACAAGGTTTTTCAACATTAAAACAACATTTTTTCGATGGATTTTTAAGGTACATTCGTAGTTCTGTTTTTTAAGGTCGCAACCTTATATAAAGTTTTCCATATATATATATATATATATATATGAACAATGATCCAATGCAACGGTTGTATCACATGATAATGCAACGACACTTCTAAAAAACCATGTTTGTGGTATTTGTATGACCTCAAATGTTTCACACACACTCTCGTCATCTCAATAATCAATCCCCCCCAAAAACAAAGTTCAATATGAACCCTAGATATGGTCAAAATGAGTCCCTTCCAAAAACGAATCTAAACCATTCATTTGGTGAATTTCAAGATCTTAGCCTTTATAAACTTAAATCATTTTTTCTTTCTTAACATTGTTCATCTAATGATAATAAAACCATCCAACAAAACTGGAAATGAAAAAATCCTTCTAAGGACTATATCTAAGCATTTCACCAAAATGAACGGCCTATGTTAATTGGGCTAAAAAAATACTTTCTAAGTTATGTTTTCAATTTTTCCTTTTTTTACGATTGTTCATTAGAATGAAAAGAGTGTATATTTCAAAATTTGGATCAAACAAATGGCTATAAGATGGTTTTTAAAGGTTGTTGCATCATATATACAACAACTGCATGAAATCCTTGCTCTATATATATATATATATATATATATGGGTTTGTCTAGAGTTAACAACCTCTCAAAATACAAACGTTTAAGTTAGAAGGGGTTGTGATGGGTGTATTTATCAAAACAATAATTATTTTTTTATTAAAAAATTATTTAAATATGTAACTTTACTATTAAACAAAGGCAAATTTGAAATTTTCAAAAAAGTACAATGGCATTTTGGAAGTTGGTGTCTTGGAACTTTATTGGTAAAGTACCTTTATCCTTTAATTAAAATTTTAATTTTATCCCTTATGGAGATGACAAAAGTATCATTTGTCTTGTAGTAATATTTACAAAATTGCCTCACAAAAGTTACTTTTTAAAAAAAATAGACTACAAAATTAATAAAGCCACCCTTCACAACTCTCTCTATCTTGAACATTTGTAATTTGAAGGGTTGTGAAGTTTAGAATATCTCTATATATATATATATATATATATAATGAATAGTGATTTCAAAAAGTTTAGGGGTTATTTTGATCAAAAAAATTTGCGAGTTATTTTTTTATATATTTTTATCAGGTGCACATCACTAAGATGTATACAGGCTCCAAATTTCAAATCATTACAATTTGAAAAAAAACAAATGAAAAATGAAACACTACTGGACAATCGAGATCGTGCGATGAACTTTGGACGGTGATGAAGGTAAGCAAAATCATTGTTCATTTTCACCTATAGGTATATATATATATATATATTAAGGTTCAGTGTTTCAATGGTGTGGCTTATATAAGGTCAAGACCAGTACAACGCACCTTCAAATAGTACCGAATATATTGTTTTAATATCATAAATCTTTGTAATGACCTGAAAATTTATTTCTACCATTATAAAATTTAAATACTAAAAAACAGTGTACATCGAGAAAATCTATGAACACTTGAAAAGTCTTGAAATTTGTTTTTTCTTATGTCCATACATTTTGAGGTCGAAATGATCAAATTTAGGGTTTTTTAGCATCAAAACAACCTTTTCTATTAAATTTTTTAGGTACGCATTAATTTGATTGTTTAGGACCTTACAAAAAAGAAATTCAAGGATATTTGGGCATCAGAAAAACCTCTTTTAGTAAAAATTTTGAGTCGGGCTCTAATTTGATTGTTTAGAGCCTCAGCGGTATAAAAACTTTTTCTTTATATAATATATATTACTTATACCTTGTTGTATCTACTAACTAAATTCGAATGCCATAATTGCTTAATGGTGCATTTATTATCCACAGAGCAATAATTAGAAGGTAAAAGTTAAAACATGCATATCTTTATGCTGCCCTTCAATGCATGAAAGTATCATAAAGCTGTTATTGTGCATGCCCTTTAATGTATGGGCAATTGCCCATACACATAATTATAAAGATTTTTTAATAGATTACTACAATTATCATATGCACATCTTATAATTTATTGCCAAATTTTATATGGGTGCATATGGACTAAAAAAAATCTTTTATTCATAACCTAATGTAAATAACTCTATATGTGCTTCGAATTTGCAAGCTTCTAATTTCAAATTAATTGATGTACTTATGTTAATATCAAAGATGTGTTGCATATGTGTATGTATACGGACATGTCGGTGCCATATTAAATTTTTGGGCCAGCATACTAGATAATACTCATACTAGATATAACACTTGTGTATGTTTTCATGTAACACAGCCAACGATTGAGATACTAGATATAACACTTGTGTATGTTTTCATGTAACACAGCCAACGATTGAGATTTCACAAGGCCATGTCTAACAACTAAAAATTAATTTCGTATTCTAGGTTCACTCTGAACCAATAAAAGGTGCTGGTGTACCTTTTAAATAAATAAAGGGAAAATTCTATGAAAAATTATCCAATGCAAAATTGTATCATAGTATAATGCAACGACACTTCTAAAAAACCATGTTTGTGGTATTTGTATGACCTTAAATTTTGCACACACTCTCTTCATCTCAATAACCATTCTCCAAAAAAAAAAAAGTTCAATTTGAACCCTAGATATGGTCAAAATGAGTCCCCTCCAAAAATGAATCTAAACCATTCATTTTGTGAATTTTAAGATCTTAGCCTTTATGAACTCAAAATCAATTTTTTCTGTTTTAACGTTATTCATCTAATAATAATAAAGCCATCCAAAAAAATTGGAAATGAAAAAATCCTTCTAAAACCTAGATCTAGACATCTCATCAAAATGAATGGCCTATGTTAATTGGGCTAAAAAAATATTTTCTAAATTACGTTTTCAATTTTTTCTTTTTTTGTGATTGTTCATTAGAATGAAAATTGTGTATATTTCAAATTTTGGATCAAACGAATGGCCATAAAATGGTTTTTAAATGTTGTTACATCGTATTACTATACATCAGTAGCATAAAATCATTGCCCAAATTATATATACCCACCCCCTGACCAAACTTTCTGGACACACTACCCCCTAATAGTTTTGATATCGCACTATTAACCTCAATACTATTTATCCTTACATTAATCCCTTTATAGAAGAAAATAAATTTTTTAAGACAAAAATACCCTTATGTATTTAAGATAGTTTCTCTCTTTAAAAATTTTAAATTTTAGAGTCTCAAAATTTCTAAAAAGAGAAACTACTTCAAATTTCAAAGTGTAAAACTATCTTGAATTCAAATTTTTATAGAGTGAAACTATCACAAATTGTTTTAGAGATTAATACATAATTTTAAGGTATCTCAAAATTTTCATGTTCTAAAGAAAAACTCTCTAAAAATTTGAGAGCAGAGAGAGAGAGAGCTAAGGGATGGGAAAGAATATGGGTTTATGCATAGGGAGCATTTTCATCCTAAAAAAATTGTTTTCTTATTTAATGATTCGATGCAAAAAAAAAATATATATAGAATTAGAGGTAGTGGTGTGATTTAAAAAATAGGGGGGTGGGTATGTCTACAAAGTATGATCCATGGGGTACCTATAATTTTCTCATAAATACACAACCCAGAGAGGGGAAATTCTGGATAAAACCCAAGCTCATGAAGAAATGCGTCATCCTATTGGTACACAATACCAAGCTAGAAAACCATTTTATTCCTTAATAAATTCATACAAATAACTGATATAAATCAAGGATGTGAGCCTATTTGGATGAAAAGTAAAGGAATATTGGCTGAAGATATTATATAAAATGAAATATAATAACAAAATGATTTTTAAGAGTCAGATTTCTTCGTCTCGTGTAGAGTTTCCGTAGCATCAGGAAAGCTTTGGAGTACCTAGTCAATGAAAACAAAGAGAAATCACATAACTAAACCATGAATGCCCCTAAAAATAATGGTAATGGCTAGGAATCAGTGTTATCAAGATCAGATCAGTCATTAAAAAGGTTAAGGCATGGTCCAAATTGATCAGTGCGCTGGTCAGACCAATTTCTAAAAAACTATAAACAAAAGCTATAACAAAGAAAAAGATTTGGACAAAACTAGCCTGAATCGGCAGACAGGTTTTGACCAATTTTGACCACTTGCGAGTTCATTATGGAATGTTTGATCCAACCAAACAAGGCACTACACCAGATATTCTCCAATTCGATGCCCATTTAGTGCTCCCCCAAGTTTGGGACCCCCCCCACTGTCGGTTGGACCAACATTCGCCTATTCTTGATTCAAACCAGCCAGTCTAATCCGGACTTAATTGCGCGGATAGGAATTCACGGCTGGCTTTCATAGGTTCACCTGATAGAGGTACCAAGAAGCATAAGCATCGGTAGCAGCATACTTGACTTGGGTGGTTGATAGTTCATCAGCTTCCCAGTTACCCATCCTAATATTATTGGGTTTCTCCAACTGTCCAAAACAAAAGCAATAACGAAATTTGGTTAGCGCATGACAACTTGCAACGCCATCCTAGACTCAATCCTTACCAAAGGTAGGGGCTCTGTTCCCGCTGACTGACCCCAAAAAAAACCAATGTACCCATTTAGAAACATATTTATTCTCTCTTAACCCAACTTCTAAATCAATATTCCATTAAATTTTCGTATAACCAGGATCCGAGCTCTCAGGTACTGACTATACAAAATCTTCACATGGCAAAAAATCACAAACATAAGCTCAGAGAGCATGAAATTTAAACAAAAAGTAAGGAACATTAGGATCTTCAAATACATGATAGGTGCCTCAAAAGCTACACGAGCCAAAACACCTTCAGCCAATCACCAAGTAAACTGAACTTCCAAAAATAATATGAAGACAAACGGTTCATGTTAATGTTGGCTATCATATTGTCTAGTGGGCAAGCTTTCTATGCTTCCCCTACTGCATCAAACTTACATACTTTCCCGCCCATTCTGAATGGACGACTAAGATGGCCCCAATCACAATGTCACGTCTCTACACTATTTTATTTTTAATTTTTAAATATTTTGACACCATATTTTGGGCATCTACTCCTCTCTTAAACTCGTACTTGTAAAAAATATAAAAAAAATATTCCCAATAAAATAAAATGACCAAAATACCCTTGAAAGTTTCAAGGGGTATTTTGGTCATTACATTTTATCAAAAAACTATTTTTAATATTTTTTTTAGGTGCGCCCCATTGAGAAGGTGTCACGTAACAAATTTCATATTCATACAATTTGCAGAAAAAAAACTAAAAATAAAATACTCTGAAGCCGGATCTAAATCAAATGGTCAATGGCTCACTTGATCTAAATTGGATAGCTGATGTTTGGGGGGGGCCTGGCTTCAATGCTATCGGGGAAATATAGAAACCTTTCCCTTGTCTAGTTGGGGCAGAGAAGTTCTGAATAATACCAGAGTTGTTGCTTGTTTATTAAACGTTATCAATCAACATATTTTTGCAAGATGGAAAACTTTTAACAGGTGTACACCTGGCTTGAGTGAGAATTTCATGATTGTCCCAGAATGTTTAATAGATATAGCTATCCGGAAAAATAAAAAAGTATAGACATCACTCAATGTCTTCCGATATAATTAAGTTCCAACCTTATTAGTCCAAACTCCGGCAGCAACTCAACTAAAAGCCTTTTAACCCAAATTTAACTAGGGTGATCAGTCGGAATCTCCATATTCAACAACATAATACAATCTAAGAAACATTATTTGCCTAGGAAATGATCTTCCATTCAAAATCAAAACAACTAAACAAAGAAATCTAATTTGAAACAACACATAGCCAAATTTCTTAAATGACATTTTCTTGATAAAGCAATAAGTTGAACGATCAGAGGCGTATAGAAAAGATCGATAATATTTCACCAGCATTGTCAGCAGTGCTTAGTTGCACAAAGCAGGAGCAGAAGCAGGGAAAGGAGTTGAATAATGCTAGCTCAGGATTGCCAACTGAATTACCATACTTTACATAGATATGCACATATATACATGCATACCAACATACATCATCATCATCCAAGCCTTAACAATTATTTGGGCCCGGCTCATACCAACATACACGCACTTCAAAATATCTATGGACTTTGACAGACAAATAAGACAAGCATTTAAGGATGAAGTATTCTAACAAAAAACAGCAGCAAAAAAGTATCCACAGATAATATCAAACAAACCTGTTTGCTTGTAAGCATTTCAGCTAGAGAGGAAAGGCTCCATTTCTTTGCATATTCCCCAAGTTTGCGATTTGCAAGACCTGATAAATCTTCTAATACCCTGATGTGAACATTGTAATCATAAAGTATCTTTTTAGCATCATTTGCTATGCAAACTCCAACCTGCAAAAGAGAAAGCGAACACTTTAGCAATGTAACACCATTAACCCAAATTGAGACTAAATTCTATACAAAATACACAATCTCAAAGATGGAAAAAAATTTGACTCAAAAGAAGTTGGAGCAAACCTTAACTAATGTATCATCTTCCAAAAGTGATTGTAAAAGTGGAGGAATACCAGAGTGGAATATATGCATCACGAAACAGTAAGCAGAATCGACACATATCTGCATCACTGCAGCTTTTCTGGGAACCTCCCCTGCAAGGTCCCAATTTTGCACTTGCAATTCAAGACTTTACTAGGGCAGCACCAAATAATACTAATAATCTAAGTTCAATACTAGAAGCTAATGTTTGAAACACTATATTTTACTCAACTCAAGATCTAAACTGAACTGCTTTACTACGATTCGGTCCACTTTATGATTCTAGCACCACTGCTAAATCAACTATCACAATGAGAATCTCACTAGCCTGAGACAGTGACACTAAATATATATCCTCCCTACCTAATACTACTAAAACCAAATAGATCAGAATGTGCAAAAGCAACAAAAAGTTCGACTTTCATGGGTCCCATTTGGTCAAAAACTAATATATGCAGTTGAGCTGCCTCAAATTTCCAAATGCAATGATGAACTAAGCATAGCAAGTAAGGTCAGTCATATAGACGTCAAAAAGACGAAAACAAATTTAATGCATCCAGACTGCATCTTCAACAAATTAGAACTAACCTCGCTTGAAGATGGGTCTCCATTCAATGTCGAATCCCATTGAAATGCAATCTGTACTCTGTTTCTTTGCCTCAATAATCTTCAATAGTTGCACTGTAGCACTCTCAACTTCCGCTAATGTTCTGCTATATACAATACAACCTCCAAAATTCATCACTGGATACCTGACCTGTGGACTAACTACAATAATTCAATCATATTATCAGTTATTTGAATCTATCTGCATAAAGTCAAGGCTACTATTCAATATATATATACAAGGTTCAAAGACGCAGATGCGGCCGCCTAGGCAGTTTGGGGTCTGGGCCGCTTAGGCGGGCGCCTAGACACAAAGGCAGCTCAGATGATTCTTGTTTTTTTCAACCTAAGTTGCACTTCAAGACATTTATCAAAGCGATTTACAATTGACAAAAGGAGTGCAATAAATTAATATAGCTACTCATGGTTACTGTTACATGCAAAAAAGTCAATCCTACCAGTTTTTAGTTTACCAATAAATTAATATAGCTACTCAACTATAAATAAAATCATATGGTTGGTGGGAAAAACCACGGAACTCAATGGACGGTTCTTGGATTTTACAGGGTCAGAACTGATACCCTTCATTAATGAGTCCATAACTCTCAATTCCCTTAGTATCGCTCACTAAAATTTTACAGGTAGATCCTACTCTCAAAGACACACAATATCACTGAAGTATGTAATAGAAAAATACATTATTATCTTCTTCATATCACTGCTCCAAAATAGCTCAGAATACCCATTCTGTAGAGTGCCTTTTTCGGTGTTTGAATATTCCAGTAATTTTTAACCGTGAGTGTATTACTTGACCACAAAGGTCATCGACTTTCTTATATCTCATTCTCAAGCTTGATCTAGACTTAGTAAAGAAAAAAGATAACTAATGGCATCAAGTAAAGAAAGACTATTGTGATCTTGTCGAGGAATATATTTAGTTTATTTTTCTTCTTTTCACCCCTTTTCTTTTCTTTTCTTTTTCTTTTGGCAAAGATCACTTACAAGTAGTATTATTACAATAACTCTTGCTTCAAAAAAAATTAAAGCTAACAAATCCAACATCTTAAAAGCCTTGATGTCATTAAACCAATTTTTTTTAAACAAAGAAAATATTTACAATTCTTATGCTTGGGAATATAAAGACAATATAATTAAATATGACAAGAAAGAAAAGATAGTGTCGGAGTTACCTCAACCTGGCTTATTACACCCTACACACAGTCACCACCATCTGATGGCGCGGGATCAATGATCAATCTTCAATCTCAACGGGGAAAGCAAGTTTAGGTCAAGTCACACCAATAGCGCATGAACCCCTTTGATCACAAACTCAAACCCTAAGTGAATTCCTTTAGCAACCTAGCTTGAGAGATATGGATTTTTTTTTTGCTATACCCTAAAACCCTTAACCATAAATCCATAGTTGAGAGATGGGAGAGAGAAGAACCCATAGCCTAAACCCTTAGCACTTTTCTACAATGTAGGAGAGAGAGATAAAAAATGAGAGAGTGGGACATGCCCCCCTTTGGGCTTTCATGAGAGAAACTTTCTTAAGATAAATATAAAAAGATAAAGTGTAGAGATTTTGGGTAGAGACTATCCCTTTTTATAAGTTTTAAACAATATTAGGGTTTGTTAGGATTTTCCTTGGCATGCCTCTTTTTGTGATATTGAATATGAACCATTGATCTTGAGTGACTTGTAGGGTAAGAGATTTGAGCCATCTATTTTATAGATGAGCCATCAACATTATGGAAGATGCTAGAACCTTTATCCCCCATCTTTCCTTTGACCATTATCCCATCAATATAAATCAAATAAAATAATATTAATCGTAATAGTGTGTTTTATCCAAAAATATGGACAAGCTTTATCAAGCCTTTTAAAAGATTCACTCAAATCTTCTTTAATCACTTATCCCATAAAAGATAGGAAACCCCCTAAAAGTGGTGCGTGCCACCCATGGGAATAGGAAGCCCCAATAATTGGGGCGTGTCGCCCATGTGGTGGCTTTTGTTGCCCCCACCAATTTAGAGCATGGTGGGCCCATGTGCACAATGGGCCCCAATGCTATTTTTATATATTTAAAAATTAATAAATGATTTTAGAATTAACTTGAATATTTAAAACATTAAAAATTAATATCACTATTTTTATAAATCCAAATTTTAAAAATATAATATCCAGAGATCTAGAAAAATTCAAATAATAATTTTAAAATCATATCATCATAAAGTTAAAACAATTAAATTCATTAGATGGGATAAGGATCTATATGGTCTGAGAATAAATAATCTGGGACACTCCACCTTCAACTGTGGACTACGTGCCACACTTGCTTTATCAAACCGACTCAGTGTTTCTCATGACCCACAATCCATGCAGGGGCTCATTAGTGGGTCACCAAATTCTGGCCGATGAGTGAAGGGGTCACAATTCCAGTATGTGGATTTCAGATTATCCCCTAGAGACGAGCCAAGGTCATCTAAACCTGATGCAACCACAGCTTCTATGGCACATAGGGGTATCTCTCGTACATGCATAAGCTTCACCCTGAAAAATGGTTTACTTTCCCGAAACGGTTTATCAATCGTGTGATGGTACATGGATAAGGCTTTGATCCCGTCTCTGAAGGCCACCATCCATACAAGGGTCACAAAGTCCCTCGGCTTACTCATTCAAGCATACTCTGACCTCATCAAGAGATGAGACATTAAAATCCTTATCGGTTAATTCTCTATGCCCAGGTAACATAGGTTTTTCCCAACCGACTGGCTTAGACAGTCAAACACAATCCAATATCAACAAACATTGTTTGCTTAATATAGTCCACGAGAAACCATACTCCCACTGAGTTCATTTTCCACTATATCATTTCATTTTACAAGCACTCATAAGGCCTTTAATAACCACACTCACCCAACACACCCGCCTCCATGTTTTTCAACCTTGTTTTCCTCAAAATAAGCATTGTCCAGTACTCTAGTCTTACTCAAATTTTTGAAGGTACATACCTATTATATCCATATTTATACAAAGCCATATCATAGAGATTCCCAAACATATTAATGCAAAACGAAACCCGCAATATTCAAAACTCACCCCCCACCCCTCCCACTCACACAACCCACCCACTACCAAAAAAATAAATAAATAAGAAATTAAACAACCAAGAGAATCATAGCAACTTAACCCTATAAAATTCATGGGGTTATAACCAAAAAACGGAAGAAGAATCCAATTCCTGTTTGGGTCAATTTGATGGTACCCGCATAATGCCTAGTACCTTTCAATCCACAAAGTGCAGGACCTTGAACCAATGTTACAAGTACTACTATATCATTCCCTAACCAAACTTTTGAAAAATCATATGAAAGAAAAAAAATTAAAGAGCAGAAATAGAAAATAAATGTTTTTACCAGCTTTAAAAGGTCTAAGTGTGCATGGAGAAGAACCCCAAGAAGGAGGAAGCGTTCTCTTTCGTTTTAAAGAAGCAGCTTCTGCAATTTCACATGCCTCTTCTATAGCTTGGAGCTCCTCTTCACTAATTGTGTCCCAATCAAATGCAGAACCAGCGCTCAGAGCCTCTGCTTCCATTACAGACTGAAAGCCTAGTTTTCAAAAACCCTAGCTAGGTTTCCAATCCTCTAAATGGAAGCAAATGCAAGACTAAATTTTCGTAAAAAGAACATCCAATTCTTCAAAATGAAGAAGAAAAACAGAGATTCACAATGGGAACAAAGAAAACACAAACTTTTTGAATAAGGAAGAAAATGTATTTTCCAAATGGATGAAGAAAATCACAAACCTACATTTTTTTTTGGGTAAATAAATGAGCAACAGAAGATTCAACACTAAAATCACAAAAAAAAAAGGAGCGAAGATACTGGGAATGGAAGAGAAAATCCCTAATGCTGCAGAAAAAAGAAGACAAATCCTAATAATTTTGCAAACGAAAAAGAATCCCTAGCTTCGGAAGTGGTCTTAGATAACCCTAATTTTGTGGAAATGGATAAAGAACCCCTGATTCTGGAACAATAGAAACCCTAACTTTGAAGTTTGAACTCGAAAAAGGGCGGGGCGGCAAATTTTTCATTGCAACTTTAAAAACCCATAAGGTAGATGTTTTGATACGGCTGCTCACCTCAAAAACTTGCAGTATCACTTCGGACAAAATATGTGTATGCGGAAGGAACAAAGACCGTTCATAACCGTACCTTCTAAGAATGAACGGTACAGATGCAGCTATATGCATAACTAATTTGTGTCCCTTGTAGCATCACCCATCTATCTTAAAGATGGCTTTGGAGTTGTGGTCTTCTAAAAGGTTTATATAAAGGTGAGGCTCTAAATAACCAAGACGTACCTTAAAAATTCACTTCAAGAGGATGTTTTGATGCTCGAGTATCCTCAAATCGATCATCTAGACATAGGGACAAGAGAAAAAATAAATTTGAAGTGTTGGAAATTGTGCATCTTGCAATGCATTTTTTGGACTGTTAATGTTCAAGATTTTAAGTAGTTCATAGATCAACTCGATGTACAGTTTTTTTAAAGCTTTAATTTTTGTAATTAGAGATGAAAATAAACTTTTGAGGCCATTACAAAGATTTTCGGATCTGAACATCCTTTGATACTATTTGAATGCGCATCTTACTTTGCTTGTTTAGGGCCTCAGCCATTACACTAATGCTTCCCTTCTATACAAGCACAAAATTAATGGTTTAAAATTTTCCTTTGAAAATTATCAGTTCTAATTTTAAAATTTATTTTTTCTTTACGCATTCATGATCTTTATACATACCTAAAACAATAGGTCCAAAATCCATCTCAAAATGGATCATGAAGGGGGAACACATATCTATATAGGAGTCCTAGCACTCATAAAAACCATGTCCACATGCCGAACAAGTTGGATAGGATTTTAAAAAGAAGTAATATGTCCAGCCCACTGCTTAAACAGTGATATGTCCACATTGTCATGCTGTTATCATATGGATCAAACTGCATTTTTCCTTGTCACAGTGGCATGAACCATTGGAGACCCTCATAACTTAACCGACATAGGAAATTAATCATTATCCATACCCATCTTCAAGCTCGTTGATATGTGACTTGGTGAGATTTTTGGGAAGGAACCTTGATGCATTGAACACTCGATGCCTCTGTTTTATTTTGGCAGGTTATTGCCTTATTTTGTAGTTTATTTTCTCATAGCATCAATATGTTCTTGTGATTTTTAGAACCCGAGTACATGCATTGGAGAGATCATTCATTCCATACAAAGGAAGTTAATGATAAACAAAAAATCAAGTACCTAAAAGGTAAACCATGAAAGAAAAACTGCTGTTTTGGCTCTTCAGTTGGACCGTGTTGCTCTTCCATATGAACGAAAAAGATCCCAGAATTCCAATTTACAGATATAATCATTGCGCCGCAATTCTTAAATTAACACCCCCTAACCCTCCTTCAATTCTTTTTTTGGGTATGTTAGTGGTGGGATTGAAGCTGCGACGTCGTACTGCAATTGTCAACACAGTAACCATTCATGCCCAGTGTCAAGTCCTTCAAAATGAACTCCGCAATGTGTTGTATCTTGTACCAATCTTCACACACCCCATCATCTTCCCCACATATCCATCAAGTTACTCGAATTTGTAGATTTGGTAGGTTCAGGAGCATTGGAAATGGGTCTTCTTCTAAATCACATTCCGATAAAATTATTACGCTTGAGTTTTGGAGGCAACTGAACCTGTTAGGTAATTTGGCTAAAAGCACTCTTAATTGCATTTTCTCTAGGAACTTTGGAGGAGATTCCAGCGATTGCGAGTGCAGAAATTCTGATGCATCAAACTCATTTCTAAAAGAACTCGGGCGTAAGGAACAGAGGCAATTCAGTTTGCTAATGGAATTGAACAAATATACATACCACCAGTTAATCACTTCAACTATTTCCAATTTATTGAATTGGGGCAACTTGCCCAATACTTGTTGTGTCCAGTCACCAGATTGTACACTAGTTAGTGTTTCGAGGTTCGTCAAACCCACCTCTTCGAAGGCCTCCGAAATGGTTGCATTTGAAAGAAGCAGAAGCCTCAATCTTCGCATCATCCACACGCCGGTTGGCATCTTCCAGTTCATTTAAGGAACGATCGCTTAAATCCAGGGTTTCCAGATTTCCAAAACTTGATAGAGAACTGAGAAGCCCCATCTCGATGTTACACTGCTTACAAACGACAAATGAAGGCAAAGCATCTCCATAATGCTCTTCCTTAACTATGAGTCTTAGGCGCTGGTACCTTAGATGATTGAAGTCCCTCAAATCTTGGGGTATGTGTCTCAATGCGACGCGATTAAGATCCAACACCCTTAGCAGGTTTTACATGAAAGTTTTGTTCAGCATGTTCTACGACGCGATTAAGATCCAACACCCTTAGTAGGTTTAACATGAAAAAATTTTGTTCATCATGTTCTATTGGATACCGGAACAGATTCTTGAGCATTTCAATGTCATGGAACACAATATGGGTCATTGCAATGAATTGTTAATCTGTGTGTCCATTTTGGTGATATGTTTTCTATGTTGTCACATATTCCACAAAACTTCTCCTCAATAACCATTGCAAGTTAGAGATGATGCAGAAGATCATGGACACGAAATGATTTGATCCGCTCTCACATTTCCAAGCTGTGGCCTGAGTTGTTTCTTTTTTGGCCAGAGTTGTTTCTTTTTTGGCCAAGTTTCAGGTCAGGACTCTTCAAGTTCTGACAGAAATCTTTTTGATAAAAAATCGGGTGGAAGTTGGAGATCTGACCATGCTTGTGTCCCTTTTTTTCAAAAAGTTTCCTCCAAAATACCCTTGAATCGGACTGCTAAGTTCTAACCCGGCTTTTTCTATTTTTGGACAGGTTTTTGGGATCAGAATTTGGAGTTTTGACATATTTTTTAAAAAATTTGGCTTGGAAATTTGATATCTGACCTGGTCATTAAAATAAAATAAATGTTTTTAAGATTGGATTGAAACTTCATTCTGGCATAGATTTTTATAAAACCAATTATGAAAAACCGAGTTAAAAGTCAGAAGATATGGTCAGAAGTTGGAGATCCGGCCTGGTCATACAAAAGAAAAACCGAGTCCAACATATTTTTTTACGAAAAGTTCATGACAGATCATGAATTTCCAACCCAAAACTAGGCCAAGAAACAAAAATATTTGGGTCGGAAATTGGAGTACCAATGAAGGGGTACTTATCGTAAAAAAAAAATTATAATTTTTTTTTTTATAGAAAAGCAACACAAGCATAAACTTTAATATATAGAGGATATTTTTAAATATTGCAAAAAAAAAGATGGTTATAAAAATTTCCTAAAAAATATTTATTATAGAGAATTCATACGAAAACCGATTCATCAAATATGTTGACTAAGCTCATTGGGGATAATAAATTCGCTTGATGTAAAACTTCCTTCAAGCTTAATGTTATTTAATGATTCTAACTGATAGGGAACAAATTATTTAAGTAAAGTTATATGTATTAAAAGGTCATTTGGATAATTTGGATAGTGTTCATTATTTCTTTGGGAATGGGAAAAAACCGATGTTTAGGAAGTTGGAAGGAATTTCTATAAGGAAAATATATAATGAGATCATTTACTTTTGGTACAAGGTGGTCACTATCAATCTTGACCGTAGGATGTAAAATTGGGTGGCTGCATGTATTTCATTAATCAAGCTCAAAGTTCAAAAGAATTGAACTTAGTGACACATCCAAGCTATCAGATTTCACATTGTAGGGTCATAAACAATTGTGACATCCTTGGACTAAAGGTAAATTGTCTCATTGTATACAATCTCATTTCTATAATTGATGGGATATTCTTACAATCCAAAGATATGGGATCGAGGTTTCTTTATGAAAATAGTGAGTTTATGTCCTAGAAAAACATATGAAAAAAAAAAATTATGAGAAAAAAGGATGAGTTTTCTTTTGCCTTTTGAGTGAGTATTTTAGATAGAAAAATAGAATAAAATTGCTTTAAGACCTTTTTTTTTTTTTTTTAGACCTGCGAGGAAAAACTCTCAATGTTTGTATTCTTTACGCTATCACGGTGTTTTTTGAATTAGTGGAAGATAAAAATTTTAACCCCAAAATCTTTGAGGTGACACCTATCAATTTTTCAAACAGTTCTTTTTCTCATTTATTTTAACTAAATTTGATTTCTATCTTCTACTTTTGATAAGACCAACAAGTGATACAGCAACGCAGCTAATTCAAGGGATAGGCCCATTTCCTATCCCCAACTAAAAAGGACTAATTCATTTCCTAAAGTTAATTCAGCCCTAATAACAATATGGCTCGCTTATATGCCTATTTTTCCAAGTTAGCACACTACAAAAGTTTATTCAGCCCTAATAACAATATGGCTCGTTTATATGCCTATTTTTCTATGTTAGGACACTACAAAAGTTTATACTATAAAGCATTCAATTTTAGTACAAAGAGCCCATAATCACCTTAGCCATTAGATGTAAAATCCGACAGATTGAAGTGTGACAATTTCGAAAATAAATTTATTTTGGGCTTTCATAATTTTACATCTAACAATCAATAATAATTATAATCTCCTTATACTATAAATAAATGGTCTTATTATCTATATTTTCATAAGTTACCATGGACATACACTTAACAATTTTAAATGTACAACTAAAATGCCCCTATGTTTTTTTGGGAAATTGTTGTATGCGTTGTGGGACGCACTCCTACATTTGCGTCCCACCCCCTAGGCCCAGTATCCATCTTAAAAATTGATGCAAATGCATAGTCCCTCCAAAAAAAAGTTAAAACTAATGGTCTAATCTCTTAATAAATTCATTATTTTTATTTTAAAAAA
Source organism: Amborella trichopoda (assembly GCF_054954075.1). NCBI lineage: Eukaryota > Viridiplantae > Streptophyta > Magnoliopsida > Amborellales > Amborellaceae > Amborella > Amborella trichopoda. The sequence continues at coordinate 6,896,174 of NC_142342.1, read as the reverse complement.
ATTATTTTTCTTCATAACAGGATCCCCATGTTGGAAATTATATATTGCTAAAAAAAATGGGAAAGGTTTCTATACTTGCCTTATGACATAGAAAATCTATGCTTCCCCTACCATCCAGCCGTCCAATTTTGATCAAGAGAACCACTCATCGTTTGATTTTAAATCCAACTTCTCAAAGTATTTTATTTTTAACTATTTTTATACAAATTGTGTAAATATAAAATTTGGTTTGTGCCATATCCTCATTGGGGCACACTTATAAAAAATATTAAAAATAATTTTTTGATAAAATAAAATAATCAAAATACCCTTAAACCTTTCAAGGGTATTTTGGTCATTTTATAACATTGGAAATTTTCTTTTTATATTTTTCGCTAGTGCAAGGTTAATAGAGGATTGGACATACAAAATTTTGTGTTAAAATAGTTTGTAGACAAAAATTAAAAATAAAATAGTGTCCAGACATGACATTGAGATTGGGGCAATCTTAACCCTCCGTTCAAAATGGAGGGTTGGATAAAGAGAAGTATATAAGGTTTATGTTGTAGGAGAAGCATAAAAAGCTTGCCCCTAAAAAATTAGGTCCAAAATCCATCTCAAATGTAGATTTTAAAATGGTACTCCTTTCTATTTATGAATTCAAGTACTCATGGTCCATCTCAAAAGTAGATTTTAAAATGGTACTCCTTTCTATTTATGAATTCGAGGACTCATGGAAATCATGTCATTTTTCCAATGAAAGCGCACCTAAAATGTTGCTGCCTAGGTGAAAACTTAGGAATCCCCGGATTTTAACCGAGTGCCGCTTTATATTAAGGGATTGTATATTATAAGATCATTTATCTTTGTTACAAGGTCAAGATCATTCTTAGCGGTTAGATGGCTGGGCACATATCATAAAATTCAATATTTTTTTTATTTTTGGACTACATCAAATCAATGTCACTCTTACAACCAACCGATTTGAAATCTAACAAGAGTGATTTTGGTTATTTTAAAGATAGTTTTTGGTTTGCTGTATGATACACCTATTCAGTCTCCATGAAAAAGATTTAAAAATAGGAGACCCTGGAAAGCACCATAAACTGTTGGTTTTATCCAAGTTTGAGATGGAAGGTGATTTAGCTGACATCTACATCTCCAAGTTAGACACAGATCCTATGGTTGTGAAGCTTTTCCTACATAGAAACAAGAAGGCAATTTCTCCATGACTAACATTTCTTAAAGAGGAAGATGAGACAAAAACTTACAATTTATAACACCCCACATTAACCACTACAAAAATAAGAACTCAACTCTCAAGGCAGGCTTGTTCAGCTCTGAGCGACCTGAAAAACAAAACAGAAAATATTAAATTACCACCAACACTCCAATAAGGAAAAAATAAAGGCACTTACTTAGCTAGAGAGAGAGAGAGAGAGAGAGAGAGAGAGAGAGAGAGAGAAACTGACAGATTTATTATTATTTTGCCTGCTCAAGATGCCTGCTTATTTTGCTTCATCATATCGACAAATTCCTTGAAAACTGCAAAAGGGGCCAAATAGGTAGGTTACAACATGAACTTACTGTAAATCAAACAAAGTAATACTCTCTAAATTGACAAAATGAACTCTTTTACCACCCATACATAAAACATCGATGCTGTCAAAAGTAGACACATGTATGTACACAAGGACTACGAATGGAATCAGTTCTCGCATCTACACGTACAACATACATATGGCTCATATAAATATGAAATTGCATGAGGAGCATATTAAATTACAATCTCATGACATGAACAGGTACCAATAAACAAATTATACCATTAGAAAAGGGACCTATTTTTTATGCCCATCTCTTTAGTAACCAAACCAGTCCTCATCTATGAGACGAGTTCGTTCTACATGATGCGTCCAAAATATATGCATCATATAGTTACTGGAAAGTGGGTTGAAAACTAGTACCCTTAAGAAAAATCTAAAATAATCATTAGTAAGTGGCAATACAAACATAAAAAGAAGAGGATGAAGGGCATTTTACCAGTGTCTGAATCATGAGGGCCAGGTGAAGCTTCTGGATGGTACTGGAGAGACATCATTTTTTGAGCAGGGAAGGCAAGGCCAGCACAGCTTCCATCATTCAGGTTGATGTGTGTGACTTCCACGCCTTCAGGAAGAGATGCAGGGTCAACTGCATAGTTGTGATTCTGGCAATGCAAGAATGAATATGAGAGAGAAAGAGAGAGCGCTTTTTTACCAACAAAGCTTAGAAGGAAGACCCAAAAGGTGTTTCAATGTGAGAGAATACATAGAAGAGAGAGAGAGAGAGAGAGAGAGAGAGAGAGAGAGTTTAGGATTTACGGACCAAAACAGCATAAAAATAGAACATAGAAACAGTTTGCACTCTGAATGATAAAAAAACATTAAAATGAGGGGAGAGAGAGAGAGTGAGATACTCATTTATTGACCGACGACGCTTCACAAGAAAACACAACCAATTTTCCATCTCAATAACAACGAAACAGGATTATTGATAAGGACCTGAATGAGGAATTTTACTTCCACAATTAAGATTGTAGTTATTACCTGAGAACTGATATCTACTCGCCCATTCCGTAGGTCACGGACTGGGTGATTTCCACCATGATGACCAAATTTCATTTTGAAAGTCTTTCCACCCAATGCTTGCCCAAGAAGTTGGTGGCCCATGCATATACCAAAAACTGGTACTTTCCCCAGGATCTCTTTCACTGTCTCCACAGCATATGGAACAGCAGATGGGTCTCCTGGACCATTGCTAAAGAGAACACCATCTGGATTCATTTTTAGGGTTTCGGAAGCTGGCCATTTGGAAGGAACAACTGTAATCTTACATCCATATGATGCCAGCCGCCTTAAAATATTGTGCTTGACTCCAAAATCATATGCAACAACCTTGATCGAAAACATGAGAAAGACTGTTAATAACATGGAACCTTGCTCAAGTACAATGTCAACTTCGGCATTAAGGACATTGGACTTTGGCAAGAACCAACATTGAAACTTTTGGATCTGAAGCCTTACTTACAGTTGAGAGTTCATCCAAGAAAATCAGTTAGAAAGAAAAACAGAAAATCAAGAAATTTCATACTTCGAAATCAAAATAGTGAAAAGGCATCCTCTTTCAATAGTTAAAAAATGGGATCAGTTAAAAAAATAAAAAAACTAAATCCCAAATGGGCTAATTTGCTCGCTGAAATTTGGAGTATACTGGCTGATACATAGATGCCAGCCTCTGTACTTTTGTTTCCTCAACGAAGGAAATTGAATTTACCATTGAAAAGAGAAAACGACGAAATTCAATATTAGGCCAAACTTCACCAAAACAATGTTACAAGGCCAAGTTCAACTGACATGGAAACTTTCTGGATGACCCCCAGTTGCCTTGAATTCCCAAGCTGCATCAGTTTTGTCTAACCAATTATATGGTGCATCACAACTCACACTGGATATCAAATCAACACCTATGTTCAGAAAAAGAAACGGTATCACATCAAAACTTGCATAGTAATTCAAATTCTAACATTCAACTCGCCACTGCTCTTAATTGAAAGAAAAACACAACTTCAACGCTTTGATTTTACTCGTAGTTGAAATAGCACTGCTATACACACTGAATATGTATCAATAACTTAAACATTAACACCAACTTACCCACAATGTCCCAGTTACGAGCCATTTCCAATAATTCTTCATCAGTTTTCAATACTTCAGTACTAAGCACCCCTATAAGGCTTCCGTCTTGCCTTAATCTGCAGGTGATTGCCCGTGTGTCCACATCATCTGTTCCACATAATCCAGTCCAACAACAATTTGACAGATACCCCAACATTTTGATTTGTATATTGATCACTAGAGATCAGTCATAACAACAGGACTTGAACCATTCCAAAATATAGAATAGCAACATTGAAGTACAAAAACATAAAACGGCATGCATTGCTTCAGGACAAGCAATGTATTGACCATAAAATTATCTTCTCATTACAATAACCACATTACTTACATATTCCCATTATATTCCTTTTAGCTAAGAAATTTTCAAGAGTCTCCGTAAATTGCCAGTTTGAAGTACTGCAAAATAAAATAGATAAGTTCATAAACATATAATGATAAAAGAAGTAGAAAAACAAGTACATAGAGCGCAAAACAATCCTTGAAAATAAACCAGTACTGCTGGGTCAGAATCGATTAGAACCCCACGAATTTTCCCAAAGAACAGGAACCACAGCAATGTGTCCAAATGCCAAAGTGAAGTAATCATCTAACCCTGGAGAAGCCACATAGGATGGTTACGCCAGCTCTCAAAAGCTTTTATAATAGAGGGTACCATCAACATATTCAGATTGTGCCAAAGGCGAGTTCATTTGGAGAGATTTTATACCCTTTAAAGTTTAAAAAAGATCCAGAAACCTACACAAGCGGTAATATAATAGACAAATTTAATATTTAATCCAGTAATTATTTTTAAATATTTTTTTATGGTTTAAAATGATGTATGACAATACAGTATTTGTTTAAGCATCCACTTCTTAAACTATTTTAACCATTTAAACTAACCAACGTCAAGCCAGAGAAAGCCGAGCAAGCTGATTTCACAGAGTGGTCAAAACTCATGACCCATCTGGTGTTTAAGGCATTCAAATGAGAAAAGAAATTCCATTTTTTCAAAAGTAACTGAAAACTCTTTTTCTTTTTCTGAATAAATTCACCAAAAAAAGAAGAAGATGGAAGCAGAAGCCAAATACCAGATACTCAGGCTTTTGATCACTAAACCTGCCAGGAAGCACTGTGCCGATTCTTCATCAACTGTTCAAAAGAAAACCAGAGATTGAAAGGAACTGATTTCTATTAAGAAAATGCTAATGTGTGTAAAAAAAAAAGGGAAAAGAAAATACATATGTAATTGGAGGACCAATAGTCCATACCAGGATTAACGCCAGTGTTGCCTATATGAGGATTGGTCATCAGAACAAACTGGCCAGCATAACTTGGGTCAGTGAGAATTTCCTGATATCTGCATGTGCAAGTTTATAAATCAAATATGGTTATAAAATAAAGCTCATAAATCGGATGCATAAAAATTACAACAGCAAGAAAATCACATATAAAAGGATTAAAAATAATATTACATCAAGATATCTTAAAGACAAGAGATAATTTTAGACTACTGACATCATAAAAAATCCTTTAAAAGAAGCTATTCATAGTATATTTCAAAAGCAAGCATATGTTTTGTTTTGGTTTGGGGTTCATCATGATAACATCAGACAAATGAAATAATTACAATGGAGGTCCCTTCCTCCCTCTCACGCATGTGAACACACTCATGAGCAGTGAGACAGAGTTGTCCATTAGAATTCCTAAGAGTTTTTATGAAGTAAAAGGTGATTCCTTACCCAGTAAGTGAAGTGTTAAAAACAACTTCACCAACTTGTGTTCCTGAAGCACCAAATGACTTTGCCCGCCATACAGATCCATCCTCGAGCACAAGCCGCGCATCGCTTGTCTTCCAAGGCCTCACCCCTAAAATAATATCATGATATTATTGAATCCATATCAAATGTAACAATTGAAACTATACTAGAGAAAGAAGGAACATCTAGAGCATGTTAATTATGTTAAAAGCTAACCTCATGCTTTTCCAACAAACACAATAAGCATTGGCTGTCTTGGAAAATCAAACCTTTCTGGATGTGAAACGGCTCTTGAACCAAATGAGACATGAACAAGTTCAAATCCTTGCTGATTTTCATACATACGAGTCTGACTTTCATAAACATAAGGATCTAAGTTTTGTTCATTCATGTAGGATTTATAGAATTAGAAATACATACGTGATCTAAATTGAAAGAATAGCCAAATAGTTTAACTAACAACTTGACCCATCACTGTGTCTAGAGCTGCAATAGATATTGGACACATAGGCTACCTCGACAACTTCAATGTCATGAACTCCGAAACAAAGACACCAAGGATGTGTTTTCTATTATTGCTGCCCCCTCTTTCAATGCCGCACATTGTGATATACAAAATCCTTGAACCCCGCCCACAAAATAAACTTGAACTTGACTCTTTTCTTACATATAATAAACCCAAGATTGATATTTAACACTAAAGTTATATAGATCATTGTTTCAAAAAGCGGGCCGCCCAGCGCCTGGGCATCCGCCTAGGCGGATATCCCTGGGTGCCCGCCTGAACCCGCCTAGGTGGCCGCCCAGGGCCTGCGCCCTACCCAGGAGCAAAAATGCAGGGTCTTTTTTAAATACTAAATGGGTAAAATTGTGGGTTTTAGCTTCATTTGAAACCTAAAACCCATTAGAGGCTATTTTTGAACGAGAAAACCAAATAAAAATTATTTTTCTAGTGGGCCGCCCAGGTTCTAGGCGCCCTCCTAGGCGTTGGGCGGCTTGGACCCCCTGACCGCCTAGGTGCTGCCTAGCGCTTTTTGAAACACTGATATAGATACGACCACCGTTCCAATCACCAAAAATCCACTCATGCCACAGTCAGAAGATCAGCCCCAATCTTCCCATGTGGAAGAGCAATATGAAACCTCCCCTGGGTTATAATTGTTGAACCTAGACCAAGCCCTTTTTCCCCAAGCTCACTTTGACTGTGTTAGCCGATAAAAATCTATTCGATGAGACCATTCGACAATCCAATTTTGGGATTTCAAGGACCAAATGCAACCCAATCCATCAATCAAAACTTAGACCATTATCAATGAGACTTTGGCAGTCCATATGCATCCCCAATCCAACAATCTCCTTAAAATTCAGCCAAATAGCTCTCAGATTGTTTTTCATTTGATAGTTAGGCAGACAATGAGGGAAGTAATTCCTTCACCATCATATCGGGACAAAATTCCCAGTTTCCCAACACTTATGGGACAGATTATAGACACCAATACATTACTTCGTTTGTTTTGCAGAAAATGACAACATTGAATTTTCAATTTTAATCACTCAACTTAGATTGTTAATTCAAAATTCAACACATCTGCATAATGTCAGGAGGAAAAAAAAAAAAAAAGGTATCAGCTTTACCCAGGGAAAGATGCATTCAAACTTTGACATGCATCCTTGATCAAGTTTCTATCTAGCTGCTGGAAGAACCAACCCAATTGCTGAAATAGATTTTGAACCATCTCTCTAGCACTTGCAGAAGCTCAATTCCCAAGTAAAAGAAACCATAATGTTCAAAGATTTTCAGATTGAAAAAAAAAAGAACCATGCACTCAAAATGAATCATGCACTCATCTAGTCGAGCTCTGACATGAATCCCAAAAGTGAGAACCTCATTTTGCTCAAAACTAAACCCAGATGACAAACTCACCCATATCACAATTTCGAATGCAAGAAATTTTAGTCGAAATAAAGCGATTATGAATTACCTGTAACACTCCCATCCGTAGATAAAGAAACAGAGCATCTGATACACAAGCCTCCTCGACCATTTCCCTTTATAGGCAAACCACCATTTAAAGCATTAGGCCCTAAAATTTCCATGAATTTCGAAGACATTTTTTCTCCTGAACTTCGGCAACTGAGACGGAACCCTAACGGATACTCCATTGTTTTCAAAGCCATTTTCCTCTTGGAGTGCTAAGCTAACAGGCAAACCCTAATTGTTAAATGGAAGTTAAGCAATCATCAGTAAACAGAATTTAACAAGAACAGGCACCCCACATTTGGGTATGTAAGGGCACGTTTAGTTAGTAAATATTTACACCGAAAAATATTTATGTAAACATTTTGTAAAAAAAATTTTGCTAACTTTCTCTCGCCATGTTTGTTAACATTTTTACAAGGAAAATGTTTGTATAGAGCCGAGGCTCTAGACAAACAACTTAGAGCCCACCTCAAAATCTCATATGAAGAAGTTGTTTTGAATCTCATATTGATCATCTTGACATTAAGATGCATAGACATGAGAAAAAATGGATTTCAAGTTTTGAAAATAGTGCACCTTGTAACGTATTTTTGGACCGCCAATTTTCAAGACTTTCAAGTTTTTATATATGTGCTCGATCTATCCTATTTTGAAGCTTTAAATTTTATAATTATAAATGAAAATATATTTTAAGGCTATCACAAAGATTTTCAATATTAAAACCATATTTCTCGATACTATTTGATGATAGGCTCTAATTTGATTGTTTAGAGCCTCGGCTCTATACAAACTACACCCTCTTTAAAAGGCAATGTGCAATGAATTACACATGTTTGGTATTTTAATATATCTTGTAAATATATTAAATCTATATATACATTATTTAAATACTATAATTAAAAATATATATAATTATATTTATGTAAATACTATTGAAATTTTAAATATTAAATATTATTGTCATATTAAACATATTATATTCTAAATATCTATTACAAGTATTTATTTACATTTGATACAAGGTGGTCACAATCAATCTTGACCATTGGATGTGAAATTGTGTGGGTGTATTTATTTCATTGACCAAGTTCAAACTTCAAAAACAAATTTTTCGAACTTTGTGACACACCCTAGCTGTCAAATTTTACATCTAATGGTTGGAATTAGTTGTGACCACTTCGTATTAAAAATAAATGATCTCATTCTATACTTTTCCTCTAAATATTATTAAAATATTATATATTAGATATTATTTAAATAGTATTTATATATTAAATATGCATGGTTTCCACGAGTCCATGTAGAAATGAGTCACCTCTTAAAAATCTATTTTTGAGATGGATTTTTTGACTTAATTTTTAAGGACATTTAGTCTCTAACATGGAGATCATGAATATGAAAAATAAATAAATTTTAAAAATTAAAAATAATAATTCTATTAAAAAAATTTTAGATGGACCACCTACTTGCATCCATCTTTAAGATGGGTGCTTTATACCTCGAGGACCACAAATGTAGAAATGCAGTCACTGCCACATGAAACAATTCTTTAATATTAACTTTTATATTATAAATATCTATTACAAAAATAAAATTTTTAATATATTATATTATATATTTTAAAATCAATCATCTTGACATATATATATATATATATATATATATATATATATATATATATATATATATATATATATATATATATATATATATATATATATATATATCTCATGTTTGGGAAATAATGCATCTTGTAATGCATTATCTGGGTTGTCAATTTTCAAGATTTTCAAGTTTTCATAGATATGTCGATCTATACTATTTTTAAAGCTTTAAATTTTATAACTAGAGTTGAAGATATATTTTTAGGCCATCACAAAAAATTTTGCTTTTAAAAAATCATATTTTGAAAGTACTTTAGAGGAGTGCTTTTATTTTAATTGATTAGGGCATCAACCTTATAGAAACAACACCCATATAAATGTAGAGTAATGATACCATGAGCCCCTCCCACAGCCATGTGAGTAGAACCTTAAAAGATCACCATTAAATTTTGACACATATCTCTAAAAAAGTTATCAATAAACCCATTCACCCAAGTCTCACACCCATATCATAACTTTTATAGAGATCAGTATCAAAATTTAAGGGTAATCCTTTGGGGTCTTACTGACATAGGTGTGGGAGGGTATCATAGCGTCATTACTCATAAACATATATGGATGTTTCTACGAGTCAGCTGACTCATATATATATATATATACACATACACGACCCCCCTCTAAAATTAACCTTAAAGATGGAGTTTTTATTAAAACTTATAGGGATGCATCATCTAAGTCAAGCTGATCATAAATCTTAAAAAATAAAATTGAACTTTAAAATGTGTTTTTTTTGGGGATATTTTTGCCACAGTCCAAATTTCATATTCAGTGGTTAAGGTTAATTGTGATCACCTTGTATCAAAGGTAAATGGTTTCTTTATATACTTTTCCATTATATATATATATATATATATATATATAGAGAGAGAGAGAGAGAGAGAGAAAAATTATATAAGATTGCAACCTTAAAATGTAGAACTATGGATGCACCTAAAAAATTCATCGGTAAAAGTTGATTTATTATTGAAAAACCCTCTAATTGATCATCTCGACATCAAGATATATGACTATATATAAAAATAAGTTTTGAGTCTCAGAAATGGTCCATCTTACTACAGATTATCTAGGCTGTCAATTTTCAATATTTTCATATGTTTATAGATCTTATTGATTTTAATCATTTTTGGAGTTTAAAATTTTATAATTAGATTTGAAAATAGATTTTGAGATATTTCACATAAAAAATTATATGTTGTGGTAAAATTTGAAGGTGCGCCTTAAATGGATTGTTTAAGGTTGCAACCTTATGGAAACCACACCCATATATAAAGGGTTATATTAAGGTACTCCCACTATAGAACATTTGTAATGAAAAAATTACGTAAATATCTGTTTTATTTTATGTTATTATGAAAATACTTAATACTTTACGTTTACTCATATCTCTGTTTTTTTAACGTCATAACGATATTTTTTTAAAAAAGATGAAACTGCCCATTTTCGATTTTTCAAAAACCGAAATTTTAAAAATTTCCGGTTTTTGAAAAACCAAAATTTTAATAATTTCAGTTTTTCAAAAACTGAATTTGTTTGCTTTTTGGATTTAAAAAAACCAAAACTTTTCAATTTCTTCCTTCTCTAAAACTGGTCCAATTTCATGTTCATTATATACAATATGATACCTACTTCTATTACTACTACTCAAATAGTGTATCAGTAAAAACATATGGGACCTCTTCAAGAGGTTTTGGTATCAAAATTCCTCTGAGACCATGATGAGACTTTTTTTTTAACATCCAAATTGAAAAAATTTAAATTGCATATGGCGGGACTTGAACCCTTATAACGTGAAAATATGGAGGCATGTATGATAAACGAAAGTCAATTCATGCTTAAGTTAAAACATATTGGCATACATAATAGTGATATAAAGTCGGTGCACGAGCCAAGGCCAATTAACTTGACCGAATCCACAAACAGTACAATTCGGTTTTCTCAAAAACCAGAATTTTTTAAATTTTGGTTTTGAAAACTGAAAATGGATAGTTTTGTTTTTTTTAATAAAATTGTCGTGAAGTTAAAAAAACGGACATATGAGTAATAACCTAAAGTTTTGGTATTTTTATAATAACAAAAAATAAAACAGATACTTATGTAATTTTTCCTTTTATAATTGTCCTCAACATTCTTTTTATAATTGTCGTAATATTTACCATTGTTTTTTGTAATACAATATTATATACCCTTGTTTTTACTCAGATTTAGACGCGCTACAACTCTTTTCATATTTCTTGCTCATTTCATCTCAACATCTATCTCTCTCAAGGATTAGTAGCTCCTGCACTCCTAAAGAGCATCTTAAATTCATCAATTGGAATTTAGAGATGCTCTCTCTCTCTTGAATTTATAGCTCATGCGTTCCTCGATAGGAATTTATAGCATGTAAAATTCATCACTTGGAATTAGAGCTTTCCACCCTTGGAATGAAATTTGTAGGGTCTAGAATTGATCCTATATAAGTGTGGATTTTGATGAAATTTGCTTTTAATATTTTGGCCAATCAATTACTGGCCATTTAACATTTTTTTTGACAATATTAATTTTTTTTATCAATGAACGGAATTTCGGCCGCTTTGCTGCCTAGGCGGCCTGGCTGAGAAACTGCTTGGGCGGGCGCCTAAGCGGTCAAGGTGCCCACCTAATGTCATCCCTTAAATTAAAATAAAATAAAAATTTCAAATCCACCAAAAGAAATAAGTCCTGGTATTGCCCTTCTCTCTGTCTCTCAATCTCTCTCGGGTCCACGTGCTTTCTCTATATATATATGAAGAAGAAGAAGATGGACTCCAAGAGTTCGATGCGCGGCCTCTCTATCTCACACACACACACAAAGATACATAAACCCATAGAAGAAGAAGTAGATGGCCCCCAATTGTTCGATGCAAGGTCATTCTCTCTCACCGACTCTCTCTCTCTCTCTCTCTCTTCATATCCTTCAAGTGTTTGAGACCTCTATCTCACAAATAGAGATCTGAAAGAAAAAATAAATAAAAAAAAGAGGATGATCTTTAAGAATTTCATGCGAGACCTAACGCACACACATACGTGCTCATGCACACACAAAAAAACAATATATGGCCCCATCCCAACCACTTCCCTTTGGGCTATTTGTGTGTCTGCCTTTTTTAAAATTGCTTTTTATCAATGAACGAAAATTCAGCAACCATGCCACCTAGGCGGCCTGGCCTAAGCGATGGAGTCTTGGGGGGAGGGGGGGGGGGGGGGTATAGACGATTTGGGTGCCCACCTAGTCCCATCCCTTAATTTTTTAAAAAAAAATAAAGAAATTCAAATCTATCCAAACAAAAATAAAGCCTAGTACTCTTGATGCAGGGAGAGAATAAAACTCTCTCGAGTCCATGTGTACTCTTGATGCAGGGAGAGAATAAAACTAAAAAATTAACACTAAAACAAATGAAGGTTGAAAGAAAATACCCTCTCTTAAAGGTCTGAGAGGGAATCCACCTTAAAATATTCTCTTCACGATACAAAATTTTATGATTTACAATGAAGGGAAAACCCTTTCAAATAAACTAAAAAAAGAAAAGATAAGCAAAACACATTCTTATTTTTTCTATCCTCCTATTTTCTCTCATCCCTAATTTTCCTCTCTTTAACTTTATGTTCTAAAATATTTGCTTCCCATGTTTTATCCAAAGCTTCCATCTAAAGCTTCCCATGTTTTATCCAAAGCTTCCATCTAAAGCTTCCCACGTTTTTTTATCCAAAACTAACCTATTATTGAAGAGATAAAACTCCTATTAGATTTAATCTTATCCTATTTACCTTCCAAACTAACAAACTCAATACAAGATAAACACAATATAAATTCATGCTCTAATTATCAAAAGAATAAAAATTAAAATAACCCTAATAATCCCCCTTTATTACATCATTGTCCTTTTCTTCCCCTCTTGGTCCTACAACCCGTTTTGGCCCAATCATGAACCATATCAACTCTCTACATATAAGAAAGAGAAAAGAAGAAAAAGATGGACTCCAAGTGTTTGATACGCAGCCTCTCTTTCTCACATACACGTGCAAAGATACACATGTACCTATACGCTCCCTCTTTACATGTAAGAAGAGAAAAAAGATACACATGTACCTATATGCTCCCTCTTTACATGTACGAAGAGAAAAAAAGAAAATGGCCTCCAAGTGTTCGATGTGAAGTCCCTCTATCTCTTTACATATCCTCCAAGTGTTCAAGACCTCTCTCTCACAAATACATATCCAAAAGAAAAAAAAGGAAAAAAAAAGGAGAGGATGGTCTTTAAAAATTTCACGTGAGACCTCACACACACATTCACAAAAACACCCACACAAAAACGACATATAGCCCCACCCCACACAAAACCAACAAATAGCCCCACCCTCAGGGCCGCATTTGTTCTTTTTTTTAGCATTGCTTTTTATTAATAAACAACGTTAGTACAATCGCTTACATTGCAAAAAGAAAAGAAAGAAAATCTATCATACAATTACAGCTCGCAAAACTCGCTAAGCCATCAGCCACCCCATTCACTTCCCTATAGACATGTGTGAAGGACACATTGTAGCAAAGTGTTAATAGCTTGACATCCTTATTCGTGAGGCATCTACACTACTGTAGTAAAGCTTCCTATGCGAACAATACACCAGAAGATTCATAAAGCCCCTCTCCTTTATGTTCTTCCAGCTATCAAACATAATTGAGAACCTTCTTCTCTTCAACATCCTGTTTATTTTCAGCCTATAAATTGCCTCACCTTTCTTATCTCATCATCTAAGTAGGCCCACTAAGGTCAGATATCATCGGGGCATACAACACTCGTTATTGGCTATGCTGTAGGGACACCAACATCATAAAATCACTTATTTGACCCGAGGGTCGGGCTAGGGCCAGCCTTCTTTTTTTTCTTGTTTTTTACTTTTACTTTTACTTCATTTGTTTTTGGCCCGGATCTGCCCTAGGAGGGCAGCCCTTCCCACCCTTGCCCCTTATAGCCTTCTTAGAATGTGCTGCAAATCTCCTCGATTAACCTTTCTTTGACTATATCTTTGCCATTGTTATAATTTAATGGAAAAAGTTTACATATGGTTGAGACCCTAAACAATCAAATTAAGACGCACTTCAAAAATTCACTAGAAGAGGTTGTTTCAATGTTGGAAAACCCTCAAATTGATCATCTCGATTTCAAGATGTATATAAGTGAAAAAAATAGATTTAAAGTATGGGAAATAGTGCATCTTATAATGATTATCTAGACCGTCAATTTTCAATACTTTCGAGTGTTTATAGATATGCTCAATCTACATTATTGTTTAAGCTTTAAATTTTATGATGAGAGATAAAAATAAATTTTCAAGTTATTACAAAGATTTTTGCTATTGAAAAATTGACTTCCACACTATTTAGACGTATATCTTACTTTGATTGTTTAGGGCAACAACCTTATATGAACCATACCTTTTTTTTTTGGTAATTCAGTGAGGATGACGAGCACCTTCTCATTTTTTAAAATCATTAGTGATTTTTGAATGTGTTAGGTAAGAATAAAAGCTTAAACCTTAGCTAAAGTACAAATGATACTACCACTTTGACCCAACCCCATTCCCAACCACACCCTTATTTAATTAGAGTAATATCAACTCTCTTAATTCTATAACACGGTACACCCTCACCTCTAATCCTCGCCAAATGCTATTTAAACGGGTTAACACCTGCACTTATATCTTTTCCACTGTAATCGCAAACAACTTTATCCCTTTATTAGGATGTCCTTTGACCCTGCTAGGACAAGTTGAACACAGACTGATAGAAATATTAACAAAGAAACATATAGCATTTCAATAACAAAAATAAACACCCAGTTGCTGTGAAAAATGAGGACGCAATTTATAAAAGACTTTATTAAAAACTAAAAATAAAGCCTCATGTCGAATCTTTATCCGGAAGCACTTCAGGTATGAGAAATCTTTATAATGGTTCTAAAACAATTTCCAACACTAACTATAAAATTTGAAGCTAAAAAATTTGTACAAATCTTATGGATCTATGGCCACTTATATTTGGGCAAATGGGACAGTCTAGATAATGTGTTACAATGTAAACTATTTTTAAAACTTGAAATCCTATCTTTTTTCTTTTTAGCAACCATACTGGTCAAAACTGAGATGATCAACTTAAAGGTTTTTTTATGCCAAAACTATAATTTTCGGTGAGTTTCGAGGTGAGGCTTTTAAGGTTGGAGCCCTATCACAGCATTTCCCGAAATATAATATGAGAAAGTTTTAAATGCCTAAAACACTAAAGAAAACCAACATTGTGGGCATAAAAGAAGTTTCAACACTAACAAAATATAGAGATAAAGAGAAAAAATTATTGAATACATAGAAAATAAACCTAAATATTGCGCAACTAACTCCTGAAAAATCACACACACAAAAACGAAAAACAGAAAGAAAGATATGAACAAACAATGGATATAATAACGACACTAAAAAACATCACACGCATAAAAATGAAAAATACTAAAAAACAGAGTCAATGAACCTGAAAAAATGAATAGTTCTTGATCAATCAAGAAAAATCCATGAAAACTAAGAATGAATATGATATTGCTAATAATGATAAAACCCGTACTTTATAAAAAACCAAATCCATGCTAAAGTAAAAAAATACAAAAAATATCCAAGCTTACATAAAAAACTAAAATAGATGTTTTCCTTATTTTTTAGAGGGAAAATACATATTTGTAGAAAACAAATCATAGATCTAAGAAAAAATGCAAGGTCTAGTTATTGATAACAAATAAGAGTTAGATCTAACCAAATAAAAGCTAATTTCTCCTAAATATAATTATTTTGAAAAGATCATACGTATTTTTTGTAAAAAATAAAAATCAACAAAAAAAAATGGAGTCTATACAAATCGAATGAGAAATGTGCAAATAATTATTATAGATTTCACCCAAGTACTTCTTTACAAATCGAATGAGAAATGTGCAAATAACCATTGTAGATATCACCCAAGTACGTTACGACTGAAATACCCAGTTATTTCATTGATTAAAACCACAAGTCCTAAAGACTTGAGCTCAACATAAAAAAAGATTAAAGAACCACCAAATTTTTTGAACATTTGATTGCGTCAAAAGGGCCTTTCATAAAAAAAATTAAAAAAAAGAAAGGCAAAGAAGAAATTTATATAAGTGCAAACCTCTAAACAATCAAATTAGGCCGCACCTCAAAAATTTCATTAGAAGAGGTTGTTTTGATGCTTAAAAATTCTCAAATTGACCATCTCAACCTCATGATGCATGGACATGAGAAAACAATGGATTTCAAGTTTTGAAAATAGTACATCTTGTAATGCATTTTTAGACCGTCAATTTTCAAGATTTTCCAGTTTTCATAGATACACTCGATACACTATTTTTAAAGGCTATCATAAAGATTTTCAGTAATGAAACCATTTTTGAGATGGATTTTAAGACTTTAATCTCCAACATAGAGATCATGAATATGAATAAATAAATAAATTTTAAAAACTAAAAATAATAATTCTAATAAAAAATCATTTGAACCTCTAGTTTCCATTGTTTTTAGATAGAACACGTACTTGCGGATGCTTTACACTTTCTAAGCCACATATGAAGAAATGCGGTCCACCCCGCATCAAACAATTTTCCAAAAAAAAAAAGATAGTATACAAATCAAGCGACAAATGAGCAAATACCTATCATAGATCGCACCTAAGACTCTTTAGACTGAAACCCCCGTAATTTCATGGACTGAAACCATTATTCACAAAATTGCCCGATCTAATCGCTAACCACCTGGTTAGATTGGAACCGGCCACTGGTCGGTTCCGATTTTGAACGGTTAGAGTGATCAACCGGTATTTTTCAAAAAAATAAATTTAGAAAAATGTATATAAATCCTCAAAAATAAAAAATTTGATTTGTAATGCATTTTTAAATATTTTTTTATATTATGGTAAAGATTAAAAATTGTATTGTCATTAATACTCACTTTTATATTTTCCCATCTTTTTAAAAAAAATTTAAGAAAATATAAAATAGATTAAAATCCATTTTTTTCATTAGTTTTCCAACATCAATGTGTTTTGATTTAATCATTCTTTATATGGTTTTCACATTTTAGTAGATTTTTTTGTATTCTTTTTTTTTTTTTCAACACTTTTTTGACCGCCCGAAACTTGTCTGGTTAGAACTGTTGAATCGGCTGGTTTACCAGTTACGCCAGTTAAGCCGCTTCCAGACCCATGTCTCGTTAACTGTCCTCAAATCTTAGGGACATGAGCTCAATATAAAAAGAGACAAGAACAAACAGATTTTTAAACATTTAATCCTGTCAAAAGGGTATGGGATGGAAAAAAGAAAGTACAGATCTTGTAGACCCATGAAAGAAAGAAAAAAGTAATACTTTTTTTCAATATTTTAAAAATCGTCGAGTCGAACCGGACTCGCCAGATTCCAGCAGAAAATCGGGAACCGCCCGGTTCTAGAATAGAACCGCCGGTTCCAACCCGATTCAGCCCGATTCTTGTGCTACACGCACATGCAAGCGTGCTCACCTCACTTTTGCCTCCCACATATTTATACACACAATAAAAAATCTATTACACATTACTTTATAGAGATCCAAGCAACACTCATCCTTCAATGTGGGATAATTCCCACAAAAAATTATTAAAGCAAGATGATTGAATATATATTATTATAGATGCTAATAAAATCACATGTAGTGATGTGGTCATGTTGGTTGACAACAATGATTTTTAGGTGTATGACTTAAATTCGAACCCCACAGTGAACACCAAAAAATATTTTGAGTTTGAACCCCTTATCGCACAACAAATTTTTTATTTTTTTGAGTTCGAACCCCTTAACGCACAACCAAAAAATACAAAAAAAAATTTGTTGTAAAAAAAAATAAACAAAGGCAAAAAATACTGTTGTAAAAAAATAGAAAAAATATAAAATAAAAGGCTTTTCAAGATAAAGATAAAAAAACTAATACAACATTTTTTTATTTTTCTTGTAAAAAAATACAAATTGTTGTCAAAAAAATAAACAAAAACAGATAATACTGTTGTAAAAAAATAGAAAAAACATAAAATAAAAAGTTTTTCAAGATAAAGATGAAAAGATAATACAACATTTTTTTATTTTTCTTGTAAACAAAATACAAGGTAATATAACAAGTATTTCTTGCAAAAAAAAAAAAACAAAAAGCATAAAAACAATAAAATGTACTTTGGCAACATCATTATTTTATTTTTCTTGTAAAAAAAAATAAAAAGTAATACAACAAACAAGAAAAAAATGTAGTACAACATCTTATTCTTTTGTCAAAAAAAAAAACAAAGATAAACAACAAGTATCATATTTTTCTTGTAAAAAAAAAAAAAGATAACAAAATAAGTATTTCTTGTCAAAAAAATAAAAAGTATTTTTTAATACAACCTAAGAATAAATGGTCTAATTATATTTTTAATTTTTATAACATGATTGTGTTTAACATAAAATTAGTAATATTAATTTAAAGATAGGATTCATACAATGAGGCCATTTGAAATCTCTCTTTCTGCTAACAATCTTTTCTACTAATTTATTCTAAAAACCTAAAAAATTTTAAAAAAATGGTACGCGTTCTAATAATTTCTACATTGATAACCAAATATTTTATTTTATTTATTAATTTTGTATTATAAATCATGTTGTATATTATTTTTCTTACAGTTGTCAATAATACATTTTAAATTGGATGATATTATAAAATATTTTGAATTTGTTATTATTTACATAATAAAATAATTATAAAATATTGTTGATATATAATATTATAGTTAATTAGGTCGTAATAATTTGGGTTTTTTTAACGGATTAAGGCTTTCCGCCAATTCGAGATTTTAGTGGCCAAATTTTCATCGATTTAGTCAACTCTTTATTGTAGTCCATATATGATTAGATAATTAATCCATCATATAATTAATCTATGATAATTCTATGATTTCTTTTGTGTGATGTAAATTTAATTGGTTTACATAAATTCATACAGGGAAAGAGTATTTCAATATTCACAAATTGATAAAAAAAAATAAAAATTAATAATATAATACCCTCATTTCTTATTGGATTCCTAAAAAACAACATTTATAATGAATTTTAATAATTTTTTCGGATTTTTTTGAAACTTTAATCCTACCGATTCAGCGGATTCCTGATCCGGATCGCCGATTCACCGATCCGGATAGATTTTTGAGGTGCCCGATCCGGATCACCAATCCGCTTTTTAAACTTTTTTTTTTTTTTAATAAAACATTTTAAAAATAGAGAAAAGAAAATTGAACTTAGAATCGAGTTCTTGACAGGCTCGAGTAGGTGAACAGGGCCAATCTGGCGGACTTTCCAGATGGGCAATCCGGATCCGGGTCAACGATCTATTTTGTCAAAAATCTCTCCTGATGAGAGATTTCCCACGTACTAAACGTGCCCTAAAAGAGTGACATGTCTAAAATGGTACCCCATTCATCAAGTAATGCATCACCTTTGCCAATAATTTGAAACTTGGATAAGTCAAATATCATACAAAAGAGAGAAGAAATCTCGGAGCATTCCCAAATTTAACAAAAAAAACCATGGCTAAATTAATGCGAGAACTAAATATTAACCTGAAGGGTGATGCATATTTGCATTTCAATAGTTGAAATGTAAGGCCTAGACTTTATGAAAATAAAGTGAAGCTTCACCTCAAATCTTCGTCTGGAAAGTGCTTTTGGGCATCGAAAATATCCACAATGGCTCTAAAATCAATTTTCAATACCAACTGTGAAATTTGAAGCTCTCCGATACTTATTTTTTGGGTGAAATAGATGGACTAAATAATGTGTTACAACATGCAGTATTATTAAAGCTTGAAAACCTTTCACAACCGTAATGGTCAAAGGCCAAATCATCGATTTAAAAGTTTTCCAACACAACAGCTATTTTCGATGAGTTTTGAGGTGAGGCTTTACTTATTTTGCTACTGCTGCAGTCCCATAAAAACATTTCCTTTCAACTTTTTTTGAGGGCCTTCTAAGGCCTTCAACTGCATACTTATGGCCAGTCTTTCTTGGCCTCTCCCCAACAATTCCTCTCTCTCACTCACTCACTCATGTTACTTATTCCTACATTATTTTATTGGACAGATAGCAAAATTTCCATAAATTAAAAAGCATCCACAGAGGTAAGGGCATCCAAGAAAATTTATTTTTGCTGTTTTCATACGTTGCACTTTCCTAACATTCCATCAAATTTCACTGAACCATGCCCTTCCCAAGGTGCAAGTCTAACTCGCCCCAGTTTTTGATAACACTCGATAGCCAGCTGACCTTGTTTCAGTAGCTAATTGACTGGAGTTTGAGTCTCAAATCATAAGATATTCAAATGCACAAGATAGAAAAAAAAACAAAAAGACCATGCATTGGATGAATATCTCAAAGTAAAGAAGCATATAGACATAAAAGAGAATAAAATAATCTCCAACAGATGAACATTTTGTATCAAGACTCGAGACTTGGAAGCTTCATTTATGAAATTCTCTCAACTCATTCTAGAAAAAACTCGGGTGCAAAAGAAAGTAAAAGATACTAAACTACCTCATTTCCCATCTAGACGACCTGAAGGGCCATCAATTTTCTAGCACTATGGTCATCAACATTTCTGGCACACATTTCCTAAGCTTTGACAAAGAGTCGAAAACATTTTCCACATCAACAATGAAACTCTACACCCCATAATAGAGAACCAGAAAATTGTGGACCATATTCTTACTTATAAAACATGATTTCTGATGGGAATGATGCGGACAAGAAGAGGAAAGATAAAAAAAGGGGGTGTCGACAATAAGAGGAAATCAAATTGACCGAATGATAGATATTGAATCAATTCAAGTGACAGATGACTTACAAATTGGACATAATGGTCGTCTCGTGAGCCATGAATCTATACACTGGCAACAAAGAGAAATGAATTCAACATTAAGAAAAAATATCAACACATGTTTCCCAGTAATGCAATACATCCTTACACTTCAGGACAATTATTTTTAACAAGGCTATACAAAAGAAATTCGTAAAGAAGAAGATGGGCATATTACATGGTGTAATGTGATGATCAACTAAGATGTGATGATCCTTTGAGTTAACACCATTGCCCCTAAACTGTAAGTTTTCAATTTCCCTCTAAGGGCATAATGGAGAAAATATACACTACGATAATTAACGATTGTATTTTACGGTCATCAATGAATAATGACAAAATGCAGGGAGGCACCATAAACAAAATGTGCAGCTATGATGATAATAGGGAATATGTTAGGGAATATCTTCTCGTAGAACTTCGGGGTATGACTGTTGGCATAAGAGTTCACAACGGCTGGGGTATTACCCACCTCAACATGAGGATAAATACAGTTTTAAAAAAAAACGAGGATAAATACCTACACAGTAATTACCAGAATATCATTGCAAAGATAGAAGCCAATGGCTGTGAACTCCTACTACACAGAACCTGTTGGTAGTTTCTTGTTAAATACTGCCCGTGACAACTAAGAACTCAGTTTTGCCGCAGTTTCTTTTTTTTTTATGAAGTTAACAAGCCACAGTTTATTAAAGAACAACAAAATAAATGCACTAAACTATGATAATTACCTAGGTAGATGGGCATGCAGCACATATAACGAGCACAAAGGAGAAATTCAGATATATATAAAGAGAGAAAATTACATCTCTGTGAAACCTGTGCAGGCAAGGTAGATGGCGGACAGAGTCTCCAGCAGAGGGAATCTCTAAACAAATAGCACAAGCCTCCACTGTCGTATCTGTTGGCTGATCAAGTAGAGAGACAAATGTTAATTTATTTAATTGTTTGTTTTAAATAGATATTGTTGATTAAGTTGTTGCCTCCTCCTGAAATTGCAACTGAATCTCCCCTTAAACCAGTAACAGATCAGAAAACAAGTTTATAGCTTGCAAAAGCTTACTGTGGTGAGAAACGTGTACACTGCAGGGAAATTGTGTACCACGGTGAAAAGCTTTATTGTGGTGAAAAGGTCTACTGCGGTCAAAAAGCCTACCGCGGTCAAAAGTCTATCGTGGTGAAAAACATGTTGACTAAGTTGTTGACTCCCTTTGAAGTTTCAACTGACTCCCTTAGCTGGTAACAAATCATAAAACAAGCTTATACCTTGCCAAAGCTTACCACTTTGAGAAACTTGTACAGCAGTGAAATTGTGTACCATGGTGAAGTAGTCTATCGTGATGGAAAGGTCTACCTCGGTGTAAAGGTCTGCCACGACAAAAAATTATGCCACGAGACCATAAATCGTTTAATGGCTCACTGTGATCTATGAATCATATGTATTAGATAACATGGTCAATAGACTTCAATATTTTATAAAGAACTTGAGGGAGACAAAAAATCCGAAAGCTAGAGGCATGAGAGTGCTTGCTTTCTTCGTAGTGTTATAACGCCCCCATCTCGGCAGAATTTGAGATGCAATCGGTACCAACAAGCACACCCCAAGATACAGTCATATTAGAAAACACTTCTTGAGTTTCTAAGTTGCACACTCAAATGACCCACACAAAACCACATTAAAAATACTGATATATCCTCAAATTCATAATAATACCAATAAACATCAAATGGAAGCAAAAACATAGATATATCCTTCTCACGTCGTAAAACAAATCTGGACTATAACAAATATGCAAGGCTTTGTACAAAACATCTTTTCAATATGTATATTTAATCATGTCATCACACCTAAGCATCACCAGAAGACATCATTAATACATGATACTTCTATTAACAAAATCAAATGGTTGCTCTTGATGATTTTTTGGAAGAGAGAAAAAAAATAAAAGAATATCAGTTGAGGGAAAATTAAAATTCAAATAGAGAACATCAATAAAACATTAGGTTTTAAATAATGAGGGATGAAGATGGCATCGCATCGTAAGGTATTATACGATCATTAAATAATACGTACCATAATGCCAAATAAAGACATTTGCAGGACCAATACGTTATGCAATATATATCACAAGGTGATGGGTACCTTACCTAAGAATCAAGCCTAAGTCCAAGGTTCAAATGGGAAAAGAATTCATTTTTTGATGTATAATATATGTAGGGTCCGGTTTGTATAGAGTCGAGGCTCTAAACAATCAAAGAAAAGCTCACCTTCAAATAATGTTGAGAAATATGTTTTCAATACTCGAAATCCTTGTGATAGCCTTAAACTATATTTTTATCTTTAATTATAAAATTTAAATCTTCAAAAATAGTGTAGATAGAGCAAAACTATGGAAACTTTAAAAAATTGAAAATTGATGGTAAAAAATGCATTACAAGATGCACTATTTCCAAAACTAGATATCCATTTTTTTCTCATATTCATACATCTTGATGTCGAGATGATCAATTTGAGGATATTTGGGCATCAAAACAACCCCTTCAAGGGAAATTTTTGAGGTGGGCTCTAATTTGATTGTTTAGAGCCTCAGCTCTATATGAACATTTTCCATATATGTATGTACCATAATTTCATTTAATATAAATTAATAAAAATTTATGCCCCATCCCTTGCAGTGCCGTACAATTTAATGCGATAATTGGAAAGGTTGAATTATACTCTTAATGATTTCATTAGGCCAGATGATGTAAAGCCTAGATTGAGATGCCAAACTCTAGGGCATCCTCTATAGAGTTACTTATAGGAGTGTGGAAGTGGATGCCACTTCATATGCGAATTGGACATTCTCTAGAGCACTCATGAAACCTAGAATTACACAGGGCTTTAAATGAGCAAATCTTTTAGAAAAATCATAGTTTTTGAAAGAGAATGTGTTGTATGTGGGAGGGATCATCAATAACTGACAGTTCAATTGTTCAAGCTCTATCAACCCATTGTCTAGGTAAGTGTTCTGCATCACTATGTGGAGGTTCGAGTTTGTAGGACACCTTTACTTTCTTGTCTTTCTTAATATGTTCAGAGAGGGTCCGTTTGTTTTAAAACATGTGAGGGATTGTTAATTTATATGATTGTTTGTTTCAAAACTAATTCTTTCTATTTTTTATATTTTTGTAGGACCACTAGGATATTTGTAGTCCTCATGGACCACTTAAACTTCTTCTCTTATATAGCATAATGTGTTGGTTCTAGCAATGTATTTATTTGCCACCCTTTGATGCATCATCATGATATATATTATTTGATGGCCTTATGACACCTTACGGTGAGGTGCCATCTTCATCGCTCACACAATTTAAAATCAAATATTTTATTGATGTTCTCTCTCTAGATTTTAATTTTCCCTCATCCAAAACTCTTTCCTTTTCTTCTCCCTTCTGAACAATCACCAAGAGCAACCATTTGATTTTGTTAACAGAGGCATCATATCATATATTAAACAATGTCTTCCTGTGATGTTCATGTGGGATGACATATTTAACAGACTTGAAAGATGTTTGTACAAGGCCTCACTCATCTTTTCAAGAAACAATAGTCACGATTAATTTTTTCAGCATGAGAAGGATATATTTATGTTTTTGTTTCCAATCAATGTTTATTGCTATTATTACCAATTGGAAGACATCAATATTTTTGTTGTGGTTTTGAACAAGTCATTTGAGCATACAACTTAAGAGACCTAAGAAGAGTTCTTTGATCTGGCTGTATCCTAGGGTGTGCTTGCTGGGACTGAATGTATCTCGAATTTCTGCCGAGTCGGAGACATTCAACACTTTGAAGAAAGTGACCTCTCTCATGCCTCCAAATCCCAAACTTTTGGTCTCCCTAAAATTCCTTACTAAATATAGAGGTCTATTGACTTCATTACCTAATACACGAGACATAGATCACCATGAGCCTTTAAACGATTTATGGGCTCGAGGTTAACTTTTTCACCACGGTACACCTTCACTAAAGGAAACTTTTCACTGCGGTACACAGTTCAGCATGGTGTATGAGTTTCTCAATGCAGTAAGCTTTTGCAAGCTATAAGCTTGTTTTGTAATCTGTTACTGGTTGATGGGAGATTCAGTCACAATTTCAAAGGATGTCAACAACTTAATCAACAAAAATCACCAAATAGAAGAAAGCCGAGTCTTTTAATAAGAGCTACTTGTTCAAAGAAAAATAGAGAGAGAGAGAGAGAGAGAACATTGAAGAAGTATTACCTGAATCAAGGTCACAGGCAGGCGGTTGATCTGACTCGTAGTGGCCCCACCTTGATGATCATTGTTTTCATCAAGAGCTAGTAGCATCTCATAATCATGTCTTTGAAAAAAAATAAAGCAATATATCAACAGATCTTTCTTAAAGTATTAATTGTTTTGTTAGCTGGTCACCAATTCAAAAAAGGAATACATGCATGTGCGCACGCAGACGCGCATGGGCACTAGCACATGCAAATACACATACACAGGAGGGGGAGAGAGAGAGAGAATTAGCACAGAACTTAGGCCTTCAACCTAGGTGCGAGTCTAAGAGCTGCAAATCATGAGGAAAATAGACAAATAACTGCTCATCATCTGTATTTTCACATATATCAGATAAAATTCAAATGAGAAGTTTAGCTTGGCCCCCGTGAAACGATGGCACGCACAAATTGAGAAAAGATCAAAATTTCTTTTCAAACCAGTTTTTCTGTTTAAATTTCTTCCCTAGAAAAAAGAGATAAATGAAAAAGGTCATAGTGGAAATTTTAATAAAAATCAGAATAAGAAGATTAGCAAGCCCCCCCCCCCATGCAAGAACAGTATGCATAAATAGAGAAAAGATAACAATCACTTTCAAACCTACGTTCAAATTTCTTTAAAAAGAAGAGATAAATGAAAAAGGACAGAGAAAAATTAACTTACTCGTTGAAATCTCGTTCTAATCCAAGAAGATTATTTGGCAGAGGCATTTCATTGTCAAAGAGACCTTCCAGTGCTTCCAATAAATGCACTCTCTGCAAGTAGAAAAATGTATAAAATGGTAGTCTACATCAATCCAGGGCATAAATGAATCCTCATCTCCATATGTTTTCACAAATCCGATCAAAATCTCATCCATATGATACACAATCTGAGAAAAGAACTCAGTCCTCATTAACTGAGCAAATTGATGCCCTGGGTATAGTAATCACTAGAAAGACAAGCTATTATTACAGCAACCATACACACAAGACAGACAAAAAAGAAATGAATACAACCATATAAATAATAAGCAATGCAAAGCAATAATAAAACTAAAGCAGTAGCTGTAACACACAAAATATAGACAACAGGTTAATGGTGTGAAACCGTTAAACTGGTGCCATCAAGTCAAGAGGCAATCATATGACAGCCAGAACAACATCAGTTGTGAAGCTAAACTATCATCGAAAGATCAAAAACAAAGGCTCCATAGGAATCTAGCTAAATAACAATGGTGTAAGCTGAATGGCTAACTACTTAAGAAAAAAAAAAAGAAGCTAGCAAACCTCATAAGACACTTTTTTTTGAGAATCTATAAAACTCATATTGTCACTACAAAGTAGAACTCAGAGAGCCACATTAGAGACCAGCTCCTAAATGGTATTCTTCCATCTTATATTAATGGCCGAAAGGCTGAAGGACAAGCGTCTTCTTGTGTGCCACTAATTCAACTTCTATTCATTGGGTAATTAACCCAAATGGGTAGATTTTCTTCAAATCTAAGCTAATCTATGATAACAACGATGGCATTTTTTCTTAAAAAAAATGGCAAAAGAATCTCCAAACATCCAAAAGGTAATTGCCTATCGAATTATGACAAAAATGAAAGATAATACTCCACATATTTCACAAATTTGCATGCATCAACCAGCATAAAGTCAACAATTAAAAGATGAAAGTACCATACCATATCTATATCCATATTGCGTGGAAATTGTATCCTCCTTCCACTTAAGGGAGAGGCACGACTGTGAAAGTTTCTACGCATCCGGGCCATTCTTGAGGAAGTTGAACCTCGATAATCTTCCAAGGCACGGGATGAGGGACCAGAGCGATTTATTGACCTCATAGAAGAATTCCGGACTGAAGGTGACGGCAAATAGTTATCTCCATGCTCATCTGAAGGGTTCCTCTATGAAAGCATGTTATCATGTAAGATTAGAAATTCAAGAAAGTTAAAGTAACTGCACAACAAATAATTGCAACAATGTAATTAGAAAAAAAAATGTTTTGAAATAAGGGAAAGTATACTGTGATGCATGCAGCCTACAAAACCATACATGTCCATCATGTCCATTATGCAGTCTCTATAAGGCCTAGGCCTTACGAAAAAAAAGTAAAGCTTCACCTTAAAACCTTGTCTGGGAAACACTTTGGGCATGGGAAATCCCTATGATGGCTTTAAAATATATTTCCACCACCAATTATAAAATTTCTAGCTCAAAAAATGGTACAAATCTTGCGGATCTGTGAACATTTGAAAATGGAAGGTATAGATGATGTCTTATAATATACAATATTTTTCGGGCTTGAAATCCTAATTATTTTTTACAACTATAATGATCAAGGTCGGGATGATAGATTTGAAGGTTGATGCCAGAACTGCAATTTTCGGTAAGTTTTGAGGTGAGGCTTTACTTCTTTCCATCAGGCCTAGGCCTTATTTGAACATTTCCCTTATCAACAAAGGACATTTGAGATAGAGTGTTCCTCCCTTTCAGTTAAACTTGATGGACTTGAGCAGGAGGAACAGTTCATTAGTTCATTTATTGCTGATAATGGACAACAGATACTCCATGTGGCAAACTGTTTGCATTCTACATGTATCATGCTCTACAATAGCTTAGGATAATATGAAGAATTAAAACAAAAGATGCACGAAGAATCCCCTACATCTTCTATGTGGAAACAAATTACATTTTCTCAAGTTTCTATGGCGTGTATCTATTCATAAGGTCCATCCCCATTTACATATCCAACTTTTATCTTAGAGACCTATGTCCAAGAATCTAATATAGTGATAAAAAAGACCTTGTTAAATCAAACAAGAGAACCCAAAGCCATCCCATTACAAAGGCAATTCATCATCAGAAGTCCATGATCCAAGGCATCTATTGCCAACAGTTGCTGGAATAAGAAATACACAAATGAGTATAACCCTACCATAAAAATCACATTCGACAAAGTACTGTTAAGATTGCAGAGTGATCAACTTTTAAAGGTAACGCCAACAAGAAACACCAGAATAAAGCTAGGGGAAAATCATCTGGTCCAGAGCCTTAGATAATAATGAAGGAAGACAGGCTCATCTGCTCTTTTTTTTATTTAAAAAAACACTGTAGCATAAAAATCTTAACCATTACGACTATCGTAATTTTCAACTACCAGCAGTCCTATAAAAAATAAATGTGCTATCCCCACTCTCAGCCAAAACAATCTAAGCTCCTAACACACAAAGCATCTTCTTGCCTTGCCATTAGAACCAATTCCAAAACTTCACACCCAAATCATTTGGTGAAATACAAATATTATTGGCAAAGGAGAGACTATTGTCTAACAGAGCACAACAGAAGGAAATAAACCAATAATTGAAGAATGTGGAACTATCCCACAGTTGTTCAAAGTAAAATAAAGTAAATAGAACTTAAAAACAAAAAAAACAAAAACAAACACTAACCTTTCACTACTACGGCTCTGTAAGCAACACAAAATGATTCAATTTGAAGTTTCAGAGCCCGTTCATAATACCAGGTTTACTTACTAAAATAATACTCAACATGCAATATCTCCAATTCTAGATGGATATTTGTCTAAAGTTTAAATAAATATTAAAGCCTTCAGATTAGTTCTGCTACACCATGCGCAATCCTGAGCAAGCATAGAAAGTTTCACTTACAAAAACTGGAAGACCCGGAGTGCGACCAGGAATAAAAGACGTGAGCTCAGCATTCTCCTCCTGTTGCAATGCCCATGCTATGCTCTCATCAAAACTCTGAGCCATACAACATGTTGTCAGGAAAGAGTTGTCCGCTTCATATCAAGAGAAGAACTTTAAAAGATTTGATTCCAATAGAAAAGTAGTTGAACAACAATGACTAAACAAAACCATATTCCAGCTAGGAAATCTGGATTAACACAAACATGCACAAACCTCTGCACCTCCTGATTCCGAAAATTCCTCATAAAATTGCTCTTGAAGCTGCTGAGCTAGCAAAGCATCCGCTTCAACTTGTCTCACTTGCTCATCCAAGTGAACAACATCAGTGCCAATGACACTTACCACCGAGCTACTGCATCTCATTTGGGGGGAAGGCGAATCACTGATTTCTATAACCGGTTCACAGATCCTTTGGTTACAGGGACCGTTATTTCTTCTAGATGAAGCATGATTGCTATCTTCTGACAGAAAATTTGAAATAGAGCATTCACCAGGTTGATCTTGAATGGAAAGTGGAGTTGTTTTTTGCCTTTTTAACAACTTTTGAGCCCCATGACTCTGTCTTTCATTAGGTAGATTTGCACTGAGAATGTCACTGGAAGTTGCTTGAGATAGAGCAACACGTGGCCTATAATCATGAGCTACTAATTCCAGATTAATATTTTCTCCATTGGACAATTCCCCAGCTTCAACAATTGTTTCCTTTTCCTTGGGGGGGCGACCAAGATCACAGGCCAAAACTGAAGAGGTTTGCTTTGAACGAGAGCGCGTACTTCTCCAACTTCCAATTTCCTCAACAATGTTGACATTATTGTCACTGATATTGGGGGTTTCACTAAGCTCTTTCTGAGGCACTGACCTGGCAAAAAGCAATACATTAGAACCCACACCATGGCATGGAAATTCTATGCACAGTTATGCTACAGGTATACATGCGCCAAAACAAAGGAAATAACACAAGAAGAGAGCAATTGACTCTGCAAGTTGTCCCATTATTCACTTCTAGAAAGGACAATATCAACCAATTGTTGACACACATGTTTCATAAGGACCAATATCTGGTTTCTGAAGAAAGAATAAACTAAGGGTCTGTTTAACAGCACCCTAATATCTTTAATATTTCAGGATAATATGGAATCTACTGTAATCTTTACTATATAAGTTTATGTGCCATGTTTGATAGGGTCAAATCATTTCTCTGAATATCCAAATATCCCCTACGTATCTGAATTTCCAAGAATTCAACTTGTAGTAGAATTTTGCAAGAACAGTTTCTCTATCAATTTTTTTTTTTTTTGCGTATCTCAGTCCCTCTCTCGTCTCCTCATCTTGCCATACTTGTCTCTCTCCCTCTCCCATCCAGCAGAGGCCCTATCCTCCCAATGGACTCTCTCTCTCTCTCTCTCTCTGACACACACACACACACACACAGATTCGAAAACCCCTGCATTGATCACTGAAATGAAAACCTTTGGTTTCCATTTCATTCTACTTCCTCTAGTATCTCTTATTCAAGTACAACCCATCTCTCAACTTTCTCATTTTCACTGAACACCTTTCTCAACACTGAAATGGCAGAAACCCTATTCACGCAAAATAAGAAATGGGAGAAACCCATGAAGAACTGGACATTGAGAGCAAAGTTTCTTCTTGGGAAGATAGGTTTCGCCATGTAGTTGCAGACCCTTGAGATTTAGAATCAATGGGTGGAGAGAGAATCCGTTACTTCAAGACAAGTTCAAATGGAAGGAGAAAAGATGGTCATCCCCCTTTATGTGGTCTGAGTTTGGTGGCCTTCATTGCCACCACGTTCATCAATGACTGCCCTACAAATTCTCACGGTGACTTCAACTTGAAGTCTCTATGAAGCTTTTCCTGTCAAGCACTTGATGAGAATCCTCTTCTTCGCCTCCTTCCTCAATGTAATCTCTCTCTCTCTCTCTCTCTCTCTCTCTCTGTCTCTCTCTCTCTCTCTCTCCCCATTATTTGGTGGGAGCTTCTTTTCTTGGTTAAAAATGGGAGATGCAGTGAACAGTGGGCTAGAGGGTGATGTTTTCGCAGGCACTGCTCTAACTGACATGTGTTCTAAATGAGCAAGCTTGGGAGAAGCAAGGGAAATGTTTAATAAAATGGTTAAAAGAGACATAGTAGCTTGGAATGCCATGACTTCTGGCTAAGCACTCCATGGCTTCTCAACTGATGCAATTGCTTCATGTGTTGCAGAGAGCCAATGAGAAGCCAAACCCTTAAACTCTGGCTTCAATTTTGCCTGGATTTGGCCACCCTCAGCTCAGGGACATGGAAAAGTTGCACATTCTTATTGCATTCAGAGATGCTTTGTTGGTGAGAATATCATGGTGGGAACCACACTCTTAGACATGTATAGCTTTATAGCTACATTTTGCTTCAAGGCCGCAAATGAATACAAGTACGGGTTTCTACCTTTCTCCTACCTCATAATTGGGTTTGTGTAATCTGGAATTGAAATGGATTTTTTCGAGAAGAGTGAGAGAATTTGAGGATTCAAACCATAGCTCTTCTTTGAGAGAGAGACTTGGCACCACTTCATGCTTGATGAAGAGAAGAGAAGAGAAAGAAAGCAATGAGAAAAATGATGGCTTGCATTACACAAAGATCAGATTCCGAGATGGGAAAAAAGAGAGAATAAAATGTTAAAAAGAAGAAATTAGATGTGGAAAAAGAAGGAATATCAGTGAAAAAACGTGAAAAATAAAAAAGTAAAGAACTATGAAAATGTGACAAGAAGAAATACAGGTGTACAAGCAAACATGCACAAAAAGGCACATATCAGTTCTGTATAATTCACATATGAAAAACACGCAATGCCATTATTTAGATAATTAGATTTCTAAAAATTTGAATTTTCAGATTCTATTTTGTCAAACAAACCAAAAACATAAATATATCAAGGAACGTAAAACAGAATATTATATGCAGACAGAATTACTACTTTTGTCTTTAATATGAACAGTGTTATAAATTATATAAGAAGAATGGGAAATAAGATATAAGAAATATTAGAAATAAAGGAACAATAAAGTATGATACCATTTTGTCAACAAATGTTAAGAGTGTCATGCTGAGTCAGTCCGATGTCATTGTTGCAAGTGAATAGGTGTTGATGCAACAAAGCAACCCCAAGAGTTGGTGATAAACTCATAAAAATGACTAAATTTTTTCTAATATATTCTATAGAAAGGACTTTCAGTTGTAGCATGACATATGTTGAGGTAATGTGATAGGCAGGGTATGACAGGGTATGCAAATCTAGCAATTAAATATATTGGAACAACAGGTGGGCAGCTAGGATCATCCAGCCCACAAAATGCAAAATAAGGAAAGAAGTCCATATGGGTGCCACAAAACCGAGAAAGAAAAACTTGTCATGCTATACACTATAGCCATTCATTTTACAATACTGAATTACCCAAAAAAATATGTCCTATTTTCCTATACTGAATTACCCAAAAAAATATGTCCTAGCATCTTTTTTCTAAAATAAAAGAGAGAGAGGAATGCAGTCTGTGTTTATGTTGAACCATAATACAGAGTCTGCATATTTTTCTTTCTCTAATAAATCTTGTCCTAGCATCATAATACGATATGCAGTCTGAGCATTGTTTTTTAACAGGATTCAACATGAACCAAATATAAAATATCAATATTAGGGTCTTGAGATGGCTAACCATTGAACTCCCTTAGACCATGCATGCCTGAATGTGTGTGCGTATGTGTGTGTGTGGGGGGGGAGAGAGAGAGAGAGAGAGAGAGAGAGAGAGAGAGAGAGAGAGAGAGAGAGAGAGAGAGAGAGAGAGAAGCCATAAGTGTGTTTAACCTTAGCATGACTTACCAAACATAAAAAGTTAAAAACCATCTGAAAAGGAAGAAGCATTATGAGAAAGAAAGGTGCCTTGCATGAATGGATTAAAGCAAATGCAGTTCACTGAAACATTAACAAAATAATGAAAAAATAATCTATTCCTCTGGTGTCTGTCTCTTTCTCTCCTTTGTCTCTCTGTTTCTCTCTCTTCTTCAGTCTCTTTTTCTCTCCTCTCACTCTCCCTGGATCTCTACTTTCTCCACTCAATCTGTTTCTCACTTCCCGTCTCGTTATCACTCTCTAACATTTCCGATGAGATGTAAAGCTGTCAGTGTTGAGCTCCAACTTGTGGGTTAGCCTTCAGCCCTTCACTACTTCAGGTTTCTTCTCTTGATTTCTTTTTTCATTGATCATTTTTTCCCTTGTAAAGCACCTGACCTGTGGGTGCCTTTCCTCATATCTTGTAAGAACCCATCAAATTAATACGATATGTAATATAATGTCAATCCCTCCCACCCCCCCACCAAAAAAACAAAAAAAAAAACAAAGGGAATGTGTTCCTCTATGTATCATTCATATATAATACCAGAAGATAAAGTAAACCAACTATGCTAATTTCAAGTTACCTGCAGGAGAAAGGTTTTGGTGATGAACCATGCTCGGATTCCATCAAGATCCCTTTGTCCTTCTTTCTATCAGTCCCAGCACTAAAATCAGGACTCAAAACGTGTATCTCACCTGAACAATTTGTCCCAGAAAACTCTGCGGATGCATTTGCCGCAATGCCACCATGCTGATCCTTGGAAGCTTCCCTTGAATAACCATTGGCTTGTTTAAAACTATGGGCAATATTCTGTGGAGAAATGCAACCATTACGTACCAGCATTCTTCTCCCTGTTCTCGGTCTTGGTGGTGCTTTCGACTGTATAAAATTAGATTCAGTTTGGTCACTTTGGAAATGAGAATCACAGTTTAAATTAATTCCCTTTCCATTGTTCCTGTCATTTGGCTCTGCATTGGAATAAGAATGAGCATTTGCAGGTTGGAAAGGCTGACCCCTTGAGTCAATTCTATGGGTTCTTCCAACTGATTCTCCTTTGGAGGAATCACTAGAAGCCCTCATAAAAGTTGTACTACTGTGTGAAGGTTTACAACCATTAAGTACTGGCATCTTACATCGTCTGTGCCTTGTCGATTTAAAAGAAAAAGTCGGGTCCACACCAGTCTCTTCTCTTACTGAATCCTCAAATATCCTAGATGTGGTACCTTTGAGTGCAGTTCCAGCAACTTCAGATCTATCATCTTGGGTGCCCCAATTTGGAGCAAGATGATCAAAAGTATCAGAGTGATTTTTAATACTTGCAGAGTCTTGTTGGAAATTATGCAACAAATCAATCAACTTTCCCTTGTTCCTACCTTGTCCCTTTTCCCCACCAATAACAGAGCTTTCAACTGGTATGGTTCCATCGATGATCTTTGGAGTAGACAAATTCGAGGTATGAATTTGATGAAAGGAAGAGTCACCATTATTACGAGAACTGCATGGTCTAAGTAAAGGCAATTTCTTTTCATCGGGTTTCTGTGGACCTATAGTTGGCACAGAACTTGAGTGAAATGTACCTATGGAATCATTTTGACCCATGGCAAATGATTTTCTCTCTCTGTCATATACAGTCCCCATATGTTTCTCTTCCAGAAACCTTTGAGTATCAAGCCCAGTCAGTTCCTGATTTGCTTCTGATATCCCTGTTTTAAAGGAAAAACTATCTGAGGTTCTGATAGACATTGGCAAAGATGAGCCAGGTATCTTATGACCATTATCTGATTTATGCCCTCCTCCGCTGTTAATTCCCAACCCATCAATGTCCCTATGGCCACGGAAAGTCAACCGCTTCACCCGCGCATTTCCCAAATTAGAATGTGAGGCCACTGTAGCATTCATATTCTTATCATCCCCAATGCAGTTGAGTATATGGTTCTTCTTCTCCATTGCAAGTCTATCAGGAGTATCTGGGACATCCATAACCTCATTCACAACAGCACCCTCCATACCCTAAAAGTCATTATAGTCGGAAAAGAATCAACAGAAAAACCCAACAGTCAGTACCTGCACATTAACAACTTTTCATAGGCAAAAAACACCGAAATAACACTCAGACATGCATAATATAACAAAATGAAGATACATGCTAAAATCCATATCCTAACTGCGGATTACAATTTATTCACCAATGAACTCATTTTTGAGTCACAAAGTGTGTAAACTACAGATCCCCACACACACATAAACATGGATGGGCACATGGAAATGTCATATGCATGGATAAAATTGACAAAAAGTGAATGGAGTAACTAGAATCTTCACAAAAGTATCATTTGGATAAGTCCACGAAAACAATCAAGTTCTTTGCAAATCAAATAAACATGGGCAATTTCTGTAATCCTCAGGCAAAAAAAAAAAAGGTGCAATCAATAAAAAATATGTTCTTAGAAAAATTGGGCTTTGGGCTCTTGGCATCTTGGTAAGCAGAGAAGGTACTAAGGGCAACTGAACTCATGTGCAATACTAATCTTGCACACTCGAAGAACAAATAAAGGTTATCTTTGGAGACTCCCAAGATCAGGTTATGGCAACCCCAACATATCATGGCACCATCCCATGGTACTGTTTTGTAGCCATGTTTGTCTGATGCAATATGGGCAACCCCAACATATCATGGCACTGTCCCATTGTGCTGTTTTGTAGCCATGTTTGTCTAATGCGATATGGGCAACCCCAACATATCATGGCACCATCCAATTGTGCTGTTTTGTAGCCATTTTTGTCTGATGTGATATGTTGGGGTGGCCATACACCTATCTGAGTGCCTCCAACAATTGCCTAAATTAGTATTATTAAACTTCAAGAGAAGACAACAGAAAGATGAAGGACATGGCAATGAAGCAGTACAATAGCATGACATCCTGTAGAACTGGGACACAGTAATTTAAAAAAATAAAAAATTTAAAAATAAAACAATGAATCCAATGACTTAAAATGAGCCTACTTCTCCAAAAAGATACAGAATTGAATAAGGAAAGAAACCACATAAGCAAATCAAATTATCAGTCAAATCAACAAAATTAAAACAATTCTAGAATGATAAAGAAAAGCCCAGCATTAATGTGCAAGAAGAAGCTTTGCATATTAACAAATGCAATGCACAAACACCTAATCCAAATAATCAAGATATGTCAGAATACACCAGCACTTCTTTTTCTATTTTATTGAAAGTAAATCAAGGGAATCTGCTATTATCTTTGGAATTAATTATGCCTTTATTTTTCAGTAAAGTTGAGTGAAGTAAATGAGGTTTATCAACTCAGGTATCACTCACAAGAATCTACTGTTTTCAGTTATCGAAAATGGCCACCTTAACTCCATCACCAAGGCCATAATTTGCCTCATACAGGATTGGATGCCTAATAGGGGAATACCTCACAGTGAGCCTTTAACAAACTTTATAGTGAGTTGTAGCTCATGAAATCCAGTAATTCAAACCATAGCAAGTGCGAGATTGCACTATTTGAAGTGCTTCTTGGACATGTAATGGGTCCACAACAACTTCAAAATTGGACAGCACAAATTAAAAACTTAGAACTCTGGGTCCAATTGTCGACCAAACAAAACAAAAACACCATTATTTGTGAAGGATCTGTAAAATGAACCATTGCTTTGACTCAACAGATCAAATAACAAGGATAAAGTGTGTCAGTCACATGCTTTGCTCTTTTGCATGATGATGAGCAACTATGGTGTAATATGCTAGTTTGTTCATTAGAAATTGAACAGAGGATTTTTTTTTTCCTATTCTTTCAGCTTTTGGGAAGAAAATATAGTTGCTACCCCGTAAAATAACTTCCAGGTATTTGCTTACAAAAGACCCACGGCATGTTTGCAAAACTGTGATACAAGGCACATATTCCAAAACCAAACAAATGTTTGTTATGGGGGAAAGTAATGATGAAAGAAAGGGAAGAGTTGAATTGGTAATGTTGAGGGGGAGGTTTGGCATTTGACAACCTTCATCATTCAAACACCACCTATTTTTCAACCAAATTAAATGGTACACAAGCACCACAGAAATCTAAGGAGCAGAACAGCTCGAGTAATCAAAATCCTAATGAGGCACAAAAGCTTCGTTCATGAATGGAGTTACCAAATCACAAAGTGTGCGCCTACTATCAAGCTTAAGTAATTCTTTTTTTTTCCCATCGTTCTCTGAAAAGTAATAAGAACTAAATCAGGGAAATTCTTTTAGGAATAAACAAAAAGAAAGCAATTCAGTCCTCCAATCTAATCTAAATACCAACCCCAAAAGGTGTACAACTGAAAAAGGTGAAAAATACTATAAAACAAAAATAAAAATGAAAACAGGCAATCTTTACATTAATAAGAAATAGAATAACCGGTTCAGGCACAATTTGATATCCAAAAAACACCCATCTACTGTAATCAATGACCTCAGAAAAAGGAAAGATACTGGATGAAACAAAATAAAACCCATACAAGCCAGCAGAATGCTTGATTTCAGTCATCCGTGTATTAGAAAAAACACAAACCTACAAATAGAAGATCATTAAAATAGGAATCAATAGTAAGGGATTTGTGTGCATTTAAATGAAATCATTAAAAACTTATCAAAAAAGTATAAGAACCAATCTCTAAATGCACAAAAGAGGATTTCTGTATATTTAAATGAAATCATTAAAAACTTTTCAAAAAAGTATAAGAACCAATTTCTAAATGCACAAAAGAACCAATCGGTGCTTTCAGTTTTAATAAAATTAATAAATTATCATCAACTTATCAAAGAAGAAGAAGAAGAAGAAGAAGAAAAGGAACCAATATTCAAATGCCAAAAAGAATCAATAATACAATAACAGCGATTATAATACCAGAAACCGATTTGGAACCACCAGTCAGTATTGATAGAATCCATATACTAACATCAACACTGAGAACAATCAAAATTATCAGCATTTGTTCACATTAATCATCATAAATGATAAAAAAAATCTTCAAGGGAATTTTACAGGGAAAAAACCTTAATAAATAGGTAGAAAATGCTTATAAGATGAAATATTCAATCAAACAACTGGTCCGCAAAAGGGTGTCTCCCCTATGATTAATACAAGAAAGAAAAACGAATGAAAATACCTGGCCTAGGAGATCCAATTGAGAAATACGAACGGCAATGGATTCCTCTACGGCGGCTTGAGCCATACAACGAAAAAAGAAGGATCTTTCCACTACATTAACCTCTGAGAAACAGAGAGAGAAAGAGAGAAAGAAAGAGATGGTAAGAGAGAGAGTGAGAGCGATCTTTCCACTAAATTAGCATCTGAGAGAGAAGAGGAGAGAGAAAGAGAATCGAAGTTCTCACCGCTCAAAGAAAGGCTAAGTTTAAATGGGAAATGACGCCGCTGGTTTCGGTTATATGACTGAACTACCCTTTCGCCAGAGGCCACGCCTCTAGATTTAACAATCGTCTCGCGGGAGCATAGTGTGTGTTTACTTCCTCAGGGCAAAGATCTACTTGTCACACCTATAAAAATAAAATAAAATATGAAAGAGTGCGGTTTCTATCGAGCCGAGGCTCTAAGATATCAAAATAAACCAGACCTTCAAATAGCGTTGAGAAATGTGGTTTTAATATTGGAAATATTTGTGATTTGTAAGAGGATATTGCGCATCTCCTTTCTTACTCAAAACACCTATTTAAGGGAAACTTTTTAGTATAAAATTT